>NC_090921.1:21069345-21369345 GCF_040938575.1 Ambystoma mexicanum
ACCCCAAATGATGATAAGAGCCCCCAGAGCTGGGAGGAAAGCCCTGCAGGGAGCGCTGTACCTCTCCTGGGAGAGATTTCCTCCAGGATTATTCAGTCTATTCCTATAAACCCAGGAGCAGGTCTTGGCCATTTCCTACATGACCCCAAATGATGATAAGAGCCCCAGAGATGGAGGAGAGCCCTGCAGGGGGCGCTGTATAGGAGATATATCTGTGTTCCCAGGAGCAGGCCCGGGCCATTTCCTACCTGTGCAGGCAGCAGCTGCAGGGTTCTCTTCCCTGCAGGGTGAGGGGAGATGCAGAGTTGGAGGCAGGGGGTCCTTTCCTCCTACTTCAGTAAAGTCTGCAGGCAGGGGGAAGCTGCGGCTGGTGCTGCCGCTGCCAGCAGTGACCCGGAAGAGGAAGTACTTCCGGTTGGTAAAGTGCGCGGCTCAGGCCATAGAGAGGAAGCCGGCGTGTGGAGCGCCCTCTGCTGATTAATGAGTGGCGCCCTCCCCTCTCACTTGAAGTGGCACTGAGCGGGGGCTCATGAAGGGGGCGTGGCCTGGCGGCAATTGGGGGTCCTGCTGTCCCGTTAGGCCACGCCCCTGGCGACCCCCGGCTCCGCCCGCGTCTGGCGCCCCCCCCCCCAGGAGCGGCATTAGAGAATCATTTGCAGTGCAGGGGCGATTAGTGGGCCCCGGCCCACTTAAAGCACCGACACTGCCGGCCACGCGTGTCGCCACATGAAAGGAGGGGGTGTTTATTAGGGTGGGGAATGCGGCAGCTCGGCCAGGAATGTTTTCCACACACCACTAGTGCCCGATGTGCTTCGTGGTGGCTCAGACATCCGCCCCACCCCCAGCGCATGAGTCTGGTGGCCCTCTCTTTCCCGCGCGGGGGTGTACTCTGCCACCTCCGCTGCTCCGAACTGAAAAGCGCCAAGAAGCAGCCAAGGAAACTCAGCTGCAGCGCTCCCTGCACTCTTCCCATGGCTTGCAGGACCCTGCAGCGCTCCTTACACTCTTCCTAGGGCTTGCAGGACCCTGCAGCACTCCCTGCACTCTGCCCATGGCTTGCAGGACCCTGCAGCACTCCCTGCACTCTTCCTATGGCTTGCAGGGCCCTGCAGCACTCCCTGCACTCTGCCCATTCAGCACTCCCTGCACTCTGCCCATGGCTTGCAGGACCCTGCAGCACTCCCTGCACTCTGCCCATTCAGCACTCCCTGCACTCTTCCCATGGCTTGCAGGACCCTGCAGCGCTCCTTACACTCTTCCTAGGGCTTGTAGGACCCTGCAGCGCTCCCCGCACTCTGCCCATGGCTTGCAGGACCCTGCAGCACTCCCTGCACTCTGCCCATGGCTTGCAGGACCCTGCAGCGCTCCCCGCACTCTGCCCATGGCTTGCAGGACCCTGCAGCACTCCCTGCACTCTGCCCATGGCTTGCAGGACCCTGCAGCGCTCCCCGCACTCTGCCCATGGCTTGCAGGACCCTGCAGCACTCCCTGCACTCTGCCCATGGCTTGCAGGACCCTGCAGCACTCCCTGCACTCTGCCCATTCAGCACTCCCTGCACTCTTCCCATGGCTTGCAGTATCCTGCAGCGCTCCTTACACTCTTCCTAGGGCTTGCAGGACCCTGCAGCGCTCCCCGCACTCTGCCCATGGCTTGCAGGACCCTGCAGCACTCCCTGCACTCTAACCCATGGCTTGCAGGACCCTGCAGCGCTCCCCGTATTCTGCCCATGGCTTGCAGGACCCTGCAGCACTCCCTGCACTCTGCCCATTCCGCACTCCCAGCACTCTTCCCATGGCTTGGAGGACCCTGCAGCACTCCCTGCACTCTGCCCATGGCTTGCAGGACCCTGCAGCGCTCCCCGCACTCTGCCCATGGCTCGCAAGACCCTGCAGCACTCCCCGCACTCTGCCCATGGCTTGCAGGACCCTGCAGCACTCCCTGCACTCTGCCCATTCAGCACTCCCTGCACTCTTCCCATGGCTTGCAGTATCCTGCAGCGCTCCTTACACTCTTCCTAGGGCTTGCAGGACCCTGCAGCACTCCCTGCACTCTGCCCATGGCTTGCAGGACCCTGCAGCGCTCCCCGCATTCTGCCCATGGCTTGCAGGACCCTGCAGCACTCCCTGCACTCTTCCCATGGCTTGCAGTATCCTGCAGCGCTCCTTACACTCTTCCTAGGGCTTGCATGACCCTGCAGCACTCCCTGCACTCTGCCCATGGCTTGCAGGACCCTGCAGCACTCCCTGCACTCTGCCCATGGCTTGCAGGACCCTGCAGCGCTCCCCGCATTCTGCCCATGGCTTGCAGGACCCTGCAGCACTCCCTGCACTCTTCCCATGGCTTGCAGTATCCTGCAGCGCTCCTTACACTCTTCCTAGGGCTTGCATGACCCTGCAGCACTCCATGCACTCTGCCCATGGCTTGCAGGACCCTGCAGCACTCCCTGCACTCTGCCCATTCCGCACTCCCTGCACTCTTCCCATGGCTTGCAGTATCCTGCAGCGCTCCTTACACTCTTCCTAGGGCTTGCAGGACCCTGCAGCGCTCCCCGCACTCTGCCCATGGCTTGCAGGACCCTGCAGCACTCCCTGCACTCTTCCCATGGCTTGCAGTATCCTGCAGCGCTCCTTACACTCTTCCTAGGGCTTGCAGGACCCTGCAGCGCTCCCCTCACTCTGCCCATGGCTTGCAGGACCCTGCAGCACTCCCTGCACTCTGCCCATGGCTTGCAGGGCCCTGCAGCGCTCCCCACACTCTGCCCATGGCTTGCAGGACCCTGCAGCACTCCCTGCACTCTGCCCATTCCGCACTCCCAGCACTCTTCCCATGGCTTGCAGGACCCTGCAGCACTCCCTGCACTCTGCCCATGGCTTGCAGGACCCTGCAGCACTCCCTGCACTCTGCCCATGGCTTGCAGGACCCTGCAGCACTCCCTGCACTCTTCCCATGGCTTGCAGTATCCTGCAGCGCTCCTTACACTCTTCCTAGGGCTTGCAGGACCCTGCAGCACTCCCTGCACTCTGCCCATGGCTTGTAGGACCCTGCAGCACTCCCTGCACTCTGCCCATTCAACACTCCCTGCACTCTTCCCATGGCTTGCAGTATCCTGCAGCGCTCCTTACACTCTTCCTAGGGCTTGCAGGACCCTGCAGCACTCCCCGCACTCTGCCCATGGCTTGCAGGACCCTGCAGCGCTCCCCGCACTCTGCCCATGGCTTGCAGGACCCTGCAGCACTCCCTGCCCTCTGCCCATTCAGCACTCCCTGCACTCTTCCCATGGCTTGCAGTATCCTGCAGCGCTCCTTACACTCTTCCTAGGGCTTGCAGGACCCTGCAGCACTCCCTGTACTCTGCCCATGGCTTGCAGGACCCTGCAGCGCTCCCCGCACTCTGCCCATGGCTTGCAGGACCCTGCAGCACTCCCTGCACTCTTCCCATGGCTTGCAGTATCCTGCAGCGCTCCTTACACTCTTCCTAGGGCTTGCAGGACCCTGCAGCACTCCCTGCACTCTGCCCATGGCTTGCAGGACCCTGCAGCGCTCCCCGTATTCTGCCCATGGCTTGCAGGACCCTGCAGCACTCCCTGCACTTTGCCCATTCCGCACTCCCAGCACTCTTCCCATGGCTTGGAGGACCCTGCAGCACTCCCTGCACTCTGCCCATGGCTTGCAGGACCCTGCAGCGCTCCCCGCACTCTGCCCATGGCTCGCAAGACCCTGCAGCACTCCCCGCACTCTGCCCATGGCTTGCAGGACCCTGCAGCACTCCCTGCACTCTGCCCATTCAGCACTCCCTGCACTCTTCCCATGGCTTGCAGTATCCTGCAGCGCTCCTTACACTCTTCCTAGGGCTTGCAGGACCCTGCAGCACTCCCTGCACTCTGCCCATTCCGCACTCCCTGCACTCTTCCCATGGCTTGCAGTATCCTGCAGCGCTCCTTACACTCTTCCTAGGGCTTGCAGGACCCTGCAGCGCTCCCCGCACTCTGCCCATGGCTTGCAGCACTCCCTGCACTCTTCCCATGGCTTGCAGTATCCTGCAGCGCTCCTTACACTCTTCCTAGGGCTTGCAGGACCCTGCAGCGCTCCCCGCACTCTGCCCATGGCTTGCAGGACCCTGCAGCACTCCCTGCACTCTTCCCATGGCTTGCAGTATCCTGCAGCGCTCCTTACACTCTTCCTAGGGCTTGCAGGACCCTGCAGCGCTCCCCGCACTCTGCCCATGGCTTGCAGGACCCTGCAGCACTCCCTGCACTCTGCCCATGGCTTGCAGGACCCTGCAGCGCTCCCCGCACTCTGCCCATGGCTTGCAGGACCCTGCAGCACTCCCTGCACTCTGTCCATTCCGCACTCCCAGCACTCTTCCCATGGCTTGCAGGACCCTGCAGCACTCCCTGCACTCTGCCCATGGCTTGCAGGACCCTGCAGCACTCCCTGCACTCTGCCCATGGCTTGCAGGACCCTGCAGAACTCCCTGCACTCTTCCCATGGCTTGCAGTATCCTGCAGCGCTCCTTACACTCTTCCTAGGGCTTGCAGGACCCTGCAGCACTCCCTGCACTCTGCCCATGGCTTGCAGGACCCTGCAGCATTCCCTGCACTCTGCCCATTCAGCACTCCCTGCACTCTTCCCATGGCTTGCAGTATCCTGCAGCGCTCCTTACACTCTTCCTAGGGCTTGCAGGACCCTGCAGCACTCCCTGCACTCTGCCCATGGCTTGCAGGACCCTGCAGCGCTCCCCGCACTCTGCCCATGGCTTGCAGGACCCTGCAGCACTCCCTGCACTCTGCCCATTCAGCACTCCCTGCACTCTTCCCATGGCTTGCAGTATCCTGCAGCGCTCCTTACACTCTTCCTAGGGCTTGCAGGACCCTGCAGCACACCCTGCACTCTGCCCATGGCTTGCAGGACCCTGCAGCACTCCCCGCACTCTGCCCATGGCTTGCAGGACCCTGCAGCACTCCCTGCACTCGTCCCATGGCTTGCAGTATCCTGCAGCGCTCCTTACACTCTTCCTAGGGCTTGCAGGACCCTGCAGCACTCCCTGCACTCTGCCCATGGCTTGCAGGACCCTGCAGCGCTCCCCGTATTCTGCCCATGGCTTGCAGGACCCTGCAGCATTCCCTGCACTCTGCCCATTCCGCATTCCCAGCACTCTTCCCATGGCTTGGAGGACCCTGCAGCACTCCCTGCACTCTGCCCATGGCTTGCAGGACCCTGCAGCGCTCCCCGCACTCTGCCCATGGCTCGCAAGACCCTGCAGCACTCCCCGCACTCTGCCCATGGCTTGCAGGACCCTGCAGCACTCCCTGCACTCTGCCCATTCAGCACTCCCTGCACTCTTCCCATGGCTTGCAGTATCCTGCAGCGCTCCTTGCATTCTTCCTAGGGCTTGCAGGACCCTGCAGCACTCCCTGCTCTCTGCCCATGGCTTGCAGGACCCTGCAGCGCTCCCCGCATTCTGCCCATGGCTTGCAGGACCCTGCAGCTCTCCCTGCACTCTTCCCATGGCTTGCAGTATCCTGCAGCGCTCCTTACACTCTTCCTAGGGCTTGCATGACCCTGCAGCACTCCCTGCACTCTGCCCATGGCTTGCAGGACCCTGCAGCGCTCCCCGCACTCTGCCCATGGCTTGCAGGACCCTGCAGCACTCCCTGCACTCTGCCCATTCCGCACTCCCAGCACTCTTCCCATGGCTTGCAGTATTCTGCAGCGCTCCTTACACTCTTCCTAGGGCTTGCAGGACCCTGCAGCACTCCCTGCACTCTGCCCATGGCTTGCAGGACCCTGCAGCACTCCCTGCACTCTGCCCATGGCTTGCAGGACCCTGCACCGCTCCCCGCACTCTGCCCACGGCTTGCAGGACCCTGCAGCGCTCCCTGTACTCTGCCCATTCAGCACTCCCTGCACTCTTCCCATGGCTTGCAGTATCCTGCAGCGCTCCTTACACTCTTCCTAGGGCTTGCAGGACCCTGCAGCACTCCCTGCACTCTGCCCATGGCTTGCAGGACCCTGCAGCGCTCCCCGCACTCTGCTCATGGCTTGCAGGACCCTGCAGCACTCCCTGCACTCTGCCCATTCAGCACTCCCTGCACTCTTCCCATGGCTTGCAGTATCCTGCAGCGCTCCTTACACTCTTCCTAGGGCTTGCAGGACCCTGCAGCACTCCCTGTACTCTGCCCATTCAGCACTCCCTGCACTCTTCCCGTGGCTTGCAGTATCCTGCAGCGCTCCTTACACTCTTCCTAGGGCTTGCAGGACCCTGCAGCACTCCCTGCACTCTGCCCATGGCTTGCAGGACCCTGCAGCGCTCCCCGCACTCTGCCCATGGCTTGCAGGACTCTGCAGCACTCCCTGCACTATGCCCATTCAGCACTCCCTGCACTCTTCCCATGGCTTGCAGTATCCTGCAGCACTCCTTACATTCTTCCTAGGGCTTGCAGGACCCTGCAGCACTCCCTGCACTCTTCCTAGGGCTTGCAGGATCCTGCAGCGCTTCCTACACTCTTCCTAGGGCTTGCAGTATCCTGCAGCGCTCCCTACACTCTTCCTAGGGCTTGCAGGACCCCGCAGCACTCCCCACACTCTGCCCATGACTTGCAGGATCCTGCAGCGCTTCCTACACTCTTCCTAGGGCTTGCAGTATCCTGCAGCGCTCCTTACACTCTTCCTAGGGCTTGCAGGACCCTGCAGCACTCCCTGCACTCTGCCCATGGCTTGCAGGACCCTGCAGCACTCCCCGCATTCTGCCCATGGCTTGCAGGACCCTGCAGCACTCCCTGCACTCTTCCCATGGCTTGCAGTATCCTGCAGCGCTCCTTACACTCTTCGTAGGGCTTGCATGACCCTGCAGCACTCCCTGCACTCTGCCCATGGCTTGCAGGACCCTGCAGCACTCCCTGCACTCTGCCCATGGCTTGCAGGACCCTGCAGCGCTCCCCGCATTCTGCCCATGGCTTGCATGACCCTGCAGCACTCCCTGCACTCTGCCCATGGCTTGCAGGACCCTGCAGCACTCCCTGCACTCTGCCCATGGCTTGCAGGACCCTGCAGCGCTCCCCGCATTCTGCCCATGGCTTGCAGGACCCTGCAGCACTCCCTGCACTCTGCCCATGGCTTGCAGGACCCTGCAGCACTCCCTGCACTCTGCCCATGGCTTGCAGGACCCTGCAGCACTCCCTGCACTCTGCCCATTCCGCACTCCCTGCACTCTTCCCATGGCTTGCAGTATCCTGCAGCGCTCCTTACACTCTTCCTAGGGCTTGCAGGACCCTGCAGCGCTCCCCGCACTCTGCCCATGGCTTGCAGGACCCTGCAGCACTCCCTGCACTCTTCCCATGGCTTGCAGTATCCTGCAGTGCTCCTTACACTCTTCCTAGGGCTTGCAGGACCCTGCAGCGCTCCCCTCACTCTGCCCATGCCTTGCAGGACCCTGCAGCACTCCCTGCACTCTGCCCATGGCTTGCAGGACCCTGCAGCGCTCCCCACACTCTGCGCATGGCTTGCAGGACCCTGCAGCACTCCCTGCACTCTGCCCATTCCGCACTCCCAGCACTCTTCCCATGGCTTGCAGGACCCTGCAGCACTCCCTGCACTCTGCCCATGGCTTGCAGGACCCTGCAGCACTCCCTGCACTCTTCCCATGGCTTGCAGTATCCTGCAGCGCTCCTTACACTCTTCCTAGGGCTTGCAGGACCCTGCAGCACTCCCTGCACTCTGCCCATGGCTTGTAGGACCCTGCAGCACTCCCTGCACTCTGCCCATTCAGCACTCCCTGCACTCTTCCCATGGCTTGCAGTATCCTGCAGCGCTCCTTACACTCTTCCTAGGGCTTGCAGGACCCTGCAGCACTCCCCACACTCTGCCCATGGCTTGCAGGACCCTGCAGCACTCCCTGCACTCTGCCCATTCAGCACTCCCTGCACTCTTCCCATGGCTTGCAGTATCCTGCAGCGCTCCTTACACTCTTCCTAGGGCTTGCAGGACCCTGCAGCACTCCCTGCACTCTGCCCATGGCTTGCAGGACCCTGCAGCACTCCCCGCACTCTGCCCATGGCTTGCAGGACCCTGCAGCACTCCCTGCACTCTTCCCATGGCTTGCAGTATCCTGCAGCGCTCCTTACACTCTTCCTAGGGCTTGCAGGACCCTGCAGCACTCCCTGCACTCTGCCCATGGCTTGCAGGACCCTGCAGCGCTCCCCGTATTCTGCCCATGGCTTGCAGGACCCTGCAGCACTCCCTGCACTCTGCCCATTCCGCACTCCCAGCACTCTTCCCATGGCTTGGAGGACCCTGCAGCACTCCCTGCACTCTGCCCATGGCTTGCAGGACCCTGCAGCGCTCCCCGCACTCTGCCCATGGCGCGCAAGACCCTGCAGCACTCCCCGCACTCTGCCCATGGCTTGCAGGACCCTGCAGCACTCCCTGCACTCTGCCCATTCAGCACTCCCTGCACTCTTCCCATGGCTTGCAGTATCCTGCAGCGCTCCTTACACTCTTCCTAGGGCTTGCAGGACCCTGCAGCACTCCCTGCACTCTGCCCATTCCGCACTCCCTGCACTCTTCCCATGGCTTGCAGTATCCTGCAGCGCTCCTTACACTCTTCCTAGGGCTTGCAGGACCCTGCAGCGCTCCCCGCACTCTGCCCATGGCTTGCAGGACCCTGCAGCACTCCCTGCACTCTTCCCATGGCTTGCAGTATCCTGCAGCGCTCCTTACACTCTTCCTAGGGCTTGCAGGACCCTGCAGCGCTCCCCGCACTCTGCCCATGGCTTGCAGGACCCTGCAGCACTCCCTGCACTCTTCCCATGGCTTGCAGTATCCTGCAGCGCTCCTTACACTCTTCCTAGGGCTTGCAGGACCCTGCAGCGCTCCCCGCACTCTGCCCATGGCTTGCAGGACCCTGCAGCACTCCCTGCACTCTGCCCATGGCTTGCAGGACCCTGCAGCGCTCCCCGCACTCTGCCCATGGCTTGCAGGACCCTGCAGCACTCCCTACACTCTGTCCATTCCGCACTCCCAGCACTCTTCCCATGGCTTGCAGGACCCTGCAGCACTCCTTGCACTCTGCCCATGGCTTGCAGGACCCTGCAGCACTCCCTGCACTCTGCCCATGGCTTGCAGGACCCTGCAGCACTCCCTGCACTCTTCCCATGGCTTGCAGTATCCTGCAGCGCTCCTTACACTCTTCCTAGGGCTTGCAGGACCCTGCAGCACTCCCTGCACTCTGCCCATGGCTTGCAGGACCCTGCAGCATTCCCTGCACTCTGCCCATTCAGCACTCCCTGCACTCTTCCCATGGCTTGCAGTATCCTGCAGCGCTCCTTACACTCTTCCTAGGGCTTGCAGGACCCTGCAGCACTCCCTGCACTCTGCCCATGGCTTGCAGGACCCTGCAGCGCTCCCCGCACTCTGCCCATGGCTTGCAGGACCCTGCAGCACTCCCTGCACTCTGCCCATTCAGCACTCCCTGCACTCTTCCCATGGCTTGCAGTATCCTGCAGCGCTCCTTACACTCTTCCTAGGGCTTGCAGGACCCTGCAGCACTCCCTGCACTCTGCCCATGGCTTGCAGGACCCTGCAGCGCTCCCCGCACTCTGCCCATGGCTTGCAGGACCCTGCAGCACTCCCTGCACTCTTCCCATGGCTTGCAGTATCCTGCAGCGCTCCTTACACTCTTCCTAGGGCTTGCAGGACCCTGCAGCACTCCCTGCACTCTGCCCATGGCTTGCAGGACCCTGCAGCGCTCCCCGTATTCTGCCCATGGCTTGCAGGACCCTGCAGCACTCCCTGCACTCTGCCCATTCCGCATTCCCAGCACTCTTCCCATGGCTTGGAGGACCCTGCAGCACTCCCTGTACTCTGCCCATGGCTTGCAGGACCCTGCAGCGCTCCCCGCACTCTGCCCATGGCTCGCAAGACCCTGCAGCACTCCCCGCACTCTGCCCATGGCTTGCAGGACCCTGCAGCACTCCCTGCACTCTGCCCATTTAGCACTCCCTGCACTCTTCCCATGGCTTGCAGTATCCTGCAGCGCTCCTTGCACTCTTCCTAGGGCTTGCAGGACCCTGCAGCACTCCCTGCTCTCTGCCCATGGCTTGCAGGACCCTGCAGCGCTCCCCGCATTCTGCCCATGGCTTGCAGGACCCTGCAGCACTCCCTGCACTCTTCCCATGGCTTGCAGTATCCTGCAGCGCTCCTTACACTCTTCCTAGGGCTTGCATGACCCTGCAGCACTCCCTGCACTTTGCCCATGGCTTGCAGGACCCTGCAGCGCTCCCCGCACTCTGTCCATGGCTTGCAGGACCCTGCAGCACTCCCTGCACTCTGCCCATTCCGCACTCCCAGCACTCTTCCCATGGCTTGCAGTATCCTGCAGCGCTCCTTACACTCTTCCTAGGGCTTGCAGGACCCTGCAGCACTCCCTGCACTCTGCCAATGGCTTGCAGGACCCTGCACCGCTCCCCGCACTCTGCCCATGGCTTGCAGGACCCTGCAGCGCTCCCTGTACTCTGCCCATTCAGCACTCCCTGCACTCTTCCCATGGCTTGCAGTATCCTGCAGCGCTCCTTACACTCTTCCTAGGGCTTGCAGGACCCTGCAGCACTCCCTGCACTCTGCCCATGGCTTGCAGGACCCTGCAGCGCTCCCCACACTCTGCCCATGGCTTGCAGGACCCTGCAGCACTCCCTGCACTCTGCCCATTCAGCACTCCCTGCACTCTTCCCATGGCTTGCAGTATCCTGCAGCGCTCCTTACACTCTTCCTAGGGCTTGCAGGACCCTGCAGCACTCCCTGTACTCTGCCCATTCAGCACTCCCTGCACTCTTCCCGTGGCTTGCAGTATCCTGCAGCGCTCCTTACACTCTTACTAGGGCTTGCAGGACCCTGCAGCACTCCCTGCACTCTGCCCATGGCTTGCAGGACCCTGCAGCGCTCCCCGCACTCTGCCCATGGCTTGCAGGACTCTGCAGCACTCCCTGCACTCTGCCCATTCAGCACTCCCTGCACTCTTCCCATGGCTTGCAGTATCCTGCAGCACTCCTTACATTCTTCCTAGGGCTTGCAGGACCCTGCAGCACTCCCTGCACTCTTCCTAGGGCTTGCAGGATCCTGCAGCGCTTCCTACACTCTTCCTAGGGCTTGCAGTATCCTGCAGCGCTCCCTACACTCTTCCTAGGGCTTGCAGGACCCCGCAGCACTCCCCACACTCTGCCCATGACTTGCAGGATCCTGCAGCGCTTCCTACACTCTTCCTAGGGCTTGCAGTATCCTGCAGCGCTCCCTAAATTCTTCCTACGGCTTGCAGGACCCTGCAGCGCTCCCTGCACTCTGCCCATGGCTTGCAGGATCCTGCAGCGCTTCCTACACTCTTCCTAGGGCTTGCAGTATCCTGCAGCGCTCCCTAAATTCTTCCTACGGCTTGCAGGACCCTGCAGCGCTCCCTGCACTCTGCCCATGGCTTGCAGGATCCTGCAGCGCTTCCTACACTCTTCCTAGGGCTTGCAGGACCCTGCAGCGCTGCCCGCACTCTGCCCATACTGGTGCTATTCTGGGGAGTCAGTCTCACTCTCACTCTCTCTGATTTCAGACATCACAGCGGCAGCATGAGCGCTAGTTTCATAGATGAACTGTCTAACGTGACTATTCACCAGCATCTAGACCTTTACTCTTTTAGGTTTATTCTACTCCAAACAACATTTAATTTTAATACGTGTTTCTTTTAACTTGTGTATCCTTTGCAAGACACACTATATGTCACATGACAAAACCAAAACAGTTTGATCTATTTATAGTGTAACACGTACACCTATATTAAATGTGTATACACTCGCTGAACATTGCTAATGAAATAACCATGCCAAAGAAATGGGGTATAAAAAAGAAAAACATGTTATTTACACACATGTATACGAAAGCATAAGAAAGAAACGTATTACCAAACGATTCATTGGTAAATATCTATGCTTTTTACATCGCTTCTAGTATAAAAGGTTGGATTCCTAGTTTATCGACGACCGTGATATTTTAGTGCATTCGTTTCATAATGTCTTCCTGTTGATAATAAATAGAACTCACAATACGAATTCGTTGACACACACAGGGTAATTCATAGAATTTCGCAGAAAAGTGTCGCAAGCGGCTGGCGCAGAGTGTCCGCGTGCGATTGTCTGCGCCAGGTTCGTGCGCTAAAACCGATTTCCGCGCACAGCGTATTCATGGATTTTAGGCTCCCAAACCAGCCGTGGCGCAGAGTATCGCAGCGAACCTGCAGCAGCGCCAGTAACGCCCCCAAGAACGCCCTCGCGCAAGGAAAAGCCATCAAAATCGCTAAATCATCGCAAAGGGCAGCGCTAACCCTGGACCAGTCCACAGGGCTGCCAAACAAGGAACGCAAAGCGGGTAACGTGCATATCAGGGGTACGCGTTAAGTTATACACGCGATTAGCCAGGGTACGTGTATTACAGGGGTACGCCTGAAGTTTTACACGCGATTAGCCAGGGCACGTGTATCACAGGGGTACGCAGGAATTATCACACGCGATTTGGCTGGGTACGTGTATTACAGGGGTGCGCGGGAATTATCACACGCGATTTGGCTGGGTAGGTGTATTACAGGGGTACACGGGAAGTTCTACACGCGATTCGGCTGGGTACGTGTATTACAGGGGTGCGCGGGAATTCTCACATGCGATTTGGCCAGGTACGTGTATTACAGGGGTGCGCGGGAATTATCAGACGCGATTTGGCTTGGTACGTTTATTACAGGGGTGCGTGGGAAGTTGTACACGCGATTGGCCAGGGTACGTGTATTACAGGGGTACGTGGGAATTATCACACGCGATTTGGCTGGGTACGTGTATTACAGGGGTACACGGGAAGTTCTACACGCGATTCGGCTGGGTACGTGTATTACAGGGGTGCGCGGGAATTCTCACATGCGATTTGGCCAGGTACGTGTATTACAGGGGTGTGCGGGAATTATCACACGCAATTAGGCTGGGTGGGTCCTCACAGGTGTTCCCTGTACACCCTCCACGGCCCCTGCAGGCAGCCCACAAAACAGGGGACTACCCTGCACACCTGCTCATGTCCCCCTGCACCCCCACCCCCCAGCAGTGCAGGGGCAGCCTCCACCAGGCCCCCACCCATGTCTCCCACCACCCCCACCCCCCAGCAGTGCAGGGGCACCCTCCACCAGGCCCCCACTCATGTCCCCTATCACCCCCACCCCCCCGCCACCAGGGGCACCCTCCCCCACCCCCCAGCAGCGCAGGGGCAGCCTCCACCAGGCCCCCACCCATGTCTCCCACCCCCTCCACCCCCCAGCAGTGCAGGGGCAGCCTCCACCAGGCCCCCACTCATGTCCCCTATCACCCCCACCCCCCCGCCACCAGGGGCACCCTCCACCAGGCCCCCACTCATGTCTCCCACCACCCCCACCCCCCAGCAGTGCAGGGGCAACCTCCACCAGGCCCCCACTCATGTCTCCCACCACCCCCACCCCCCTGCCACCATGGGCAGCCCCCACCAGGCCCCCACTCATGTCTCCCACCACCCACACCCCCCAGCAGTGCAGGGGCAGCCTCCACCAGGCCCCCACTCATGTCTCCCACCACCCCCACCCCCCAGCCACCAGGGTCACCCTCCACCAGGCCCCCACTCATGTCTCCCACCACCCCACACCCCAGCAGTGCAGAGGCACCCTCCACCAGGCCCCCACTCATGTCTCCCACCACCCCCACACCCCCAGCAGTGCAGGGGCAGCATGCACCAGGGCCCCACTCATGTCTCCCACCACCCCCACCCCCTGCCACCATGGGCAGCCCCCACCAGGCCCCCACTCATGTCTCCCACCACCCTCACCCCCCAGCAGTGCAGGGGCACCCTCCACCAGGCCCCCACTCATGTCTCCCACCACCCCCACCCCCAGCAGTGCAGGGGCAGCCTCCACCAGGCACCCCCCCATGTCTCCCACCACCCTCACCCCCCAGCAGTGCAGGGGCAGCCTCCACCAGGCACCCACCCATGTCTCCCACCACCCCCACCCCCAGCAGTGCAGGGGCAGCCTCCACCAGGCCCCCACTCATGTCTCCCACCACCCCCACCCCCCTGCCACCATGGGCAGCCCCCACCAGGCCCCCACTCATGTCTCCCACCACCCCCACCCCCCAGCAGTGCAGGGGCAGCCTCCACCAGGCCCCCACTCATGTCTCCCACCACCCCCACCCACCAGGGTCACCCTCCACCAGGCCCCCACTCATGTCTCCCACCACCCCCACACCCCAGCAGTGCAGGGGCACCCTCCACCAGGCCCCCACTCATGTCTCCCACCACCCCCACACCCCCAGCAGTGCAGGGGCAGCCTCCACCAGGCCCCCACTCATGTCTCCCACCACCCCCACCCCCCTGCCACCATGGGCAGCCCCCACCAGGCCCCCACTCATGTCTCCCACCACCCCCACCCCCCAGCAGTGCAGGGGCACCCTCCACCAGGCCCCCACTCATGTCTCCCACCACCCCCACCCCCCAGCAGTACAGGGGCAGCCTCCACCAGGCACCCACCCTTGTCTCCCACCACCCCCACCCCCCAGCAGTGCAGGGGCAGCCTCCACCAGGCCCCCACTCATGTCCCCTTGCACCCCCACCCCCCAGCAGTGCAGGGGCAGCCTCCACCACGACACCAACTTCCCTGGCACTGAAGCTGGTGCCCCTCTGCCTCCTTGGCAGGGGGTTGGCACTGGTGCCACCTGTTGTAGTGGCCGACATGGCAACCCCAGAGGCAGGAGTGGGTGGGCAACTGGGTCCTGGGGCAGGGCTGTGGGGCGACGGAAAAGCAGTCGGGAGCCTTTGGTTCCAGCAGGGGTGGTCACAGCAACAGCACCCCTGGCTGATGTGCAGGCAGCAAATGGCAGGGCACGTGGCCAGCAGGCAGTCAGGCAGCAGAAGATGGCAGGTGGGAGCGTGCTCAGGGCTCTGGGGGGCAGTAATTTGGCCCCCTGGGCAGGAGCATGGTCTTCCGTGTGTGAACGCGTGGCCAGCTTGATACGAGTGATTTTGCACGCGAAAATCAAACACGTCTGTAAATCGACGTGCACGCGTAGGAAAATGTTGCGTGACACGTCCCAATGTCAAAGCGTGTAATAGTTGAAAATGGACCTACACGCAGAAGTGACAAAGCGTGTGATTGGTGAAAAAGGACCTACACGCAGAAGTGACAAAGCGTGTGATTGGTGAAAAAGGACCTACACGCAGAAGTGACAAAGCGTGTGATTGGTGAAAAAGGACCTACACGCAGAAGTGACAAAGCGTGTGATTGGTGGCAATGGCCCTAGCACGTACACGCCGCGCAAGTGACGCTGTACGTGTGGGCCTGTATATACGTATAGGTACGTGTAGAACACCATTTCCTTGTACGTGCTTTTCGTGGAGAGCGAGTGGGTGAATTCTGTACTTCTTATCGTTTCACACGCGATTTACTTCACGGCGTTTCCAGTTCGTACTCCCTGTTACCTCTGACAGCTTTTTCTCTTTTTTCTCTTGTACTGGTTTACCTGGGCCTGTTCCCTCAAACAGTGTCCCCTTCTACTGTTGTCCTGTCTCCTCAGACAGCGTACAAATCTTCTTTTGGCGGGGGTGTTGCCAACCAAACGCGCTCATTTTTCACGCTCTTTTACCTGGCAGACGGTGAGTCACGCACGTATCTAACTTCTGTGCTTGCCCCGTGTGTAGCCTACCCCTTCAGAGGTCATTCTAGGCTGCTTGTGACACGCATACGTTCATTCTTGTGTTACTGGGTGCCACAGCGTAGTGCAGGTTTTTCTTTCTGCACACGTGGTCTAGGAGGGGTTGCGTGCACGTCATCTCCCTTTTTTGGGCCTCCTGTGCGTTGCGTGACCCGTCATCTTTCCCGAGGGGTTACATTCAGCCTTGCTAGAGCACTAGGGTACAATTACCATCTGGTACCCAACCCCTTTGACCCCCAATTGCCCAGGACAATAGTCTACATCCACTCCCATACGAGACATTAATATCAGTGCCATGGCTGGGAGGCGAGGATTCCGTAAGGGTGGCAAAGGTGGAAGAGCCACAAGTGGTGGCCGTGGTGGATCCGGTAGGGGACGTGGTCGTAACTTGCAGGGTGAGCCTGTCCCCCCATGTGTGGAGGACCAGTCAAGGGCACCCATAATCCCCCCCTTTCCCCCCTCCCCCCCTCCCGTTGAGGCTGATGTGGCTGACACCATCCATGCTCAGCCCTTGTTGGACCAGCCCATTGTGGCACCAGACCTGGCTGACTCCATGGCTGACTTCCAGGTCAGCAGGGCTACGACACGTGCGCTGGTGCACGTTGATGCCATCATGCCACGTGGATCTGGGGCAGCAAGGTCATCTGCTGCCCCAAGTAGGCAGGGCGGAGAGGCTGCAGGGGCAGCTGCGGCTCCATCCACCCCAGCTCTCACACACCCAGCCAGGACAGTGTCGGTCCTAGTCCATCCTGCTGACATTCCCCCTGACACCATTACACTAGAGCCAATGCCTGCACCAACTCCCATGCTGAGTGTGCAATCCCACACACCTGATACAGAGCCCACCAGGGCTCCTGCCCCTAGTGTCCAGAGCGGCGCAGGACACTCGGGATCACCACCACCTTCCAAGCGGAAGAGGAAGAGTGCTCGTCCGGCACAGGCTGATGCCCCAGACACGGCTACACAGTCCGGCCCGTCCAGGAAGCCCAGCTTCACGGATGACGAACTGAATGCACTTGTCCAGTATGTGTCCGGACATGATAACGAGATGGTCATTGTTGCAGGATCCAAGACCACACCTGCACAACGCCAGGCACACTGGCAGACCGTTGCAGACATCGTAAGTGCCCTTGGAATCGTGAGGCGCACAGCCAATGATTGCTATAAGCGCTGGAATGACCTAAAGCGCAGGGCAAAGAAGAAGCTGGCCTCAAGTCATGCCGCAACTCTAGTGACTGGAGGTGGGTCTCCAGTATTAGACATGGAACTCACTCCACATGAGTCAGTCGCTGGGACCTACGTCACGGAGGAACAGATCCAAGGTGTGGGAGATCTGGCTGATTACGAGGCATTGTCCGGTGAGTGCACATGCATGTGTGTGTCATCCATGTGCATGGTGTGTGTGTGAGGGCATCTGTTTGTGTGCCAGGTGAGTGTGTGTGCACCTGAGTCGTATGGGTCAGCCATGTGCTTCATGCAATACATCCTGCGCAGCTGCATTTGGCCATTGCAGTATCCCTTCTGCCAACAGTAGACATCTAGCCCAACAGCACCCCAGTTGCCCTTGTAGTGTCACCTTGCCACAACATTGTTGCTTATTTTTCTATGTTCAATCAGACAGATTGTTTGCATTCCACCACTTATACTAGGCATTCCTCAGTCCTCTGGTCACATGTCTGGCATGGCTATGGTAAAGTGGAGTGACTTTGTTACCTGGATATCATATGTTCACACATGTCCCTGTGCAATTGGACCATATTGGACTGGCAGCTCCAGGTGAAAAATCAGACCTGTTTGTATTAGAAAAGCTATTGCATGCGGGAACTGGACTGAATGAATAAGTGCTGCCCTCCTCTCCATCTACACTCAATAGCAATGGTACATGGCAGCTGTGTGATGGCATGTGTGTGTCACCTGGCAATCACAGGCCAATGTGTGATGCCACTGCCAGGCAGCATGCAGAAAATGTGTTCATCTTCCATCTTTGTGTCATGAGTGTGTGCCATTTGCCTGCCCTTCATACGCAGTGAGGGTGCATGCATGGGAGGGTCTTAGTCATGTGGGACATGTGTCAATCAAGTACTGGTTCTCTTGCTTCTCAGCCCTCATTCTGTGCCATGGTGCTAATGCGTGTTTCCATTTCTTTGTCATTATGTCATTGCAGGGGAAGACGCACCTGATACTGCTGGGGTTGTGGAGATGGTGCAGAGCCAGGAGGGGTCCGAGGGCCGACCAACCACCAGTGAGGGACGTGGTGTGCTGGAGGTCGTGCTCTCAAGGGGTGTCTCTGGCTGCACCTCCCCCGAGCTGTACTCAGCTGTTGACTCGGATGATGAGACCTACGTGCCATCGCAGGTGAGTGTTCCAGGGAGGGATTCTGTTCTGTCCCACCCACCTGCACCAGGGTCAGAACCCTCAATGGGGATGTCAGTGTTGGCAGCTAGGCCTTTGGTGGTTACGGATGCAGGGTCACACTCCGCGACATCTGATCCTGTTCCTGGGCCAGCAGATCAGAGGGGGGAATGCAGTCCTGCAGCCTCAGGCAGTGCCGGCACAGCAAGGCGCAGTCCGCCTTGCCCCAGACAGGTGTGGTGCCCGCCGACGTGGTGGCCGTACGCCACCTGGCAATACCGCATGGGAGCAATCCATTTACGGTATGGCTACCCAACAGGCAGCATCATCCGAGATGATGGCTCAGGCCATGGATAGGGTGGCCACTTCCATTGTCCCCCCTGAAAGGCTGATGGAGCGACTAGAGCAGGCAACCAACTCCATCTGCCAGTCACACAGGGAGGACATGTTGGCGTCCAACAGGGACAGGCGGGCGGCACTGGCGACTCTGCAGGAGGCCATCTCCATAGAGTCCCAGGGCCACAGGGAAGCCCTCAGGCAGGAGCTACATCAACTCAGGACGACTCTTGTTGAGCTTGAGGCTTCAACACACCAAAGGACAGAACAGCAGCTGGAGCGTCTCACCCGTACGCTCTCAGCTGAGATGCAAGCAACGAGGGCGGAGGTCCGGGCATCCCGTGAGTTGTTGCATGGGGACCTCCGCACCCTCATCCTCCAGAACGAGACCTACCACACCCGCATGCTTGCAGCCATGGAGGAACAGAGTAGGGCCTTGTGTGGGCTGCCTCCCATAGTGCAACCACCTCCGGATGCAGCTGCACAGGGTGATAATAGCGACAGCAGTGATACTCCCACAATAGGGTAGCCGTGTGGGCCATGAGCCCATGGAGGTGTTTTTTTTCCCAGGATCCACACAGGTGGGTTTTGGTGTGCACCCTGACCTCGGACCTCCTGGGTGGCCTCCCCAACCCCCCCGGGCCCTTTAATGGCCATTTTTTATTTTTTTTTATTTTTATTTTTTATTTTATATTTTTCCCAATTTTTTTGGGACAATTTGTCGGCTCCGTGGTTCCTGTGGGCATACGCTGCATTGTGGCTGGGCACATGCAGGCTTGTCATGTATTAGGTTCAGATGCCTGGGTTTGAGTCACACACCCCTCCTGCTTCCCATTTCCATGGGCTTGCAAAGGGTGTGCCCAAGTGACATTGAAGTACATGGTGACATTGGACTCCCACTACATGTGTGGGTAGTCTAGTCAATACTGTGTATACATTCCTAGTGCATATTGCTGTTGTGTTGTACACTGCATGTTGCATTGATGTGTAACTCATCATCTGTGTCTGCCTCCCAATTTGCAGGTCCCTACCTCATGTCTACACAAGGCCCTCTAGTCTGGAGATGGGGTCCTTGTTGGCAGCAGTGCACCTACAACTCTACATGGCGCCAACACTGTTCAGTTGGAAGTGGTGGGAGTGCAGGCATTTCCAGGTGGTGAGACTACAGATTTATCACATTAGTGAAGTCATGTCAATGGTAGTACCTGCTCAAGTTTGTTGTTGGTCCTGCATTACAGTGAGTATTTCAGGTGTAGCAAGTTTCAATTGGGGACACTGTACATCGCAACACTTGTCATGTTGTGGGGATCACTTTGTTTACCTGCACATAGCATGACATGGCACGGTGTGTTGTGTGGCGGTGCTGGGGATGGGTTGGGTGACATGGCACTGTCCTCTTGTTGCATTTAGCAAGTGGGTATTCATTTTAGCTGCTTGAATGTGTTTCTTCACAACACTGCATTGGTGGTGTGTGTGGGTAGGGATGCACACATTGTAACACTTCCAGGTGAACAATCTCAGGCTGATATGCTTTTCACGGTTGAATCTCCAGACATTCACGATCAGTGTCAGGTTGAGTCATCATTGACTGTCAGATGGAATGTGCCAGGCCAGTGTGCAGTCCACAGGGGTGTGATTACTATGTGAAGTAATTAGCCACTAGCTGTGTACGGGCTGCCTCCCCCCGTGCCCTTTCCCCTCCCATGCGCAGCGGCTGTGCATGTGGTTGGGGATGTGGGGCCACCACCATGTCCACGGCCAGGCCCCGGCGTGTTGCAACGTTGTGCAGGACACATGCTGCCACTATGATCCTGCACACTACTGGGGGAGCGTATAACAGCTGCCCGCCAGAACGGTCAAGGGAGCGAAAGCGTGACTTTAGCACTCCGAATGTGCGCTCCACTATGCCCCGGGTTGTAATGTGGGCTGTGTTATATCTTACCTCGGGTGGCGTGGTGGGGTTCCGAATTGGCGTCATCATGTGGGGGCTGAGAGGGTAGGCACTGTCCCCTGTGGAGGTGGTGATTGGTATCATTGGTGGGGTTGTGACCTTGCTCAGTATCCAACATGCATGCATGTGCAGTGGCATACATACTCACCAAGCAGCCATGTATCGCCATGCCGCCCAGCATCTAGGTCCCGGCATAGGGTGGACATTCGGTAAATGAAGCTGTCGTGGGTGGAGCCGGGATAGTTTGCATATACTGAGGTGATGATTCCCTTGGCATTACATACTACCTGCACGTTGATGGAATGCCAGTGCTTGCGGTTCCTATAGATGTGCTCAGATGCCCTGGGGGGACGTAGAGCCACATGGGTGCAGTCGATGGCACCTAGCACTTTGGGGAATCGTGCCACACCGTAAAAATCCAGGGCTGCAGCATGCCTTTCTGCAGGTGTTCTGGGCAGGTATATGTGCCTGCGGACTGATGGGCGTGCAGTGATGATGTTCAAGACCTGGTGTAGGCAGCGTGACTGGGTGGCCTGTGACACCCCACCCACTATGGCACTTGTCCGCTGAAATGATCCAGTGGCTAAGAAGTGCAGTACATTGAGGACCTTCTCCAGGGGGCTGAGTGCTTGGGAGCACAGGGTGGGTGATGTGAGGTCATCCTCCCACTCACTCACCAGGTCCAGTATTATGTGTGGTGGAAACCTGTACCTTCCATACACCTGGTCATCAGGCATCCCGAAAAGGCTGGTTCTGGGTGTGAATATTCTGGCCCTGACTATCCTCCTCCTCCTCCTTTGGTAGCCCACTGTCACTGCTGCTAGGAATGGTATGTTCACCCTGGCGTCTGGCTTGTTATTGTTAAAGTGCGCAAATTCATGCTTTGCGCGTGTTCTAGGCGAGCATGTGACCCGCGCACCCCTGGAATCCAGTTCCCAGTCCAATAGTGTGTGGAAATTCACACGCACAATGGGATACAGGTGCGCTGACGTACTTGCGTGTGTAAGTGCCTGCGCACCCCTGAAATACACGTACATAGGCCAATCGCGTGTACGCGCACTTTTGTCCAATTACACGCGATGACACTCTGACGTGCAGTATTTACACGTGTGCTCCGTCATCACGTGCTGGGTGGGGAACACCCGTGCAGGTCACGTCACATACGCGCTTACGCGCTGAGGGACTCTGGACCAATAGAATCGCGTATGCGTGCTTACGCGCTAAGGGCCTTTCCTCGGATTTCACGCTGACGTGCTGAATTTTCACGTGCCAAATCACTCCGTATCAAGCTGGCCACGCGAAAACACACGGAAGACCACGCTCCTGCCCAGAAGGCCGAGTTACTGCCCCCCGTGCCCCGAGCAGCCTCCCACGTGCCATCTGCTGCTGCCTGCCTGCCTGCTGCCACCGTGCCCTGCCATTTGGTGCCTGCACATAAGCCATCTGCAGGGGTCCAGTTGCTGTGTCCACCCCTGCTGGAACTGAAGACTCCCGACTGGGATTACATCGCTCCACAGCCCAGCCCCAGGACCCAGTTGCCCACCCACACCTGCCTCTGGGGTTGCCATGTCGGGCACTTCCACATCTGGCACCAGTGGCAACCCCAGGCCAGAGGGGCAGAGGGGCACCAGCTTCACTGCCACCGAAGTTGGTGTCCTGGTGGAGCATGTCCTGGGGCAGTAGGATACCCTCTTTGGATCGTCCCGCGCCAGCAAGGATGGACGGGAGAGGATCTGGGCCGACTGTGTGGTTGCCATCAACGCGGAGGGGGTGGCAACCCGCAACGTCCAGAAGATCAAGAAGCGCTGGGAGGACTTGAGGTCCAGGACCCTTGTGAAGGCCCGGCGCCTCGTGGAGGGGGGCCGGGGCCGCATGAGTTCCATCCAGATGAGGGTCCTGGAACGCGTACGCCCAGCGCTCCACGCCCAGATCCTTGAGAGGGAGGCCCGTCTGGAGTTAAGCGGTAAGTGTCCAAGCATTACTGTGTGACACAGGGCATGTTGCTGTGTGCTGGGTCTATGATTCTTGCCTGTATGTGTGCCATAGGCCATGTATGTATGTATGTGTGCATGGACATCATGGTAATGCATGTGCAACCAGTGATGTGTGACCCACATGGTTGTTGCATGTGTTCAAATGCCGCATGGGGACCCCTATGCAGATTTTGAACATGAGAGCATGCCAGTCTCTGTACCGGGACATGGGTGGGGGTGAGGGATGGGTGCTGATGCCAGGTACATATGTGGTAGCCATGTCTGTGTGGCTGACCTGCGTGTCTGTGACTTGTGCATGCCATGGATGCATGACACGTGTGTGACAATGCACAGATTCAGTGAAGCAGCCAAATTGCCCTTGTATCCGCTGTGTTTGTGGCCAGATGGATGTGACTGAGGTGAAGTGTGTGCATGTGAAAGGCATGAGCCATGATGCATGTGAGTTCCATATCATTGAATGTTTCAAGAGTCCATTGGACATGCATGGAAATGTCCATGGCATGCAGCATGCCTGTTACTGTGTGTGTTTTGCCTGGACTGACCCATGTGTTGTGGAGGGACATGATGGAAGTGTACTTTGACAGTGGTGGTCATCTGCTATTGCGTCCTGTCTAGGGGACCATTGTACAGTACCCTGATGCTTGTGTTCTTTGTCTCCCTCTACGCAGCGGCTAGTGAAGAAGAGGGCGGAGATGGCGCTGTGGAGCAAGGCGGCGGGGATGCCCCCACGGCTGCAGCGGAAGGGGTGGGTGAGCCCCCACAGGGGCCTGCTACGGTGGGAGACGGTGAGGAGCCATCCAGGTTGGTGGTTTGCACAGAGGAGGAGGAGGCCGCCACTGGGGCACACATGGGGGCATCCCTGCTGGTGCAAGTGGTGCAGTCCAAGGCCAGGGGCAGGAGGCAGCACAGGTCACCGTGGAGGGGCCTGTGCATGTCGCTGTCCCTGACCCTGTGAGTGCACCACCATGCACCAGCAGGGATGCCCCGTCCCAGGCCCGTCCGCAGGTAGAGGGGATGTCCATGTCACCTGACTCCCCTCCACCTGCGGACGTGGGAACCCCTGGCCGTGCGGAGAAGGTCCTGATTGGGGTCGCGATGCGCACGGCTGTGATTCGTGATGCCGTGCGTGCTTCCCGGGAGGAGCACGCACGTCATCACGAAGTGCACCGTGCCGACGTGGCCCAATTGGGATCGGCCATGTTCGGGGGTTTCCTGCATGTGTTGGCCAATGTGGCGGCCCTCTCCTCCTCTGTGCAGGCTATCCACCAGTCGTTCTCCTTGCCGTCTTCCAGCCCAGATGCCACCAGGGCCCCCTGTGGACCTGCCCCGACCAATGCAGCCAGCTCGGTGGGGATCCCATCCCTGTCACAGTTGGGAGTCGGAGGTCCAGCAGGGGTGGACAACACAGCAACTGGACCCCAGCAGATGGAAGATGTGACAGCATCATCAGGCAGGGCACGTGCACGACAGCGTCGGTGGTTTCCATCAGCCTGGATGCCGTTGTGCTGGCAGAGGCAGTGGCGTCGGAGGCAGCAGCAGGCTCGACGTGGGAGGCATCATGGCTCGGGGCCATCAAGATCAGAGGGGCAGGCATCGGCCGGAGGGCAGGGCAACCCTGGGATGGTGGTGTCTTCCGTGTGGGAGCAGTTGGTCCAGCGGATAGGTGCGGAGCGGCAGCGGGCAGAAGAGGAGCGGCTCGCCATGGTCAGGGCAGAGTTCTCCATGCGTCGGGCGTTGAGGCGGGCTGAGTGCCTCGAGGAAGCTCGCAGGGAGTTTGAGCTGAACATGGGGTTATCCCTGCGAGACCTCGTGGCCAGGACAGAGTCCCGCCTCCAGGACATCGACATGGAGTTCGATGATGCCCTGGCCAGCAACATCAACAAGTGAGCCGCAGGACTTGCCCACTGCCTTTGTATATAGTTATATAGTTAGTTAGTGTTAGGTTTCCTTTATTTGTTTTTATTATTTTGGACCGCTCGGACAATGGCCACTTTTTTGTATATATTTTTTTCATTAGGTAGTAGTAGGTTTCCTTTATGGTGTTGGGCTCATGGACCCTGGTACATTCCTGTATTTAGTTTGTTTTTTGAAGGAACATTTTCTTTTTTTCATTATTGTGTTCACCATGTGGAAATGGTTTTTCATTCTTTTCCTTCGACTTGATATTGCTTTGGTCAACATTTGTTTTTGTATTCCTTTTTCTTTTTTTGATTTTTACTTTTGTTCTCCGACATGGACCATTTATTTTGTTATCCACATAGTTGTATGTTTGATTTGTTTACTTATTTTTAATCTTTAATACATTTTTTATTTTTACTTCCACTTGTGTTATTTTGTCTTTGGTTTCATACATGTCATGATATGGGTTTTGACATTCACTTGCAGCCATTGTGTATGTGTGTGTGACGGACATGTGTTCATTTACATACTTGCCATTGGGGTTGTGTCATGTAATTGCATTCACTATGTGGGTGGATGCAATCCTTGCCTGGGTGTTTGTGCTGGGTATGCTGCCCATTACTGCCATGATTGTGTATCGTCAGGACCTGGGGGCAGGGGGACATGGGTGGGGGCCTGGTGGTGGCTGCCCCTGGTGACTGGGGGGGTGGGGGTGATAGGGGACATGAGTGGGGGCCTGGTGGAGGGTGCCCCTGCACTGCTGGGGGTGGGGGTGGTGGGAGACATGAGTGGGGGCCTGGTGGAGGGTGCCCCTGGTGGCGGGGGGGTGGGGGTGATAGGGGACATGAGTGGGTGCCTGGTGGAGGCTGCCCCTGCACTGCTGGGGGGTGGGGGTGGTGGGAGACATGAGTGGGGGCCTGGTGGAGGGTGCCCCTGGATGGTGGGGGGTGGGGGTGGTGGGAGACATGAGCAGGTGTGCAGGGTAGTCCCCTGTTTTGTGGGCTGCCTGCAGGGGCCGTGGAGGGTGTACAGGGAACACCTGTGAGGACCCACCCAGCCTAATCACGTGTGTAACTTCCCACGCACACCTGTAATACACGTACCAAGCCAAATCGCGTGTGATAATTCCCGCGCACCCCTGAAATACACGCGCCCAGTATATTCGCGTGTGGAACTTCCCGCGCACCCCTGAAATACACGCGCCCAGGCTATTCGCGTGTGGAACTTCCCGCGCACCCCTGAAATACACGCGCCCAGGCTATTCGCGTGTGGAACTTCCCGCGCACCCCTGAAATACACGCGCCCAGGCTATTCGCGTGTGGAACTTCCCGCGCACCCCTGAAATACACGCGCCCAGGCTATTCGCGTGTGGAACTTCCCGCGCACCCCTGAAATACATGCGCCCAGTATATTCGCGTGTGGAACTTCCCGCGCACCCCTGAAATACACGCGCCCAGGCTATTCGCGTGTGGAACTTCCCGCGCACCCCTGAAATACACGCGCCCAGTATATTCGCGTGTGGAACTTCCCGCGCACCCCTGAAATACACGTACCCTGGCTAATCGCGTGAAAAACTTCACGCGAACCCCTGAAATACACGTAGCCCGCTCCCCCAGGCCCGATCGCGTGAAAAACTTCACGCGAACCCCTGTAATACACGTAGCCCGCTCCCCCAGGCCCGATCGCGTGAGAAACTTCACGCGAACCCCTGAAATACACGTAGCCCGCTCCCCCAGGCCAGATCGCGTGAGAAACTTCACGCGAACCCCTGTAATACACGTAGCCCGCTCCCCCAGGCCCGATCGCGTGAGAAACTTCACGCGAACCCCTGTAATACACGTAGCCCGCTCCCCCAGGCCCGATCGCGTGAGAAACTTCACGCGAACCCCTGTAATACAACACGTAGCCCGCTCCCCCAGGCCCGATCGCGTGAGAAACTTCACGCGAACCCCTGTAATACACGTAGCCCGCTCCCCCAGGCCCGATCGCGTGAAAAACTTCACGCGAACCCCTGAAATACACGTAGCCGCGAACCCCTGTAATACACGTAGCCCGCAACCCCAGGCCCGATCGCGTGAAGTTGTACCCTGCTGAAATCGCGTGTGAGACTTCCCGCGCACCCCGGTATACACGCACACGTATTTTTTGTCAGCGGGTGTCCGTGTTTGTGGGTACCCCTTTGCACGTCATTTGTCCTGGAGGGCCACAGTATAGGACATTCATCATGGCAGTATATAGGTGCTATTTGTTGGCGCACATTTCTTACAGCCGCAGGGACGCTACCGCCTGCTTTCTTGTGGCGGTCGTGTTTGTGCCTGTGCGCTGGTTTGAGCGTGCGCTTTTTTGCCCTATTCTATTCCATGAATACGTGTTGTAGGCGAGCGTGTGGGCGTTCCGCGCACTTGTGCCCTGTACTTCCCCCGTGACGCCCACATTTTTGCAAGTTGTTCCCCATTCCGAGTGTTACGCCCGTGTTCTGCCTACTTTTGTTGCGTGCGCCGCGCTATGTGCGAATTTCGCTGTGGCCTGTGCGATTTTCGCTGTGACCTGGCGCACGCTGTTAGATGGCCTGTGCGCCAACGTGCGCGGCGCACTTTTTTATCGCACACCCGCTGGTTTTCTCGCGCACTTGCACTGCGATTTTCGCTATTCCACTGCGATTTGCACGTTTTTGCCCACTTGCGCCGCGCTAATTATTCCATGAATCGGCCTGACAATGTGTGTGTGACTGGTTTCTCAATATGTGTGTGACTGAACTCTCAATGTGTGTGTGACTGGACTCTCAATGTGTGTGGGACTGGATTCTCAATATGTGTGTGACTGGACTCTCAATGTGTGTGTGACTGGACTCTCAATGTTTGTGGGACTGGACTCTCAATGTGTGTGGGACTGGACTCTCAATGTGTGTGGGACTGGACTCTCAATGTGTGTGGGACTGGACTCTCAATGTGTGTGGGACTGGATTTACCCCTGGGCATGCCCCACAGGCAGCACCTCACCCCTGGCCATGCCCCGCAGGCAGCCCATCACCCCTGGCCATGCCCCGCAGGCAGCCCTTCACCCCTGGCCATGCCCCACAGGCAGGCCACATGTCACCATGCACTTGGGAGCCCCCAATCATGCCCCCCCAGGTTTCCCCCCATTGACGGGCACCTGCCAGCAGGCCCCGACACATGTCCCCCACCCAACACCATCACAATCCAGACCCATGGCCCTTATGGGCACGCAAATCCCACCCCACGCCACCCCAGTCCAAACACCCAACCAAGCATTCCATCCACTCCACATTGAATTCGCCATGTCATGATAGATACCAAATAACCAGTATGCCCATGAATACATGTCCGTCAGACCCACACAATGGCGACACATGACTGAGAAAACCCAGATTGTGACATGCACAAAACGAATGCGAGAAGACCACACAAATAAAGTAGATAAAAATAATGTATTAAATCGTAAATTAAATGAATAAAACAAAAGCATACAATAAGAAAATAAGATAATCAAAGTTCGGAACTCCCAAAATGAAAAAGAAAAATGAATGCTGTAACCAATAAAATCCAAAGTAAAATGGCTCCAATGGGTGCGTCCATTAAACAAAATCCAAAGTAAAAAAGAAAATCAAAAGTATTCCACCATGGTTAAAAAAAATAAAATCAGTCAATCCAGGTCCAGAACTATATAGGGTCCATGAGCCCAACAACCAAAAGAAACCTAACCAAAATCCTACGTAATAAATAACTATATACAAAAAGGCGGGGCATGGTCCATGCGCCCCAAATAAAAAAAGAAAACAAAAAAGAAGCCTACACCTACATAACTATTTACAAAGGCGGCAGGCTAGTCCGACGGCTCACTCATTGATGCCCCAGGCCAGGGCATCATCGAACTCCACTGCAATGTCCAGGAGGTGGGCCTCTTCCCTGGCCATGAGGTCTCGCAGGGATGCAGCCATGGCCTCCTCCAAACCCCTGCAAGTTGCCTCGAGGCACACAGCCCACTTCAATGTCTGGCGCATGGAGTTCTCCGCTCTGACCATAGCGCACCGTGCCCTCTCCCCCCACCGCCGCTCGGCATCTCTCTGCCGGCCCAACCGCTGCCACACGGAAGACACTACCAATCCTGGGACCTCCTGCCCGACGGCCGATGCATGCCCCTGTGACGTTGATGCTGCTGTGCACATGCCCTGCCTGTTGATGCCTGCATGTCCCCCTCTTGCTGGGGGACAGTTGGTGGGGTGGCCACCCCTGCTGGACCTCCGACTCCTGACTGTGGCAGGGATGTGTCCTCCACCAGCCTGGCCGCTGGCTCAGGGGAAGCTCCACAGCAGGCCCTGGTGATACTTGGGCTGGAAGATGGCAAATGTATATCATTTGTTCTTTCCTGACCATTTCCATATGATGAGGATTATTATTACTGTTATGTTTGTACTTCATAAATTCACATATTTGTAACTTAGCCTCTTACCTTCATTCTTAATGATACCGCTATCAAATAAAGGAGGTAATTCATAGAATTCCGTGCAGAAGTGGCGCACAGAGGGAGCGTGTGCCAGTCTGCGCCAGCCGCGTGCGCCAAAACCCATTTTGACGTACAGCGTATTCATGGATACTAACATCCATAATCAGCCGTGGCGCAGCGACCCTGCAGCAGCGCCAGTTACGCCCCCAGCCCAGTGCGCCAAAAACATTGCACAAATCCCCTACATGGCGCAAAGGACAGTGGACCAGCATACAGCCCCCAACCACGAAAATGTGCTAAAAATGCCACACAGCCCTCACGCAGCAGCGAAATTGCATGGAAAACACCCCACGCACCCCTCGGATTACACGTAGCCCGCTCGCGCCGTTGCAGGGCATGGCCAGGGGTGAACGGCTGCTTGCAAGGCATGGCCAGGGGTGAAGGGCTGCCTGCGGGGTATGGCCAGGGGTGAAGGGCTACCTGTGGGGCATGGCCAGGGGTGAAGGGCTACCTGCGGTCATGGGGAGGGTGGATGGTCTGCTTGCGCGTATTCCGAAGGGGTGCGCGGGGAGTTTAACACAGGATTTTGCTGGCGCGAGCGGGGTACGCATATTCTGGGGGTGTGCAGGGAGTTTTACATACGATTCTGCTGGCGCAAGTGGGTTATGCATATTCCGAGGGGTGCGCAGGGAGTTTCACATGCGATTTGGCAGTATGGGCCCTCCCAGGTGTGGCCCTTCCCCCCTACCCATGGCCCGCAGGCAGCCCATCACCCCTGGGCATGTCCCGGGCCAAGGCATCATCAAACTCTACTTCAATGTCCAGGAGGTGGGCCTCTTCCCTGGCCTTGAGGTCTCGAAGGGATTCAGCCATGGCCTCCTCCAACTCCCTGCGAGTTGCCTCGGGACACGCAGCCCGCCTCAATGCCCGGCGCATGGAGTTCTCTGCCCTGACCATAGCAAGCCGTGCCCTCTCCCGCCGCCGCCGCCGCTCCGCATCTATCTGCTGGCCCAACCGCTACCACACGGAAGACACTCCAAATCCTGGGTCCTCCTGCCCGACGGCCGATGCCTGCCCCTGTGATGTTGATGGCTCCGAGCCATGATCGCTGCCACCCTGAGCCTGCTGCTGCCGTGCACGTGCCCTGCCTGTTGATGCCTGCATGTCCCCCTCTTGCTGGGGTCCAGTTGGTGGGGTCGCCACCCCTGCTGGACCTCCAACTCCCGACGGTGGCAGGGATGTGTCCTCCACCAGCCTGGCCGCTGGCTCAGGGGGCCCAGGTGATACTTGGGCGGGAAGATGGCACGGAGGACGACTGGCACATAGGGGGTTCTGTTGAGGAGGGGGTTGCAAGAAGTTCCAGCACACGGATGAACCCATTGCCGCCGACCTTTCCTAGTAGGTCGACGCGGCCAAAGAGGGATTCGAAATGAATCCCATGTTGGCGCAACGCCACCCCAGCTAGGACAGGCTCAATGCGGTCACTGCTTGCAACGTCCACAGGGAGAGGAAGGCCAGTTGTTGTATACGCATCCCCTCCCTGAAAACGGGTCTGGACGGAGGCATCCCTGCTGGTGCCGGATGATGCAGTCACAGGATCAGGGACAGGATTACACACAGGCACCTCCGTGGCGGCCTGTGCTGCCTCCTGTCCCTGCCCCTGGACTGCACCTCTAGCACCAGTGGAATCCCCCCCCTCCAGGCCCTGTGCGTGGGCCTTCCACGGCCTTCTCCTCAACCATACCCCCCACCAACCTGGATGACTCTGTGCCATCTTCCTCCATAGGCCCCCTGTGGGGACTCAGCTACACCTACTGCTGCCGAGGAGTCCACCCATAAACTCTGCCTCTTGGACCTTCCCTCGGCAGCTGAGGCCGTGGACGCGGTACCAGACTCCTCACTCCCCGAAGATATGACTACCTGGGAGGGGAGCTGGGCCTTGCATCTCCGGCTGGCGGTGGGATCCCTGCCGCTGTGCTCCACAGTACTGTCTCCGCCCTCTTCATCAGTCGACGCTGCAGACAAGGAAAGACAAAACACAGGCATCAGGGTACTGTACAAAGGTCGTATACACACATGACAGTCACACGAGTGGCAGTGTCAAACTTCACAGATGGCATCACACTCCCCAACACACATCATTTAAACCCACACACATGCGCAAATTCACAGGAATGTTGCAGCAGGCAGCAGCATCCATACACACAACAGCATGAGCATCAGAAGGTTACCCTGATGTCACATGCAACACGGGGAGTGCCGAACACATGCACACACGCCACCAGACAGACATGCATCTGTTCATCTCCACCACCTTTCACAGTGCGATCACCAGCAACTATGTCACATCTGCCAATCGGCTACCTACATGTCTGTGTCAAATGCATCCATTGCGTATCACAGTTGCACACATGTCAAACACACACACACATGTACACCGTGCATGTACATGAAGGTGGAACCAGCATCCATGTGTCACACCCCAACCATGACATAGTATATACACAGAAATTCTAACATGTGTGCGTCTCCACATGCATTTGTGCATCATGCTTCGTAACACATACACTATTGATGTGCATCACACATGACTGGACTCACATGCGGCAGGCTCATGTCCCTGCACATACACATCCATACATGGGCCTTTACAGACATATGTCCAAGCGGCACACTCCAGGCACACCTCAACATGCACTGCGTCCAATCAGTACACATGGACACTTACCGCTCGACTCCGGACGGGTCTGCCTCTCAAAGACCTGGAGGTGAAGTGCTGGGCGTATGCATCCCTCATCTGGTCGTTGGTAAGGCGGACCCGGCATCCCTCTGCATCCGCTGTATCCAAGAGGTGCCAGGCCTTCCTGAGGGTCCTGAAGTGCTCCCAGTGCTTATGGACGTGTGGTAGGTCGCTCCGTGTTGATGGCAACCACAATGTCCATCCAGATCCTTCTCCGCCCATCCGTGTCGGCACGTGTTCTTCCGAAGAGGGCATCATAATGCACCCGGACTTGCTCCACCAGGATGCCAACCTCTCCTTCTGTGAAGCACACAGCCCTCTGCCTCTCTGGCTGGGAGTTGTCAGTGGTCTCTGCTGGTGTTTCCCCCGACGTGGCAACCCCCGAGGCAGGTGTGGGTGGGCAACTGGGTCCTGGTGCTGGGCTGTGGAGCGATGGAACTGCAGTCAGGAGTCTTCTGTTCCAGCAGGGGTGGTCACAGCAACTGGACCCCTACAGATGGCTGATGTGCAGGCACCAAATAGCAGGGCACGTGGCCAGCACGCAGACAGCAGATGGCTGGTGGGAGTCGGCTTATTTCTCTGGGGGGCAGGAAAATGGCCTTCTTGGCAGGAGCGGGGTCTTCCGTGTGTTGTTGCATGGCCAGCATCATACGGAGTGATTTTGCACGTGAAAAAACAGCATGTCAGTGTGTAATTTGAGGAAAGGCCCGTAGCGCGTAAGCGCGTATGTGATGTAACACGTGTGGGCGTTTCCCTCAGCACGGGTGCATCCGCACGTGCAAAAACAACACGTCTGCAAGTGAATGCGTTGGATTCGAGGAAATGGCCTTAGCACGTATGCACGCCAATGACGTGGGCGTTGCCTTGCGTGTGGGCGTTGCCTTCAGCACAGGTTAAAGATGAGCGTGGGCCAGCAGTCCACTGTACGTGCTGTTCGTGGAGACCGACGCGTGTGTTTACTGTTCTGGAATCACATGCGATTACTTCACAGCGTTTGAAGTTTGTACCTCTTCTTTTGGTGGGGTGTTGTCTACGCGCACAAGTGTTTTTCTTTTTTTTCCCACGCAAGGCAGGCAGTGATTTGCGCACACTATTTTTCCCACTGTGCATTGCGTACCGCCACACCGTACTGCTGAGGTTAAATCCACGCATGTGGGCTACCGGGGTCGCATGCACATTTTTCTTTTGTAAAATTACAATTTCTTGCTTTTATATTTAGTCAATTTTTGGATTTATTATTATTTCTTTTAATTTTTGGGGGTGCCTGAGCGTTGCGTGACCCGTAATTATTCCCCAGGGGTCACAGACAGCCTTGCAGGAGCACTGGGGTACCTATTCCACCCAGTACCATGCCCCCTTCTAGCCAATTTCCCAGGACAATTGTTGAGTGCACCTCCCATCGGCTATTTTCCATCTGTGCCATGGTTGGGAGGCCACCAAAGTTGGGCGCCCTCCCAGGGCTGGGTGTGGTCGGGTGCGGAGACCAGGGAGGACAGGGTGGGTACACAGGGGGAGGGGGAAGAGGCAGGGGTGCCCCACTGGGGCAAGATTCCTAGCCACATACTGGTGCAGACATGTCACCACCCCCTGGGGCTCCTGGTGATGCAACTGTTGTATCACAACCTGGCGCCCATATCACTCAACAGCAACTTACATCTGCTGTCACAGGCCCACCGGTGGTGGTAGCTGCAGGTGCAGCTGTGGGTGCCACCACCCAGGCTCTGGGTCTGGCAGCGCATGTTGCGTTGCGTGACAAAGACTTCCAGGACGATTTCCATGTTATCCGGAGGTGCAGGTCACATGGGTCCAGTGTAGCTGTGACTGGGGCACACGTATCTGGGGCAGTTATGACATCTGCTGCCCCAAGAAGCCGGGTGGTGGTAACTGCATGTGCAGATGCAGCCAACACCACCCTGGCAGTGAGTCAGACCCAAGCCAGACCTTCCTGTCCTCATACCAACACCCACTGCCTTGGTCCAGTCCACCAGCGCCACTGCCCCCACTGACCAGGGCCACATTGGCCACTCAGGGTCAGTACCACCACACAAAAGGAGGAAGCCTGCTCCAGCGAAAGAGGCTGGGACCCCAGACACGGCTCCGGCCTCCGGCACGTCAAGGAAGAAGCCTTTTGGAAAGCAGGAACTGGACTTCCTTGTGGACTACGTGTCAGACCACCAACACGATATGCTTGTGTGCCCACAGTGCCATACAACGGATCACCAGCGTTGGGTCCACTGGCAGCATGTTGCAGATGGTGTGACAGCCATAGGATTCCAGGTGCACACGCCTCAGGACTTCTACAAGTGTTGGAATGACCTCCTACGCAGTGCGAAACAAAAGCGTGCCTCCAATTATTCCATGTCTCTGGTGACTGGTGGTGGGCCACCACCAGAGGAGGATGAACTCACTCAGCATGAGGAGAACGCTTCAGAACTCATCCCGGAAGAACAAATCCGTGGAGTGGGATAGAGGATGGATTATGATGCATCGTCTGGTGAGTATTGATGAGTGTTACTCAATGACATGTGTGCATTTTCATTTTCTGCTATGACTTCCAGTGCTATGCTGATGACAACTAACTCATTTCCAGGCTGCCCTTGGCCACCGCTTCTCCCTCCCTTATTTCTGATAGCATCATTGCCATTTTCAATTGGTGTACTTCCACCGATCTCTATCTAAATGCCAGCAAGACTGACATCCTCCTCATCAGTATACCTTTGCCATCCTTTCCCCTCACTCTCTTGCCAGCCCCACTTGGCCTTCCTCCTACCTCCACCTGCAAGGCCAACAACCTCGGGGTCACCTTTGACTCCACACATTCCTTTTCCACACACATTTCTGATGTTTCTTGAGATAGATTAATTTCTTGCTTCACCTCCTCAGGGGTACTGTGCCTTTCCTATCGTTCACCTACATGCTCACAGTCTCTCAAGCTCTGGTTTACTCAAGGTTGAAGTACTGTGACAGGCTCTTTCAATATTCAACCTGCCTCCACACTCCGCACTCTACCACTAATCCAGTACAGGACTGCGAGACTTGTCCTTGGCCTCAAGCCCTGGGATCCTATCTTCAATGGCTACCAGTGGATGCAAGGATGATACTTCAGACCCTCTGCACAAGGATTTTTTGGACCTGGGTCCAAAATACCTTCAACAATCCCTCTGCCAATTCCTCCCCTCTTAAGTCCTTTGCTCCACCGGGCCAGTCGTTAATTGAATAAATAAGCTGGGGGCAGATCTGTTTGTACGGCTGGGAGCTCCCTTTGGAACAGCCAACTGGCCACATTGAAACTTGAGGAGAAACAACTCTGCTTCCGGAAGCACCTCAAGACCTTCCTATTTGCTCCTGCATTAGCCCCTCTTCTCCCCAGCTGAAGAGTTTCCTCTGTTGGCACTGTGCACCTGCACACCCTCTGTCCTTCGGGCCCAGGTACCTGCTCACCCTGCCTCCCTGCTGCACTGCCTCCAGGCCTCCCATTGTAATGGATCCTGTGTGTGTACCCATACAGCCCCCCACTCTTCATCTGCACTCATCAGATCTGCCCTATCCAAATTATCTTGCACTTGCCACTTGCTGGCTGCACTACCACCTTTTGAATGCCTATTCTATCATTGGACTCCATTTTCCTTCTTTGGTCTCCTCTGTTTGGCACGGTCCCCTTCTCCCCCTTCCAGGGTCTTCACCCCTTTATCCCTTCTCCATGCACTTGCGTGTTCTCAATGTCACTGTGCCCAGTATGATAGTTGTTAATTGCTTTTCTCCCTTGTTCCCCTCCCTTTGTTTGTTTGCACTCGGAGCTACTTGTGTACAAGTGCAATCTTGATGTCATATGTCATACACATCCTTTGTCCTTGGTGCAGTGTGTCTCACTCTGACTGTGCTGATGGCAGTGGCTCCTCATGCACGTGTGCACAATCATGTTCCATGTGCATTCCATGTATGCCCCTAGGTGTCCTTGACCACCTGCTCATTGTAGTATGTGTCCAGGATGATACAAGTGTCATCTCATTTGGACAGCCATGTCATGCTCACTGTAGGTCTGCCCACTGCCTCTTTTCAACTGGTGTTGTGTCTTCTACATGCATGGGTGTACTATTGATGGTTCATCATCTGTCCTCCATCATGTCCACTTCTCATCGGCTGTAGTGACATTTGAATGACAAAATACAATAGACACATACCAACAGGGTGGGTGTTTCACGGAATCCATGCTACATCGTGCATGTCATTTGCACATGATGGCTGCAATTGCCCTAACTGCCATAATGTTTGGAGATTGTCATCACTATGTACGTGTTTAAGTTGGAAGTTGAGGGGCTACAAATGCACTGCACCGCACAAACCCACTCCTGTGCCAAGTTCAGCCCTTCAACATGCAAACACAATGCTGCTGTGTGATGGTGACCTGACATGTACATACCCATGTCCCTCCTTTCACTGTATAGAAAGGCACTAGCGTAGGTGCATCCTGTGACACATGTACTCTGCATAGTTGATGGTAGTTGAGTGCTGCACATGAACATGCATGTTACATGTGTCATGGCGTGTTTGGTTTGATTTCTAGCTGTGGCCATTTGTGTGTTCCCCCAAGCTTATGCTAGGTGCCATCTCCTTGTTGCCATCTCTCATTTCTGCCTTGGTTGTGTGTGATGCAGGTGTTCTGCAACATGCAATACATGTGTTGCCTTCACATTTTGCACAGATCATTTTCTGCTTTTGGGATACTCTTGCATTGCAAAGCCACTGGATGCATGTTGGGGTTCGAGTTGCCTGTGACATGGCTGTTTCATTAGTTGGCTGTCAATGTTGTGAACTGTATGTGTGTGGTATGTTCTACTGACATGCGTGCCCATGTTTCTTTTCCTTATGTTGCAGGTGATGATGCACTTGTGGCAGAGGATGAGGATGTCCTCCCAGACACGCTGGTCAGTTCACATAACCAACCAGGCACCAGTGGTGGTTGTAGGGTGGCAGCCCACAAGAACCCACTGGTGCTCCAGGCCATCGTGTCCAGAGCAGACTCTGAGTCAGGCTCTGATGTATCCTCTGACCACTATGTTGATCCGGATCTGCATCGTGACGTGTCATTGCCGGTAAGTGATCCTGTGTTGGATGATCCATCTGTGACACCTGCAGTAGGGGGCCAGGCAAGGTTGGAATGTCCACCTGTGGTGGTTACAGGTGCACGGTCACACTCCCCATGTTCCTGGGGCATCAGGTCGACGGAAGGATTTAGTCCTGCATCCACAGGCGTTACCAATCCAGCAAGCACCATGGCTCCTTGGGCCCAGCAGGTGTGGTGTCCAGCAACGCGGTGGCCGTGTGCCACCGGGGTGAACTGAGTGGGAGAGTGCCACGATTACCATAGCACAGCAACAGGGGGGGCAGTTGAGATGATTGCTCAAGGTATGGAAAGTGTGGCCCATTCCATCCTCCCCTCTGTAAGCTAAGTGGTGCTCCAGCAGCGGGCTACACAGTCCACGTGCCGCTCACTCAGGCTGGGCATGGTGGCATCCGACAGGGCATGCCAGGCAGAAATGGCGGGTCTGCGTCAAGCACTTGATGTGAGGCCCTGAGGGTCGAACACCAATCCCTCCGATCTGGCTGCGCTCTGGATGGACGAGAGTAGGCGGACAGAAGACAGGATGGTGCAGCGTGAAAGAACCATCTCAGCTGAACTCCATGCAAGCCGGGAGTCTCTTCCTTTGTAATGTGAGGCCATGCAGGCAGAACTCAGTTTTACACGTCAGTCCTTGCAGGAGGAAGCACGTGTGACATGTGAGGTAATGCATGCTGACCTACGTCTCATTGCCATGCAGGACCTGGCTTACCAGACCTGCATGCTTGCTGCCGTTGAGGGGCAAGGCGCAGCTAGGCGTGGTGAGGCACCTGAGCCACATCCTACCTTCTGATTTCCATCCAGAGGGTGATGTCCCACATAGGTCGGTCGCTGAGCCCTAATCTCAACATCTACACATGTGGGTTTTGAGGTGCACCCTGTAACTCCCCCCTCCTGGGTGCCCCCCCCCCCCACCCCTGGATCATATATGGCCATTTTTGATTTTTCAATTTTTGTTTTTCCTGCAATTTGTTTTGTTTTGGTTCAGCAATTTTTTTTTTCCTGCAAATAATTGTTTTTTCCTACAATGATATTTTCTTTGGTATGTTTATTTTTATTTCTTGCAAATGTTTGAGTGATTTTTTTCCTGTTTTTTGAAACATTATACTTTAAAGGGAAGTGGGGAGGGCAGTGCCAGTGCTGGATGCAAGGAGGAGAGGGTAATGCAGAGTGGCACTGGGCAGGGAAGTGCTAGTGCTGGATGCATGGAGGAAGGAGAGGGTAATCAAGAGGAGCACCGGACAGGGAAGTGCTAGTGCTGGATGCATGGAGGAAGGAGAGGGTAATCAAGAGGGGCACTGGACAGGGAAATGCTAGTGCTGTATGCAAGGAGGAGGGAGAGGGTAATCAAGAGGGGCACTGAGCAGGGAAGTGCTAGAGGTGGGTGCAAGGAGGGGGAGAGGGTAATCCAGAGGGGCACTGGGCAGGGAAGTGGTAGTGCTGGATGCAAGGAGGAGGGAGAGGGCCATCCAGAGGGGCACAGGGCAGGGAAGTGGTAGTGCTGGATGCAAGGAGGGGGAGAGGGTAATCCAGAGGGGCACAGGGCAAGGAAGTGCTAGTGCTGGATGCAAGGAGGAGGGAGAGGGTCATCCAGAGGGGCACTGGGCATGGAAGTGGTAGTGCTGGATACAAGGAGGAGGGAGAGGGTCATCCAGAGGGGCACTGGGCAGGGAAGGGTTTGTGCAGGATTCAAGTAGGAAGGTCCCGCTCTCGATTCACAGTGCCACCAAAGGTAGCACAGTGTACGCTGTTACCGGCATTCCCTCTCCTAGTGTTGCGGTGCAGAAAGAGTGGCGCCTAAATACACTTGTGTACAGGCGTGTTATAAATATCATATCATAATCCTAGTTACCAGCACATTGTTTCTGGACCGCCACACTTCTAATGAGGCCCAATGTCTCCAGAGATCAGTATTCTCAGTTGGGGGGGGGGGGATCTGTGAAGAATCCTGCAGATCCCTTGCTGAAACACTGCCTTACCACCCCTATGATGGCCAGGGGAAAGCAGACGCTTCCCGATCTCAACCCTGGGCATGGTGTACTGCAGGTGGCCAGGGGTAAGCAGACGCTTCCTGTTCTCCACGAGGATCACCTGGATGCAAACAGGGCCCAGGGGAGTATGGAGATTCTGTGGGATGAGAAACAGTATTTTTCCTCTAACAGAAAGACTCTTTTTAGTTCCTAAAATCAAATGCTTTCTGCGAAGGCATCATGAAGCAAGACTCAGACAACAGATTCAGAATTAAAACAAAACACTTTATTAATTTAAAACTCATGATGGAAAAAGGCCTAACTTGCCCTATACTAAGGTGGGATTTCCCTACCTAAATGAAACTAAGGAAATCTGAGTCAAAGAGTTCAACTTGGGAATCTGTGTCCAAACCCTATGCTTGCCCTTACAACAATATCTGTACAATGTGTAGAGATGTCAGCAACCAAACGACAACAGTGTTCAACATAAAGTTCAGAGCTTCTTCCAGCCCACAGCTTCTTTTCAGCTCCCTTCCTCAAGTGTTAAATCGTTCCACAAAAAGTCTCAAAATTGCCTTCCTTGGACTCAAGGTGGTATAGTCTTAATCAAGACTCAGGGTTCCCTTCTCCTAGTTCTAAGCTACACAGTTCAAACACAAGGGAACCTTGAGACTTCATTCTCACTCCAGCAAATATCAGAAATCTCAAGGGGTCCCTTCCACATGATTTAGTTTTGTTGAGCAACACAGTTCAAAAGAAAGTATCTTTGCCTTCTTCATTTTGATTTGCAAAGTTCAGTTATTTCGGTGTTTAAATATTTGTTCCTGTAGTTTGTAGCTCTCACACACGTTGATACCAATACTCCTTTATCTTTTAAAGTTCCACTGTAAATCAAGCTTCAGTATCTTTTGAATATTCTTTGAAGTTATATTCACTTTAAAACTCAGCATAAAATGGTTTGCTTGTATTTGCGGTCCCGTTCCCTTTCCGGATAAAATTTTTTTCTTAATTCTGTTTGTTGGCAAATTTTTGATTCAGTTCGGTATTCAATAATTATGGGTTTCGCTTATGGGTAATTTTCGCTTTATCTGTTCAATAATCGTTCGCTTTGCTTTAATTGCCTAGTGTTCAGAGACCTTCAAAAACATGTTTCTTGACACACGTGTCCACTCCGATACAAATTATTATCTGCAGTTTGGTAATTAACAAGGAAAGGACCGGAGACAAAGAACCGGAGAAAAGCCACGGTGCCCAGGTCAGAGGAAACAATAAAAGGTTGTGCAAGTTGACCCAGTCAAGAAGGAGAACAGCCGTGTGCAGAGGTAAGCAACAGTGGCATATCTTTCAACTCCAATGTGCTGGTGCCAGGTAGAAAACGGAAACGGCTGGCAGAATGCACAGTGAAGATACAAAGTACGAATGTCCTGGTTCTCATGAACACAAGGGCATCTGTAAAGGTAATGGCATGTCAGTTCAACATGAACACCAACACATAAAAGCAGGCTTTTATGTGACTCCTGTGAGCAAAGAAACTCTACTCAGCAGTGTGGCTGCGTAGGCACTGAGAATTATGAATTGTGCCTTCGGGGCATATGTCGAAGACGTTCAGGCACTGATAAGCTGGCTAATAACCCGGTTAAGCTTGATCTTCACAGGGATCTGACATATGAAGGGTGATCGGGAGGAGTGGAAATGCCCCAATAATCTGGAATGCTGCTATCCGCACATCAGGCTCTCTGGTACATTCCCGCTGTCTCCCTCCTCTGATGTGCCTGAGTATGGGAGGGGCCTACACACTGCGTCCCAAGCCTTCTCACCATGCATCACGGCAACTGAGATGTTGACAGGGAGAGGTGAAGGCATATCACAGCAGTGTCCCCCTGATGGTGAGAAGATTATTACTGCTATTTCTGCATTCAGATTTACTGAAAGGCTGCTTCTTGACACTGACCAGGAAGCAGAACTACTACACCACAGAACGTCCATGAAGTGCCATGGCACACTGCAAAAGTGAAAAGCCCGAGACCTAAAACCTGCGCCAATCCGCTCTCAAAACAACATTGTCTCCAAATCTTCAAGAATAATTAACTAAAGCTTTCCAAACAAAGATTTAAAACTATCAGGATGAATAGCAGAATCTGCAGTGGCCATGCAGAAAGAACTCCAGCGCATCAGCATCTGGGTGAACACCAATATAACTGGGAGTGAAACAAGATACAACAGCCAGCAGGGTGGGTGCCCTGGAGGGTCTATCCCAAGACCTGTTGTAAACAAACAACAGTTGCATAAAGCACCAAAATAAACAAACACTTAAAAGTGTGTAAGTGCTATTCAGAGCCTTGGTTGCCAGTGCAAGAAAGGTTATATATCAAGAGGTCACACTGTGATGGCGGCAAAGATAAGAAATAGAATGAAGACAGATACGATGTTGAAATCGCCATCCTCCCCAACGAACAAACGCATCTTGAGAGAAGCTAGATGACAACGACTTGCCCCCTTGTATTTCTGTGGCTCCAACGTCCATCTCGGCAAAGACCTCTCTCCTCCAAGTACATTTGCCAAGAATATTCGCAAAATAACATGCAAACTTGTGAAATACATCACAGAGAGTCATTTCTGCTTAGCCTCCAATTTCGAGTTGACGGAGAAGTACACAGCATCACAATTGGCAAGAGCAGTCAGGTCATAACAATGGGCAAAGCATCACCAATGGCAAGAGCGGTCACAACGTCATAACAATGAGCAAAGCATCACCAGTGGCAAGAGTGATCATAATGTCATAATAATGGGCAAAGCATCACCAGTGGCAAGAGCGGTCACATCGTCATAACAATGGGCAAAGCATCACCAGTGGCAAGAGCGGTCACAACGTCATAACAAAGGGCAAAGCATCATCAGTGGCAAGAGCGGTCACGATGGCATGACAATGGGCAAAGCATCACCAGTGGCAAGAGCGGTCACAACGTCATGACATTGGTTAAAACAAAAAAAGAGCAAAACCATAATAACCACATGAGAGACCTGCATTGACGGTGAGTGAGAACATCACCCTGACCATCTCTGTGCACTCCTTCATCACGCCCGCTCATGGGTGAGGCCAGAACTGTCCTACCTTCCTCCAACTGTATGTTTGAGATTATTCACGACTGGGAATTCTCGATCCCAATGACCACTTCAAGTCACCGTCCCCCTCATCGGCATCTGTTCAGCTAAGAGGCCACCTGGCATCACTGCCTTTCACAAAACAAGCAAATAACTTGTGAACTAATCAATGGGTTATAATCAGTTCTACTGTTTCCGTTAACAATTGAAATCATGTATGAACACCCCGGAATGAGTATTTACTTCTCAAAGTTTATTTGACTTGTAAGAATGTCTCAGGAGTAAAGTAGAGTTGCTCCAACTAAGAAGTCAGCTAACATCAGAGGCAGAAGTTGTCCATCTCATTGCTATTTGGGTCACCATTGTCTGGTACTGGCTTTTGAGCAAAGAGTGATTTGCATGCTGGGACATGTAGGCCCATATTTGTAATGGAAAAGGAAAACGTGGAACTAAAATTCCCAGCCTGCATTTCTCTGGCAGCGGTTAAGGGTGTTCCTAATGCTGTGAGGCCAGTTTGCCACTAGAAACAACTCAAGACAATATAGTGTGTAGATTGCCACATACAAGTGTTCCATATGTGACGGGGTCAGAGACCTGGGGAAGGGTATCCCTTGCAACTGGCGGTGGGAGACCTGCAAAGGTTTTTACTAGAGCCAGAGGTGGGCATTGGAAGTTGGGAGGGCGCCAGTCTCAGTCCCTTCTACCTGTGCTTGGATGAGTGAACCGAGTACCACCTTTTTGCACCATACCCGGTGTGCAGAATGCTCATTTCTTTCCCTTTGTCCCAAAGGACATAACCCAGAAGGCCAGGCAGTGGAGGAGAGAGTGAGCAACGCCATCGGGACAGAGCTAGCAAAGAACTGCAGAACCGTGGAGCAATCTTCCCATCAGACCAGCCACCCCAATGCTCTACATGACACAGACTGTGACATTAATCCTACCTTCTGGCAGATTGCAGAGCAATCCACGTATCAAGCTGACATTCCAGGCACTCTGCGCAACTCAAACAGTAACATCGTTCCTCCTGTCAGCAGGGCCATGGAGCAGTTGCCATATCGAACCATCACTCCTGATGCTGATTTGAACTTTGATTGACGCTGGCTGTATTTTGAGTGCTCCACCATTACCAATTGTCAGCCGATCCGCGTACGAAAAATGGCGTGGGTCTTAAAGCCTGTGATATGTTTGCTTACTAGTAACCCAATCCCTGGAGAAAGGGAGATAGCGGTTGGCTCACATGAGCAGCTGAGGGATAGAACCAAAAGGAGAGAAAGGAGGAGGATAAAGGGGGATCTGGGAGTCAAGCCAGTGCCGGTTGTTCGGGTGAGGTCAAGCGAGGAGTAGGAAGATCAAACAATCAAGCAGAGGAAGGATGGTGCGGAGGAGCATGGAAGGGGATTACTGAAAGCATGTGCAAGATGAAGTATTGGTTGGTCGGAGAAATTGGTACTTGGGTGTGAAAGTGCATGCAAGGAGAGTGAGAATACGACAGGAAGAGTAGTGTCAGAAATGGGGTTCCTGACACTAGACTAGCCTCTCATAACAGGTTGCTGCCAGGACGTTTATGGCAACTACTTTGGACCAGGAGATATGGTCCCGGTTAACAGCAGGGAATTCATTTCTTCTATTGGGAAACCATTCCAAGATGGCTGCACTTGAAGACTCTATGCCCTTCCCATGATGACTGCCATAAATGGCTGCTGCCCGTCTTCCCATAGGGCCATGTGACTACGTTGAGCGACTTGAATTCTATTTAGGCATGCCTCAGCAAAAGCTGCACATCTTGCAAACTTACCGACATCCAGCAAACAGAGCGTGTGTCCCGTTCCAAGCAGAAGAAGCCAAGCGACATCTAATAAGGTAATTAGCCTGGCTCTGAACTTTGGTATATCCCAGAGTTACTTTGTTACTATACCGAATCTGCTGTGCGTATAAATCTGCGCGCCGGTTTATTTATTCCCATGACCTTCCACCAAAAGCTGCTCTTTGCTTTTTCTTTCCCGCACGCTGAGTGCAGAGTGCCATAAACATTTTTGTTATACGCAATGATTGTAGTAACCACTTCTCACTTGGTCCGCATTACCAGCAGATCTACTGCAGTCGCGCGTCAGTCTCTGTTCAAGATACCACCTTTTCAAGAGACCACCGACCCAGTATCCTTAAGTTCAATCAAACATGAAAACCTACGGTAGAAACACCATTCCCCAGGTACTGGTTGGAAAATACCTTCCAAGGGAAACCCTCGGAGTGTCCTTGATTATATCAGACTGACCATCCCAATCATGTATTTTTCCTTTTCATTGGGGACTCTAGTCTGAAGGGGGAAGGACTGACATCCGTCATTAATACTTTACCCTCTCTTGTTGCCTCTGCCTAGATCTTTTGACATAAGAAGACCGGACTTCATCCTGTGTGGTATCCAGAAGGGTCTGGGTAGAAGGGGCTCTGTTGTGTTATTATGTCGGAGCCCTTAATTCTGTAGATCCTGCTTGTAAGTGCACAATGCATGGGTCCTGAGAGCCGGGTGAGTTCCTACTCCTGACAAGCAGGTGGTGGATAAGATGAAATTAGGAGGGGGTCAGGGAGAATGAAAGGAGAGTGGAGCGTGCAGCGGGTAGTGTGGTGAAGGGAGAGCAGTAGTGTAGAGAGGAGTAGAGCACAAACAGAAGAGTAGTAGCAGAAAGCGAAGAAAAGTAGGAGCAGAAAGGAGAACATTGGAGGAAGAGTGAAAGGGAAGGGAGAGAGGAGGAGAGCTGTAGGAAAAGAGGGGAAGTGGAAAACACAAGGAAAGGAAGTATAGAACACGACAGTGAATAATAGAAGAGCCTGCAGGGAAGGGACAGAGTAAGTACCTTTTCTTGATAACATTCTTACTGTCGGAACTTGGTTAGGATTTGCCTACATTGTTCCCAGACGGAGAGCGAGAAAAAGGGAGTTTGCCCTTACACTATTTACAATCTGTCAGTCAGTTATTAGACATTAGGGGTTATGAATCTCCAGTGACCATTCTGGGGTTTAGGATGACTGGCCTAGGGATGGAAGAGTCGGGAGAAAGCAGGACCAGTCCTTAGTGAGCCCCTTTTAAATATTCAATAAAACACCCTTAAATTCTCTGCCAGAATTGATGCGTACTTGAGAGCATCTGTGACACATGTTTCTTAAACAGAGAAGGAACGCCTGGCACAGAGCGGGTACTCGTAGATCTCAAGTATTTCCATGCTGGTCTCGAGGGTTGGTCCAGTCCTCTTCTTTCTTGGCATTTTGGTCCTAGTTCTGCTTTTCCATTAGAAATGCAGGAGTGCAGGTACCAGAATGCAAGGACTGGGTGGAGTTGCTTGGAGTACTACATCACACAAGGGGCAGGTTCTAGCCGTTTGAGGATTGCAAGTGTTGTAGAAACTCAATTTGGTATTTACTGAAGCATCACTGCTGAGAAGGACTCACAACCAGGGGTGAAGCTACTAGCATTCACCTTCTTTGAAAAAGGGTCTTTCACAGCCATTTCCAGTTACAAACATTCCCTCTGCTGAAGTGTCCTTTTTTGAAAGAAAACCAATGGGCCAGGTAAATTAATAAAGTTAGGATGTAGTGGGGTAAGCTCCCAGTTCTTATGTTGCAAAGACGCAGCTTTGGCAACATTCTGAGTAAACCCTGAAGGCAAACTAAGGAGGATTTTATTTTCTTGTCTCGGGTCCACTTGCCATGGAATCACCCTAAAAACTTACCAGTTTCTCAATTTTTGCTGTTGGGAAAGCTCTTGAACATGTACCATTTCAGCATTTTCCTACGCATGATGAATTATTTTTAAACCACTGAGAAAACACAATTGTCCTTTTTTTCAGTCATGGAAAAATGGGTAAGCACTGATCAACCGAGAATTATTTCTTTGAAAACGCGAGGCAAACACAAAAGGAATAATCCAAATAAGCATTAAAACAGGAATCCCTCACTGTAATCAATTTGGCTACTCTGGTTCACCACTGAGGCCTGCTCACTGGCACCGCAGTTACTGTTGAAACGTGTACGTGCTGTCAGTGTGCTTCTATGGATAACCTTTGTGAACTCACTACTTGTGTGGATAACAACATGAGATCTTTCATTAAATATACTCCACTGCATCATCTGGCTTGTTGTTCTTATGCGCCGCCCACTGCCTTGGGGTTCTGGCCCTGCGGGACTCTCATCCAGTGTCCTAATCAGGGATACTGAAGGCTCCTTTGATTTTTCTGGTCTACACACTGTCACAGCAAGATCTCAATAGTTCTCGTGGTAATTCTCCTTGTCACAATCGTTCGTTTACATTTTGGATACCAATTCGGCTCACTTGAGTCATTTCTGGTTGTTTTTAAGTTCATGAAAAGCTCAGACATAGACTTTGATATGTTGTGCTGCGTTTAAAACATGAGTTTCAGTTGTGGAGCCTCAGAAGTACTTGTTTTTCCTTGAACGTCTCGCAGAGACGCCTTGCCAATCCCTGTGGTACTGTTGGGTCTTCCTACTTGGTCTCCCGTTGTGTTCCCAGGCTTGAGAAACGGAAGGCAGGAGAATCCCATCACCGTTTTTGCTCAACTTCTGACTTCAGTTTTACAGTCACAGAGGCCAAATATTCCCAACCGTTTAAGCATGGAAGTATATTGATGACTTTAAAATTGCAAAGCACGGAATATCATTACTGATTCCCTGAAGAGGTGGCTGAAGCTAAGCACAGAACGGCATTACTGATTCTCGGAGAAGAAGCGCTGAAGCTGGATTGTACTAGTGGCGGCTTCAGTGTTGATATGCTCCTCATGTTGCTGATGTTGTGTTATTGGGATTCAGAGGGTCTCAGTCACACCCTCCCCCACAGGTCACCCGAGTTCCTTGATGGGGATAGCTTTGGGCAGTGTTCCCTCATGCCACGTACATTCAGCACATTTTGGGTTCTTCATGTTGCTAGGTATGTGTGGCCGAGCTCTGGCTGCAGACACTTGCCATCAGGGTGCTACATCCTTATCCTATCCTATCAAGATACCGAAACTTTGCAGCTCAACTGGGGAAGATCCTCCTTGGCCGGCCCATGACACGGAAGCAGTAGCTGGCGCAGAATGTTACACTGACCTAGCGCTCACAATGTGCTGTATTCGGCTGAGGCTCTAGTCTTGGCCGACTGTAGATTCCTTGCTCACTCGATCTCTGATTTAGGATCCTATGTGGATGCACAGGTCTTTCTATGGGTCTCCATGTGGGATCTTTAATGTGTGCGTTCTGTACTCTCATGAGGAACCCCCTACACATTCTCAGACGTGAGCCATGCATGTAGCTTTGCTTGCACTTCATACAATCGATGAATTCTCTCCTCGTTTCTGATGTCAGATGTGGTCTCTGGCTTGATGCCTGAGTAAATTGTGTGCCACACTCCCTACACCTGTGGGCTTCTCATCTATATGTATCAAGAATGAGTACTTACTGAATTTCCTGTTGCACTGGGAGCATGCCTACAGCTTCTCCACAGACTGGTATGTTGTAGGCGTGAGCACTGAACGGCGACTTCCTTCCACACCGTACACAGGTATGGGGGTTTCCCCTGTGATTCACCCTCGATGTTGCCTCGGGTTTCAAATCAGGTTAAAGTGCGTATCACACTCTACGACTCACTCGGCTTCTCTGCAGCCTGTATGCTTAGATTTTGACTCAGGTTTGCGTCTTTAACAGAATGGGTGCGTTTGCGCGGCTTCGCCCCATTGTGGACCTGGAGGTGGGACTTCAAGTGGTCTTTGCGACTGAAGCGTTTCATGCAGTGCATGCACTGGTACCGCTTCCCCTCAGTGTGGATTCGCTGATGTCGGCTGAGGTCTAAAATCATACTGAACTTTTTACCACAGTCTGTGCACTCGAAGGGCCTCTCCTCAATGTGGATCTTCTGATGGGTGTACAAATGTGAACTCTGCGTGAAGCTTTTCTCACACACAGAGCACTGAAACGGCTTCTCCCCGGTATGCACCCGTAGATGTGCTCTCATGTATGTGCTCCGAGTGAAGGTTTTCTTGCACTCCTGACACTGGTACGGGCTCGCCCCTGTGTGGGTTCTCATATGTTTCATCAGTTGCACAGGAATAGCAAATCGAAGACCACACTCTGTGCATTCGAAGGGGCGGTAACCAGTATGGATGTTCTTATGCCTGCAGAAGGCCGAGCTATGAGTGAAGGTTTTCATGCACTCTGCACACTGGTATGGCTTCTCCCCAGTATGGATCCTCCGATGACCTCTTAGAGCTGTGGAGCGGCTGAAGCTTTTTTCACAGTCTGTGCACTTAAAGGGCCTTTCCCCAGAATGGACCTTTTCATGTGTTCTCAGATGTGAGCAGTCCATGAAGCTTTTTTCACACTCAGTACACTGGTACGGTCTTTCCCCCGTATGAGATCGCTGATGTTTCTTCAGGTCCGAGCTCCGGAAAAAGTGCTTACCACACTCTGTGCACTCATAGGGCCTCTCGCCAGTGTGGATCCTCTTGTGCGCTTTCAGTGATGAGGTGTTATTGAAGCTTTTCTCACACACTGCACACTGGTACGGTTTCTCCCCAGTGTGGGATCTTACATGTATCCTCAGGTTTGCAGCCCGTGTAAAACGCTTACCACACACCGGGCACACGTTGTGCTTCTCCTTTGTATCAATCATCTGATGTGTAAGCACACCGGAGTTGGAAGTGAAGCTGCTGGGGCACTGCGTGCACGGTCGCCATTTCTTCCCACGGCGGACCTGCCTATGAATACAGGAACTCATGGATTCGCTAACATTGGTACCGTCTGTTGAAAGAAGAAGAGATTTATGGAATTATTTTAGGCCATCTGCGGAGACAATTATCATACATATTGCAGAACCGACACACTGTGTGATCTTATGCGAATCCTTTGATCTACCTGCTTATTGAATGAAACTTGAAAGTCATTAATATTCCAAGACCTTTAATAAGAACAAATTCAAAATGGGAAATAAAGAAATAAAAGTAACACACATCAAATGTTCTGAGACTTTGAACATCATGAAATAAACACTGCCTGCCCCAGCTGAGCACGCTCTTCTGTAGTGCACTTATTCTGCTTGCGCTGCGTTGCACTGCCTTGCAGTATCGAGTTACGGGGAGCCACCCACTAGGCCGCGGAAAGAGTCGGAAGCAGGTATTGGGTAGGAGCTACCACACACTACCACGTTTGAAGAGGAAACCTCTTGATAATCTTAACGAGGGGTTTCCTCTTCACCCAACCAAGTTCCTGATGACATTCCCCGAGAGGCCGGCAACCCTTTAACGGGGACCTACCAGAGATAGCACTTTCCAGTCAGGCTTCAGGAACCCACGTCCCTTTTCCGCAGCTTCATAGCTTTAAGGGAATGGAAGGCACTGCTCCCTGGAGTGAGGAGGCAAGGGACACCATGGCATAAAACATGAACAAGACATCGCACACAAGTGAGGCACATCAGTTTATTGGAGGCACATTTCACCCCAACATTTTGGAAAGCATGGCTTAGCTACTATTCAATGGAATTCCAGGAGACCCGCGAGGAATCCCTCTATGCAGGGCAGCCCCCCCCAGATGTTTATAAGAGGAGCTGATCTCACATCCCCTCCTGCAAGTTCCTGGACTGCCATCATTTGCAGGAATGCTATGAGATGGGCCTCACACCTCTAGGAATGATACTGCTGCATAGAGATTAATACAACATCACAGAAAAGTGGAGACCAACAATAAGCATTGCAACTTAAGAAGGTCAGTTATTGGGCAGAGTGGAAAGTAGATGTTTTCTTAAGCATGTGCGAAAAAGTGTGTAGAGAAGCGGTAAAGCGAACTGGGACGGAGCGAGAATTCTAACATTTAGAAGCTAATTGAGAAAAAGAACTAAAGCGAGAGGAGGCACAGGGAGCTTTAGGAACTGATAGAAGATGAAAAAATTGGGTGCAAAAAGAGAACAAGGAGAGTTTCAGGAAATGGGAGAAGAGAGATGGGCAGTGCAAGGCCGTGCGTGCATGTGCAAGGCAGTGCAAGACCGTGCGTGCATGTGCAAGGCAGTGCAAGGCCGTGAATGCATGTGCAAGGCAGTGCAAGGCCGTGAATGCATGTGCAAGGCAGTGCAAGGCCGTGAATGCATGTGCAAGGCAGTGCAAGGCCGTGAATGCATGTGCAAGGCAGTGCAAGGCCGTGAATGCATGTGCAAGGCAGTGCAAGGCCGTGAATGCCCGTGCGAGGCCGTGAGTGCCCGTGCGAGGCCGTGAGTGCCCGTGCGAGGCCGTGAGTGCCCGTGCGAGGCTGTGAATGCCCACGTGAGGCCGTGAGTGCCCGTGCGAGGCCGTGCGAGGCCGTGAATGCCTATGTGAGGCCGTGAATGCCCATGTGAGGCCGTGAATGCCCATGTGAGGCCGTGATTGTGCCCACGTAAGGCCGTGATTGTGCCCACGTAAGGCCGTGATTGTGCCCACGTAAGGCCGTGATTGTGCCCACGTAAGGCCGTGATTGTGCCCACGTAAGGCCGTGATTGTGCCCACGTAAGGCCGTGATTGTGCCCGTGCGAGGCCGTGAATGCCCGTGCGAGGCCGTGAATGCCCGTGCGAGGCCGTGAATGCCCGTGCGAGGCCGTGAATGCCCGTGCGAGGCCGTGAATGCCCGTGCGAGGCCGTGATTGTGCCCGTGCAAGGCCGTGATTGTGCCCGTGCAAGGCCACGAATGGCCGTGTAAGGCCATGCAAGGCCGTGAATGCCCATGTAAGGCCTTGAGTGCCCGTGCAAGGCCGTGAATGCCCATGTGAGGCCGTGATTGTGCCCACGTAAGGCCGTGATTGTGCCCACGTAAGGCCGTGAATGCCCGTGCGAGGCGTGAATGCCCATGTGAGGCCGTGATTGTGCCCGTGCAAGGCCGTGATTGTGCCTGTGCAAGGCCACGAATGGCCGTGTAAGGCCATGCAAGGCCGTGAATGCCCGTGTAAGGCCATACAAAGAAAGTGAAAAAGACAGGAGCCAAAGGAGAGAACAGATGAGAAATGGAAGGGGACGGGGGATAGGCAGAACACGAGGTGAATAGCCAAGTCGGAGTCAGGATGAAGAGGGTGAAAAGCAGGTACACCGACCAAGAGGGAGGAGCAATAGTCAAGATGGGAGAAGACTGTGGAATAAGTTAGTTTAGCTGCATGAAAAGAGAATGGGTCGAGCGCGGTGGATCTTATAATACGTTAGTGATGTAAGCAGAGAAAGAAAACCCAACAGCATAAGAGCTAGGAGACATACAAGAGGCAGGGGAAACTGGAGCTTGGGTTTAGATAGAAGAAGAGAAAATGCATCCAACTATTGATGGCTGTGAGATGGGCAGAGAGTGGAGACATTGGTTTCAGAAAATGAAGAAAAAGAAAAGATGTGTGAATCATCTGCCTAGACATGGCAGGAGAGAAGAGCAGGGGACCAAGTACCGAGCACTGAGCATGAAGAAGATGAGGGGGGGAAGGGATCTGGCCAGCCCAAGCGACGGAAAAGGTTTGATCAGGAACATTGGAAGATAACCAGTGAAGCACAGTGCCAGTGAGACCAAGAGATGAAGGGGATGCGAGCGTGGTCGGGTACAGCAGGTAAATCATGAAGGCTAAGATAACCAAGTGCTTGTTATGGCAGAGATGTACAGAAGGGCAGTTTCAGGGGAATGGGAGGGGCGCTAGCCGGATTGCAGACGTGGAAGGAAGGAGTGAAGGTTCAGATAAGAAGTGACGCACAAACACGTTTCAAGACCCTTTGAATATGCTTTTTTTAAATAGCATTTTACATTATACTTTGGATTATATACCTTTCCATATATTAACAGGTTTACATGGCAAAAATACGTAAAGACTTACATTTTCTGAACAATTGAAGATAATGTTGTAGTGTTTGAATACACCCAGCCTACGTCCCGGCTCTGCTCTGGGGGATTACATTCCCGTCGCCTACAAGCATGAGGGAAACTAGCTGAAGACACTGGGCCTCATTACCGTTCATACCGGCATGGCAACCCCCAAACTCGGGTCTTGCTCCGGGTCCCGCAAAAGGGGACTTACCGGGCCATTGCGACCTTGGCGGGCCCCGGAATTCCCATTCCCATTCGAGCCTCCATAGGGCTCAATGGGAATGGGGAGGATGGTAGCAGCGGTACCGTTCATAACGGTACTGTTGCTACCATCCAGTTCGGCTCGCGGGTGCTGCTCTGCACGCCTGGTCTGGCCAGGCGTGCAGAGCGGCCCTCGCGAGCAGTACTCGTAATGTGGCGGCATGGCAACCACAGCGCCGGTAGCACTACCGGTGCCGTTGTTGCCTTTCCGCCACTATTGTAATGAGGCCCAATGTCATTTAAGGGATTTCATTAAAAAAAAAAAAAAAAAATTGAAAATCAATTTTATGAATGGTCAATGGGCCGCATTATATGTTTGCAGGTCCAGAAACAAGGGTGCTGGTAAGCAACAAGGGTGCCGGTAAGCTCACCGGCACCCTTGTTTCCGGAGCGGCAAACTACAAGTCTGCCTGCCGGAGCCGCTGTGCCCAACAGGTCTGACCATGCCGGGCACAGTGGCCACGGCAGGCCGAACGGTCACAGGAGCACTGGCACCGTTAACTGTGCCGGTGCTCCCATGTACCCACTCCCATAGAGTCCCATTCGACTCTATGGGAAAAGGGATTAACAAATGTACCAGCACCCAACTTCCCAGTCGCCGGGCATGTAATGAGGCCCAATGGAGGTGAACAAGTCCAACATGTTACTCCATGTTGAGAATACTAAGTAAATAAAAAATATATATATCACACACAGGGTTCAAAATTGAGATTTGATGAACAGGAGCTAAAACCAGCTCCTGGGTGTCTGGCATCACCATGTAGGCTGGAGCTGAAACCAGTCACTGGGTGTCTGGCATCACCATGTAGGCAGGAGCTGAAAACAGCTCTTGGGTGTCGGGACCAGAGATGCTCCTTTAACGTTTTGCCATTTTCTATGATCCATTTTTGTTTAAATGTGTATTAGATGTGTTCTAATTATTCTTTATTAACATTCTGAAACACTAAGTTAATGTCCGTTAGATCATCCTGCACAAAGTCTTCAGGAGGACTGGACCAACCCAGATACTCCGAGTCCTGCGCCATGAGCCTCCTGTATGAAGACTCTGCATGAGCCCCAGGCTCAGGGCTACCAAATTCCACTTCCAGGGAAGTGTTCAACCCACTAGCATCATGGAGGGTCTGCCTCAACTCCTCCAACTGTCTCCAGAAAAATGTGGAGCTTCATTAAGTTAACCAGGGTCCTCGAACTCAGACCTTTCCTCCTCTTCATAAATGTCAGCCAGAGGGAGATGAAACCCAGATCTGGTTACAGAAGAGGGCCTGGAGTCCAAAACTGGCCTCACATACTTTGCCGTAGCCTTCCTTGGAGGATCCACGATATCCGGGTACGCCGAGAGCATCGACAACCTCGGCGTCATGAGCGCTGAAGGCTTCGGCGTCGACACAGGTGCCGATGGCACCGTGGGCTGGTACGATGGTAAAGCGTCGACGTCCGAGTTGGACAGACACGACGCCAACCGAGTCGACGCCGGCATCGAGTCCTCAGTAGGTTGCTGCGGTCTTCATGGGAACGAGGACCGAGACCTAGAGACACATCTCTTGTGACTTTTCAAATCCGTGTCCATATGGGACCTCGAAGGCTCCCGATGCGAGTCGCGTCGTGGACCCGAACCCGAAGGCGTGCGAGCCACGGTATGAGACCAATCCTGGCCAGCTTCGTGAGAAGGTGCGACTGGACCCGTGCCCTGCGATTGAAAAATCGCTAACATTGATTCTTTAAACACCGTCCATTCCTAGGAGTCGAGGACTTTGTTGGACACGTAACCTTCCTCGAGGCACCATCTTCTGAGGAGGACGGGGAAGGCGACCGGTGATGGTGCTTCCTAGAGTGCCAGGACGAGGAAGAAGAGTGGTGGGAACCACTCCGGGACCGAGATCCCTGGGACTCCTTCCGACGCGGAGAGTCGCCCCTCGAGTCGTCGGTGGAAACCCCCTTGGACTTCGAAGGCCGCGACTTAACAGGCTTGGAGCCCCTACCTACCTGGAGCTTCCCCTTCCGCTCCCACAAGGCCTTGGCAGTCAGCGACTGGCATTTCAAGCAGTCATCGTTGTCATGCGACTTGCCCAGGCACCACAAACAAATGCGGGGGTCGGTGAGCGACATTTTCGACTTGCAGTCCTGGCAGTTCTTGAAGCCAGACCGCGGAGTCAGAGGGGTCGAAGAGAAAGACATCGTAACGATGAACACACGAGGCGCGCGGAGTCTCATGAAGTCAACACGTTCGCAGAAAAAAGAGAACTGAGGCTATTGGCGTCATGCATTCCATTTATAACATCCTGTGATGTTGCCCTCGACGGAGGCCTTCGAGGGACATCAACCCGACGTCATCGACGCAGGACACTCTCTGCTGAAAAAGTTTCCGAAGTGCAAAGCTGTGGACATTACATGTCAAAGATGTGGAATACGTTGGAGGACACAATCCATTCGAAATGCTATTACATTTAGGAATGTGCGTCTTCTGATGCTTGTGTATCTGCTTAGAATCACATGCTGTGCATAGACTAGCGAGCAGTACCCAGAGATGGAGGTGGGATGTGTGACGGAACAGTAGCACTTAGCACTGCTTTTCCCACCTGAGAATCAGACCTATAGTGTGTATCTAGGCAGTAGTGTTGCGTAAATATATGCACAGAACTCCAGGTTGCTGCTTTGCAACTGGAATCTAGAGGGACATTTGCAATAAATGCTATGGTAGCCCGCGTGCCTAAAGTCGAGTCAGCTCTAGGCGTGAAAGGTAGATCTCTCTTAGCAAGAGTGTAACAGAGTGTGATGCAGTTTACGATCCACTTGGAAATAGCTGACTTAGAGACAGGGTCCCCCTCTCTACCAGCTGCCACTGAAACGAAAAACTGGTTTGTTTTCCTTAGTGGCGTTGTCTTTTCCAGATAATAAATTACCGCTCTCCTCACATCTAGTGTGTGGAGGCTCCTTTCTGCTACGTTAGTGGGGTTCTGGAAAAATGCGGGTATTGATAATGATATTTTATTTCTATTTCTCTCGTACACAAGTGTTTCAGAGTGTGACAAGGCAAGAGAGGGGGACAGGGGAGAACAAAACAACGATCTTACAAAGCCCAGTGACATTAAGAATGCACAAGGGCATATGAGAGGGGGAGGGGAAAAGTTCATCGAAGGGGGGGAGAAGCGGAGCAAAGGAAAAACAGATAAATAATAATGAAGGCAACAAATAGTGGTAGTGCAGCCAGTAATGGCAAGTGCTGGGTTTAAGGCAGCAGACAAGAGTAGGTCTGATAAGTGCAGGAAGGAAAAAAGGGGGCGGGGCTGTATGGATACAGATACAGACTCCAGTGCAATGGGTGGCCCGGAGGCAGTGCAGGTGGGTGGCAGGGTAAGCAGGTACCTGGGCTGAAAGGACAGAGGGTGGCGAGGTGCACAGTGCCAAGAGAGAACAGATCAGCAGGGGAGAGGGGGAGCGAAGGCAGAAGCAAAGAGGAAGGTCTTGAGGTGCTTCCGGAACCGGAGATGGTTCTCAAGTTTTAGAGTGGCAGGGAGGCGGTTCCAGACCGTGGCCCCAGACGAAGACAAATCTACCCCCAGCTTGTTTCTTTGAAAAACAACTGACACTGAGGGAGTTAGAGGTAGAGGAGTGAAGAGCTCGAGAGGGGTCGTTTTATGGACTGGTTTACATGGAACTTTGAGATAAATGTGGGCGCAAAGCAAGGGTGTGTGCGCAAAACCAAGTTGTCCTTGTGAATCGTGACAAAGGGATTGTGAACTGAAAGGGCCTGCAGTTCACGAATTCTCCTTATAGAGGTAATCGCCACTAGGAAGGCAGTCTTGTAGGTGAGTGCCTTAAGGCTAGCCTTGCGCAATGGTTCAATGGGCGGTCCCATTAGTCTGGTAAGAACAACATTCAGGTTCCATCCGGGGCTGGGTTGGATATAGGGAATGAAGTCTTTTTAGCCCCTCCATAAAGGCCTTAATCACAGGAATCTTCCACCACAAAACTCTGCTCAGGGACTTGGTGTACGCCGAAAGGAGCAAAGTGGACCTTTAGAGAAGTGAAAACCAGTCTTGAATCCAACAAGTGAGTTAGGTACAGGACAATATCTTCAGGAGAGATGACAAAGCGCTTCCATTTGCTGGAGTAGCAATGTCTGGTGTTAGGTTTCTGTGCTTATCTGAGTATGTCCATGCATCTCCGAAGAAGTTAAAGGTGCCCAAACTCTAACAGCCAGGCTGCTAAGTTGAGTGTTTGGGGGCATGGATGTAGTGCCTCTCCCTGATCTTGAGAAAATATGTTGTACAGGCATGGCAGCTTCCTGGGACGGGAGACTGACATTACCATGAGATGGGAGAACCAAGACTGGCGGGCCCACATAGGGGCCACCAGGATCTTCGTGACTGGTCCCTGGTGCATCTTGTGCAATATTCTGTTGAGAAAGGGAATCGGGGGGGAGGGGGGGGAAGCACACACAAATCTCCCAGACCCGTAGTCTGGTCATTGTGCATTTTCTAGGGTGACCAGATTTTCAAAACAAAAAACCGGGATGGCCAACAACATAAAAGAGGGACTACCCCATCGCAGCCCACCAATTACCGCCCCTCCCCCAACACGCCCCCACAACCACCCCTCAACCATATTTCCAGCACTTCTCCTTTCTATAAACTGTAGATAATCTCATTTGTGCAGTTTTGTCTGTGAATCGTGGCATGTTAATTCAAAACGAGCGTGAGCTCTAATTGATATTACATGGCTTGCCGTACAATAATTTCCAAGCCAGTCTCTGTGGCACAGTCAGTAAGTGTTCTGACTTGTACCCGAGAGGTTGGGGGTTCGAGCCAAACCTCCAACTTCAAAATTCTGAAAATAATTAGTGTTTTAATTACCGTAGCCCCCCAAACATGTAAACCCCGGACGGGGTTTCAAAAATGAAAAAAACCCCGGGACGGAGGGTGATTTCCCCAGACTGTCCCGGGAAAACCCGGGCGTCTGGTCACCCTACCATTTTCCAGAGTGGCGAATAAATCGATCTCCGAAGACGTTGATTACAATGTCCTCTTGTAGCCTCCACTCGTGCTCTACGGGTAGGGGGTAGTCTCTGCTGAGTACGTCTACTAGAAGATTGAGTTCCCCTGGAACATATATGAGAGGAGGAACATGTTGTATTTGAGTGCTGTAAGGAACTCATGGTGACAAACTGTAAAGACAGACACAAGTGATCACAGTTCAAGGGTGTTTATTGAACTATTAATGCAGGGTGGAAAAAAGCCCAAACTAAACCTAAATCTAAAATGGGAGCAAGCGTCGACCATCAAATGAAAAATAAGGCAGTCCTAGTGGCGTTGTGTCAAATTAAAAGGGTCTATACTAAGAAAACCTATTGCCAATTCCCTACAACTAATTACAGAAAGAGTGTGTGATAGGGTATCAAAATAAAGAAGAAAGTGTTCACAAATAATAAGTCAGGATGTGATTGCCTCGAGGTCTTCCTTCCCCATGTTTTTAGCATGGGACGAGGTGGGACTTCTGAACACAGCACATGCTCGAGCCTTCCCAGCACGAGCCGACAGTTCCGTATCACCGATCAGGTTCTTCGATAGTTAAGTCTCTTTATAATGAAAGGTCTCTTGCCTTCGAGGCCTGATACTCTCAACAAACAAACACAAAGTTCTGTTCTACGAACACTTTGGGCGATCGCTTCACCCCCGAGTCCCCCTCTTCTGGGCGCTGACCCCTCAGAAGACATATTCAACAAATTAGCAAGACCGGTCCTTTCTCAGCGAACTTTGGGTAGCATCTTTCCACCCTTGGATCTCCCTCAGCCTGGCTCCAACCTAGAAAACAAGAGGGACACTTCCCTTCCCCTTGTTTTACAATGTTTCTCGTTTTCACAAATATCAATGTCTTTTTAAACAGGTTTGCGGCCTTCACCCCTGGTTGTCGGCTACCCTCTGCTGTGTTCACTCTCACCAACTTTTGGCTGTCGGCTAACCTCTGCCGGGTTCGCTCTCGCCGACTTTTGTTACAGACTGTTCATGTACTTATTTTCAACCTGCGGGATTCACTTCCCTTAGCTGTCACAGTTCTCTGTCGGTCAAAGACTTTTGACGGAACAGAGGATTTTACGAGACCCCTGCATGACCACTTTGACCGTTCTTCGCCTCTTCCCAAGGCCTTCTGGTTACGGTAGTCCTTTTACCGTTGGGTAATCGGCCAGAGTTTCCTGCGTGAACATCCATGTGGTGCCGGACTCCTCTGCATCTCGTTTTCCCCCTCTTTCTCAATAGTATCCTTTTGCTTTTCAAAGTTTAATTTATCCTTCGGCTACTTTTCATTCAACACAGTTCGGTTTCTCATTGACACTCCCCTCGACTCACCGACTGTGATGAACTGCTTGGCATTCTGATGTCTTGGAGTCAAGGTTTGTACCACTGAGACCAGCGTCTCTCCACAGCTTGGTAATCAGCGGAGAAGGGTCACGCGTACCAGGCACAACTATTGCAATACACGTTGGCTATTGTTCGCGGACTTATCGTTCCCTCTGCGGAGGTTCCACGGGCCTTAGTTGGAAAGGGCAAGGTTGACTCTCTCCTTGTCTCCCTCTCGGTCTGCGCCGTCCTTCTCCTCCTCTTGACCTGCCGTATTTAGTTCTTACGTCGTGCAGTCTGCATTGCTCGTCCTGTGCTCTTGTTCTCCACCTTTTATCCCTTTATGGAAGGGAAAGGGCCTTCAGGTGTGTGTGATTCTGGTAATTTGCCTGACTTTGCTTGACCCTGGTATTGGGACACATCAGGTAAACGGCTCTGGTATTAGTCCATTGTCTTTCATGTTGTGTCGAAAGTGATTGTGTGGAAAAGGGGGGTAGCAGTGTTTCGGAATATCCAACGTGGTAGGATGGTGAAAAGGTGTTGAAAGAAGGGGGATACCGTGTCTCGCACGTCAGCATCCCACTCTCACTCACCAAGGACCCCCATCCAGATAGTCCTCCCTCACTGGTCCACCACCAGGGACTGGATCCAATAGCGATGGCCATGTCCTGGCCACCTGGATGACAGATCCCCGGGGTCTATCTAGGGAGACACCATCAGGTTTCTCACAGTGCCCACTTCCAAATGTTCTGGGACAGTCTGGATAGCCCTAGAGAGTGAGTGCCCCCTGGTTTGTTCAAGTAGTACATGGTTGTGGTATTGTCCCCGATGACTAGAACGGTCTTCCCCTAGAGGAGTGTCGGGAAAGCCTTCCGAGCCTTGAACACTACTAGCAGTTCCAATAGGTTGATGTGATTGGACGCTACTGCTAGAGCCCACATGATGTGTGCTGTCCGTTGAAGGAGGTGAGCCCCGCACCCAGACAGATGCGCCTGTGGTGAGAGTGGTCTCTACTGCGGGGTGGTAAAGGTTTTCCCCTGTAGAAGGTTCTCCCTTGTCCACCACTGCAGAGACTGAACAAGGGCTGCTGAGACAACCACTAGATCGTCCCACTGGCCTGACACCATTGGCTCGAGAGCCACTCTTGCATGGGGTGCATGCGCAGAAGAGCGTGGAACTAGGAAGACGCAGGAAGCCATCATCCCCAGCAGTCACATGGCTTTGCGTATGGTCACCTGGTGACTGGCTACATAGTGAGGGATCTGGAACAGCATGTTTTGGACCTTCATGTTGGAGGGGAAGGTGAGCCCGTATTCTGTTCGAATAAGAGCCCCCAAAAACTGTTTGACCTGGCTGGAGTCAGGCTAGATTTCTTTTTGTTGATAGAGAATCCCAATTTGAAGGAGATCTACCATCTTCTATGTATTTGTCAGGCATGTTCCGTACGAATCCCCTGTTATGAGCCAGTCGTCGAGGTAGGGATAGACTGGGATGGACTGCCTGCCCAGATGCGCCACCACTAACGCCAGCACCTTCGTGAACACCCTTGGGGCTGAGGCAATGCCAGAGGGGAAAACCTTGAACTGATAGTAGCTGTCCTATATCATGAATGAGCCCACTGCAAGTCAAGGGCATGCTGCTGTTTTCGCTGTGTCATTTACCTGTGACTGAAACTGAAGGACTGCCTGCTGCCTGCCGCTTTAAGGGAGAAGGTCGCCGCCCAACCAGGAAGTTCGGCATCAAAAGAAGACCAAGTTCACCCTTGCGGCATTAAGCCCACTGCAAGTCAAGGGCACACTGCTGTTTTCGCTGTCTGTGATTTACCTGCGACTGAAACTGAAGGACTGCCTGCTGCCTGCCGCTTTAAGGGAGAAGGTCTCCGCCCAACCAGGAAGTTCGGCATCAAAAGAAGACCAAGTTCACCCTTGCGGCATTAAGCCCACTGCAAGTCAAGGGCACACTGCTGTTTTCGCTGTTTGGCTGGTGGCTGCCGCTGACCGCCAGAAATCTAATCCCTCAGCATAAAGAACAAAACTTGAGGTAAGCATTAACGCTGTGCTGCGCTAGAGGTAGAACTATCAAATATACTCCCTTACATGCAATGAAAACTGTGCAAGCCAGCTAATTTGATGCTAAACCTCCCAACTACGATAAAATACCTGCGCAATTGAACATTCTGACGTGTTGACTGCCCCTAATGAGTCAGCGTACCTCCGCCCCACGCAAATGAGACACTGCGCCCCCCATTGAAGTATCTGTAAAGCACGCAGGAATTACAATCGTCGATCAGCGATCTACCTGCTTACCCCTTCCATTTTGCCCCAATCCAAATTCGGGCGAAATAACCAACACAAAAACAGGAGCCCGCACCTGCTTGCGATACACTCAGGGCTTAGAGAATCACACGAAGAAGAATAACGGTGGAAACTGCGGGCGCCACTCGCCTTTGATCCACTGCTCTACATCTTGAAGATCCTCACTTAGCAAACCTGCACAAAACACCACCTGAAAGTTCGGTGCCGATTCAATGGTGGAGACTGCGGGAAAGCTTGGCCTTTGATCCACCTGTGGCGACATCAAAGAACAAACAGCCCTGACAAATAACAACGTAGACGGAAATTGCGAGAGAAAAAGGAGCAAGGAAGCAAAATCATGCAAGCTGTAGGATGAAGCAGCAACATTTTGAGAAGAGCACGAAAATTGCAATCTTCTCGAGAATCGTGCGACACGCCACAGTTAGTTCCTTTTCCCCAGCAAAGTTCAGCTGTGGGAAGGGCATGAGAGATAAAAGGAAGAATACACGTGACTCACAGTTAACCGCACCTCGGTAGCAACGTACAAAGAAGATCCAGAAGTCACCACAAGCCACTGTCCTGGTCAATCACCAATCAACTACTACATTTGATACTAAGAGCCAGCAGTAAGGAAAGAAGGACACAGTATAAAACTATAGGAATCGAGAAATGACTCCACCGCAGACCACACTGCGAAATAAGAACACCGGCACACTGAATACAAAGAGGAAAAACTTAAAGGAGCAGGAAAAAAACAAAGCATCTTTATGTGACACCTCACTACTAGACAATGGAGACACGGACATAGAAAGTGAGTATAAAAGCTCTAAACCAAAACATGTCCCATAACACGAGCGACACGCTATTGGTAAAAGACACTGCGAAAGTACATGATAGAGAAAGTCCAGACCCAGATGGAGGCTCAAAAACTAATAACTCCGACAAAAGGAGACACCGACCTAGGAAAAACAAAGGCAACGACCCAAGTTCAAGATTCAAGAGATACGGAAGAAAGAGGCACAATAGATCAAAAACAGAGAACTGTGAAACAAACGCCAATAAAGAATGGCATAAAGATAACAAAGCTCGATGAATCAGGCAAGGGCGCTAACCTGATGAAACCAATCACTTCAATAAAGAAGAAGGACAGCATCATGACAATAGCAAGTAAACAGAAGGAATCAGAAACGAGAATACATAATAATGGTCCACCCCATGGAATTGAAGCAGATCAACAAGAGGAAATGCACTCAAACGAGGCAGAAGAGTTAACCCAGCAATAAGAAGCAAAAAAGGCAAGAAGAAAATGGCAATCTCTATACGAGAGTCGAAGACACTCACAACTCCCAGTGAACAAGACATCTGAGCAAATGAATCCAAAAGCAGCGCAACTCTCATTAGACATACCTGAAATCGAAAACCAAATGAGAAACCAAGAAAAAAAGAAGGGAAGTATTCGGAAACAGACAACCACTTCGGACGACAGATGCGGACGACAGATGCAAACGACACAATCATCCCTGAACAACTGTCAACTAAAAAACAAGCCTGCAGCAAAAAGAAGGACAACTACAAACAGAGAATTCCAGTGAATGGTGACCTATATATAGAAGAACGACTGTATAAGGGCAACACATCGTTCCTTCCAGAAGAGTCTTCAACACCGAATATATGTGGATTTGAGAATGCACACAACAACGAAATGGCATCAATCCCTACGTCAATGCTAGATCTTCAAAAAATGCTAACAACAACATCACAATCATTGATCCCATACATGAAATTGCAAGAGACGCTAACAGAGACAATAAAAGATCAAGCCAATCTACTTGCATTGATATAGTCGAAATACAAATCTGCAAGAGACATGCATGAAGAAATTACAGGAACGTTTGGACATCGAAGCTAACGCCAGTCATCTATGGCAATCTAGACTATTTGACATTTCAAGGAGCGTTCGAACCGAAAAAACAGATCCAACGCATGCATTGATCACGATGATGAATAACGATGGTGGGGATAGAGCACCCAGGGATATTTGGAAGACAATACAGGTAAGTATAATCCAGTGGATAGAACTGGATTTCAATGAAAAACATAACAAAGAACTGCTAATATTGGTCAATTATTTCAATTGTGCAGTTACAGAATGAACATAAACCCAATTTTATGGACATACAACACAAAGAACAACAGCAATGCTTGAGCTGTGCACTGTTTAGAATGTATTATCGTCGACACAACAGTGTTTCGGCCTAGAAGAGAGCTGTAAGATGCAGCTTTATGAGCAGGCCTTCATCAGGACGTGTGAAGGAGTACGTTGTGGTCCTGGGATCTCCATCTATAAATAACAAATGAAGTGTGAAGTAAAGGGGTAACCTCGAATATAAAATGATGATTCAATAAGCTCCCAGAGGATGCTTCATTAAAAAAGGAAAGACTCCATGAGTGTGGAGCATAATTCTTACCAAAGACTTATCCAGTCCAGGAGTAAGTGAAAATATCCATCATTGGTATAGATATCTGGGCGGCAATAAATGAGCCGATGGGGGAAACAAGTGTATACCTGTAACATGTGCGTGAAAAGCGCATATCGTGGAGATTACTGTGTTGTTGAGGCGCGTATAAGGAATGAGCAGAAGGCAACAATTCTTGGTTAAAAAGTCTGAGCCTAACTAAGGTGCACGGACTGGGAAGCGTGGTACGAACGAAGCGCATTTAATGCAACTTACTTGCATGAATTCAGGCGTTCGTCTTGGGCTGCATGGCGCAGCGTCTCTGGAAGCGAGAGCTGCCAAAAAGTGAAACCATGGCCATGACGACCACGGGTAAACATACCCGCGGATAATCCTGATCGGGTGAGCCATGGCGCTCCCCTCGTGGCGTGTCATCCGACATGCAGCAAATGGAACGCTTCCACGAAGGGTGGAGGGGAGTAGGACCAGAGGGCCGTCAATGCCCGAAGCATAAAAATTTAAAAAATGCTGCAAAGAGGGAGGCATGGTTGTAGTGTTCGTGCGATTGGTGCGTAGTCTGCGCAAAGCCAGGCTAAACGGGGGCTGGCGGGAAAAACCAGGACCTGCACAAAACCTAGGTGTGCACGACTTTGAGAGCAACGCACAATGAGTGTGTGCTATATCTAGTGCAGAAATGGTTATGGACTCAGTATGCGGGTGCTGTCTATAAAAAGGAAAATGACATGGCCGCATAATCACGCTGTGTGCCAAGGAAAACCCCCAGAGTGTTAATTATAGACGGTTCTAGGTCAGCTAATGTTCCTAAAGTGTGTGGTGGATATAAAATTGAAAATAGAGAAAAAAAAAAAAAAAAAAAAAAGAGAAAAAACGCAGACCCAGCTGTTAGGTTAGTGGCGTAATCCCTACTGATCGCTGTTTCCTATGGGCACCGGACATCTTGAGTGAGTGGGGATGATAGCGCTGTATTTGTCAAGACCATTGTGTTGTTAGCATATTTTTCTACCAGGCACGCAACACAACGTATCTTGTTGTTTATGCTTCCTGCTGGTTTAGTTGCTAAATGAGACATTTTTTCGGGGACCTCTTGAATGCTTCCTGTGTTTATGCCACTCTCCAAGATGTCCGCTCCTGCACCCTGTAATGGAACCTTTCCTTTGTTTGTAGCCTGGCCCCTGTGATAGGCCACAGTAATCATTTTCACCCAATCTGGTGCACAGGGAGGCGGGAGCTGGCACCTGCGTCTAAGGCCCTCATCTAGGGCCCTCATCTAAGGCCCTATCTGTGCCTGTCTGGGCATGCAGGCCCCCTCCTTACTACTGGCAAAGACTTGCATTATGTTGGGTACTTTTTCCTTGCGCCCCTGGACAGTGGCATCCCTCCAGCCATCACGTGAGTGCTGAGTGTTGCTCTTTTGCCCACCTCATCTCTCCTTGACTCTTACCCTCTGCCTCAGAGGAATTCTCATTGGCCTATCCCTGTTGCATATTTCTCTTTGTACTTCACAAATTTCCTTTTTAGTCTGCCTTCTACATTCTTGAGCTATCATCCCATTGCCCCCACTTCTGTACTGCTGTGCTGTAATACCTGTATCACAACATTCATTTATAGGTGTGCATTCATCCTGTATTATTGTTGTCAGTTAAACATTTTTATTTAGGTGTGCATTCATTCTGTATTGATGTGTTCGTTATGTATTTGTTCTGCGAGTTGAAAAATCCTACCCACTCCCTTGCCCCCTGTACTATTTCTGTTTCTCCCATTCCTATTGTTGCTTCCTTTGTGCACGGCACCCTCCTGTCAACTCCCCCCCTGTGTCCCAGCAGCTCAGCCTGGTTAAGAGCACCATACTCTGTGCCCGCTCACAATGGCGCTATCTCTCCTATCTTCTCCAACTGCTTTTCTATCTCTTATCCATCACCGTTCACCAAGCCTGGCTGGAGGAAACTCAAGAGGGACCCACTTGGCACCAGCGCAGGCCTTCCTATCGTTGACACATACATCAGTGCTTCCGCCAGAGACACTCTCACTGGCATCCTCTTTGCAGTTCCTTCTCTCCCTCTCCCTCTCCCCCTCCCCCTCCCTCTCCCCTCCCACTCCCTCTCCCTCTCCCTCTCCCCCTCCCCCTCCCTCTCCCCCTCCCTCTCCCCCTCACACATCAATGGTGACACCCGCTGGGAGCTCCTTCTTGCCTTCTTCTCGACTTCCAGGGTCATCATAAATTTCTATCAAAATGGTACAAGGGCCTCAACCCAACCTTCTCCTTTTTGATAAGCTCCTCCCTCGTCTTATCAACTTTCCACTTTCCTCCTTGCTGGCTCCCTTGCCAACTGCACCTACAGCCTCCCTGGCACCCCTGCCTGCTAGGCACACCTTCACTTCCTTGCCTCCACCTGGCCCCACCGCCTCTCTTACTATGGCTCCTTTGACATCACCTACTAACCTGGCTCTCTTGCCCACACTCTCTACACTGACAACCTTGTCAGTCTCTCCCACGCTGGTGCCCTTACCACCCACAGCTGACGCATCTGGGGCTTCCATGCCACCCTGTGGCCCCTTCTTCACTGGCTCCCTTGCCATCTACCACTGTCCCCGGCCCCTTGCTGGCACTCCCTTCGGCCCCTCTGCCTCCATCTCTCAGGCACCCTCGCCGCTTACAGGGGGAACTTTGTCCCCTGAATCCACCCGTAAATCTTTCAAAAACGGCAATCTGCTACACGTTGCCACACTTAACTCTCGCTCAGCAGCCAAGCACTGCTCCGACATCTGCCACCTCCTTGAACACCTGGACCTTGATGTTCTTGCTCTCACTAAGACCTGGTTTAAGAACAGCTCTTTCCCAAGTTTTTACACACTTCTCCCTGAAAGCTACAAGATCCTCTCTAAGCCCAGGCCCAAAAAACCAGGAGGGGGAGTTGCCATGATCTTTCCTGAGTGGGTCCTGGTTACCACCATTCCCACTCAGGTCTATTCCTCTTTCGAATGCCTGGTCTGCAGGCTCTCCCTCTCGCCTGTCTCCTCTCTTACTCTGGCCACCTTCTAACGGCCGCCGGGCCAGCCCACCCTGTCTCCCTCGGAATGGGTTGAATTGGCATCTTCTCGCCTTTCCTCCTCCCAACTCCTCCTGCTGGGGGAACTTAAGTTTAGTTACACTTTAATTTCTTTATTTATTTATACTGCGCGCCGAACCCTGTGGTAACTGGGCGCCCGAGACATAGAGGAAGTTACAGCAGAGTATATACATACAAGATTATAACAGTAAGTGCAGTTGACTAGGTTACATGGCGGTCGGCAGAGAAATCGAGAGCATTAAGTAGAGTGTCAGATAGTGGTGGAGTTCTTGTTGGCGAGCCAGGACTTTGTTTTTGCTCTGAAGGTCCAGACATCCATCTGGACTCTCCCGACTCCTCAGGAGCTTTCCGCAACCTATGGAACTCTCTCCCTCTCTCTCCATCATAACCTCTGGCCCGATGCACACTGCCGGCCACACCTTGGATGCTCTCATCTCCACAGACATCCCTCTCTCTCTATCCCTCTCACTACCTCACTCATGAACCGATCACTCTCTTCTCTCCTTTCACTTGAAGCTTTCTTCTCCTTTGGCACTGGCACACCCTGCACTGCCTCCCACCTTCATGGTCACCCGACTTGTGAAAAGAGTGTCAGTGGCTGCCTTTGCCTCTACTTACTCTCCTCTTACTCCTGCGGCTGACTCCCACCCTGACACAGCCCTCTCTAAATTTCACTTTTCCATCTCCAACACTCTCAACATCCTCGCCCCTGCCATGAGGGTCCGCCTGAAGCCTGCCAAAAAGTGAAACTCTTGGTACGACTAATCTGGCTGCCCTTAAACGCAAGTGCAGGGCAGTGAACGGAAATGTGGATCTTCAGAAGCACCCTCTGATAAGCTGGCCTGCTGCCTTCTGCAAAGGGAATACAGACTCTGCGTCCGATCCAAGAAAAGAGTCCATATTCAAGCCTGCATCTCCTCGGCATCCAACAACACAGCCAAACCGTTCAAGGTCTGCAAGGAACTGGCCAACCCTACTGCAGCCTCATCCTCTACTGCACCCCCCCCCCCAGGCCCTTCGCGAAGCCCTGGCTGCACTGCACACTTCACTGCCAAAACACAAGTTTTTTCTCTCTCTCCCCCTCTCCCCCTCACCCACTCACCCACTCACCCCCTCTCCCCCACTCCCCCACTCCACCCCCCCGCGCACGCCCACACACCACCTTGGCCGCCCTCACCAGGGCCCCTCTTCTCTCCTCCCTCTCCCCCGTCACACCCGAGGAGGTTTCTATACAAGTCTGGTCTATGAAAACCTCTTCCAAACAGGTGGGTTCCTGCCCCTCCAAAACAATCAAGGACAACATTGACTCTCTAGCTCCAGCCTTGGCAGACCTCTGCAACCTCTCCTTCGCCACTGGAATCCTCCCAATTTCTCTCAAGCATTCGCTTGTACACACTCTCTCAAGAAACCCTCTGCCGACCCTTCTATTCTGGCAAACTATCACCCGATCTCTATCACTCCTTTCGTGGGCAAACTCCTGGATCCCAGCTTACCCTCCACACTGAATCTGTTGGTTGTCTCCATGACCATCAGTCTGGCTTTAGAGCATCAAGAGGCACGGAAACTGCTATTCTGAACACCCGTGAAGACCTGCTCTCAAGCCTTGACTAACTCTCCCTCTGTCCTCACATGACATCCTGGGAATCACAGAGCAGGCCCTGGCCCGGCTTGCATCCTTTCTCCCCGCCGTCCTTCCCAGGTAGAAATTGGGTCTGTTCTCTCCACTATCACTCTCTCTACTTGTGGTGTTCCCCAGGGATCGAATCTATCCCCCTGGTTTTTCAATGTCTACATGGCCCATTTGGCCCACTTGATCTCTTCTTTCACCTCTAACTTCCAGTGTTATGCGGATGACGCACAACTCTCTTTCAGGCTACCCTTGGCCTCCTCGTCGTCCTCTTCGCTCATTCCTGACTGTCTGGCCAAAATTCAGTCCTGGTGTGCTGCTAATGATCCCTGCCTTAATGCCAGTAAGACAGAGATCATCCTCATTGGGACCCCTGCTCCCGCTTACCCACTTTCGCTTTGGCTGGCCTCTCTTGGTCCTGCACCCTCACACACCAGGAAGGCAATAAATCTGGGGGTCATCTTCGACTCCACTCTCTCCTTCTCTTCTCACATCTTGGACATCTCCAAAAAGACCCAACTACCAATCAATCTGAAATGTTCTCCAGGCCTCGTATGGGAGCTTATTGTTCTGTATGTCCTTTTCCCTCCCCCCCTACTCCTCTCCCCACTCTGTCATTCACCTACACTAGCTGACAAGTCATTAGGTCTATTAGAGTAGTTTATTGATTAGATGCTCTTCTCCTCCTCCCCATCCACCTTCTCTCATTCCTTCCTGTCATGCACTTGCACTAGTTCAAAGGCCTCTGGCCTAGTATGCTAGTTATTTTTTTTGCTAGGATCCTTCGGTATCTTCAAAGCCTAAGAATGACGACTGTATTCACTTGTTCCCTTAACGCCTTGAAGTGCTTTGAAGCATTTCACTTGTGTATAAGCACTTTACAAATACAAAAATACAATTACTACAGTTTTAAAAGCTGTGGTACTACTTCGATCTGTTAATAGGGTAGCATTTGGTTTTAAAAATCACACCATTGCTGCTAAATTGCACATTCTATGTGTATGATTTGATAAGTGGGTGTACAGATCCTCGTTTTAGCTTTTCAGAATAACGTTTTTCTCTTCTTAACTATGTGCTACTTACAGCCGATGCAGACCATGTATTTATTTTACTGGAGAACTGTTCTTATATGTATTGCTATAATTGCTGGTAAGCAGTACACTAGTACCTACCAGTTAATAGTCATTCATGTTTTAATCCCGAGAAATAGCTGTAATGTTAAGAGCCCAGATGTAGCTCCTGCGATGGGCGAGGCTCGTTCCCAGGAGCCACTTCCAACGCCTCTGGATCAGGTCTTCACACGTTTCCTCAGTCAGACATGTCAGAGCACTATGGCCGGCAGCAACGCCACGATGCACTGACCTATCCCCTGACCTGCCATGTGGAAATGAGAGAAGGTGAACAATTGGCACATGAGAGCCCTCATGGGGCAACAGCTGGCGAATAGAAACTGTCTAATAACTGCTCACAGATCAACGGCAATCACATGATGGCTGCTCACAGGTCAGTGCAAAGATCTAGCAGCAATCTAGATTGCACTTCACGCTTTTTTAGAATGTTCTTAATTGTGATCGTATTTTTAAGATTTGTACTCCGGATTTTATCTCATGACATTGCTTTTTTTAAACTTTGTGTTATCCTACCTGTGGGCATATTTAGTGGGCTGCAACGCCTACAACCTTCTGTCTGTGCTAAATTACCTGAATCCGGTGAAGACTTGAATCAGAGCTTGCTGCTCTGCACGCGCACCGTACTTGAACTACTGTTCCCAGCGTTTTTGTAGTACTTTGAACTACAAATTTGCATTGCAGGCGTGAATTAACCGGCGTGAATAGTCAAGCCAGTCTGTGCCGGCCCGTGCTAGGGACGTGCAACTAGTCTGCTGTTACCCCCGGGGTAGAATGGGGATAGCAGAGGTGCTGGCCGCCATCAATGCTGCCAGAAACAGGCTGGATTCCAACTACCGCTCCATTCCATATCAAGGTAGGGTTGACGCAGCCATGCTAGCTACCGGGGCAGGTGCTATGCCAAATAATGGCTTTTCCACACATTCGATCTCTGCTGCCAGGGTTGTCCCGTACCGTGAGGACACTATCAAGGCCCATGTACAGACAAAAGAGGCGCTGCTCCTGGAGGTGGAAGGGCACGCTATTGGGATAACCAGACCCAGCTTAGTACAGCAAGTCTTATCAACTGATGATTTTTACCTCTCACATATGATAATTGCTGGAATTATTCCCCCCTTCCCCCGTGAAGTGGCTTTTAAGGCCCACGAGAGGGGATTTCCCACATTCCAGAAGAGGCGCAAGAGTCAATGAGGCAGGTCATCTTTATAGATCAGCCTCTCGTACACTCACAAGATACCATACCACCAAGGGAGTCGTTTCCGTGAGGGAGAGTGAGGTGCTGAAATTGAAGTAGCTGCTTACGGAGATGCCCCCAATAAATGCTTTGAATCTTGCTCTTCTTAATACTAGATCTTTAGTGAAACACAACTTAGATGTTCACGACTTTATTTTGGAAAAAGACATGGACATAATGTGTATAACAGAGGGAGGGGTCACAGAGCCAGTGACCCCTCCCTCCCCCCTTCCACTTCCCCCCGGCTGTGCCTTCTTTGGGTGTTAACAGTTAGAGCGGCGGGGAAGCTATTTTATGTAAAATATACCTGGGGATGTATGCAGTGAAGGTGGAGTGCGAAGGGTGTGATATATTACATACAAGGATCCTTCCTCATCACAACTTTAGAATTCATTTCCTACCCCTCCAGGTGAGACCCCTCTGTTTAATGAAGATCTTACGCATCTGCTATCCTCTATGCAAAAAGCTAACAGTGCCATCATCCTTTTGGGTGATTTAAATCTCTGGAGAGGAGACCCAAGAGATAAGAAAGCACTGGAATTAGAAAGACTCCTGAACAATGGAAACATTGGCGTACATAACTCTGACCCAACGCATAGAAAGGGAAATACTTTGGAATGGCTGGCCACCGAGAACATAACACTGTATTACGACTACCCCCTGCGTGTGGTCAGATCATTTTTTCCATTACCCGTACCTTTTAGGCATCTCCATGAGCTGCGAAGCAAGGTTGTAGGAAGAAACTACCAGGCTATTACACCTGATGACCTCACAGGATGTATACATGCCCTGATGCCACAAACAAATGAGCTGGGTCACCCTGATGCACTGATAGACATGGCCATTTTGCTAGACAGGCTTGCTCCTGTCTCGAAGCGTTAGGGGCTCTCCCAATCATCAAAAGTGGTTCTCGCTGGACTTGGTCCAGCTAAAGACAAGGAAAAGACAGGCAGGGCACATATGGCTTAAGGAAAGAATTCCTACAAATAAAGAAGAATGGAAACGTAGGGAGAAGGAGTATAAAGACAGGATTATAGAAGTCAAATGCAACCATTATAATGAAGAAATAAGTAGGCAGGAAATCAAACAAAGGAAAAGCCTAAAGTACTAAACCAAAATATAAACCCCAAAAAGGAAGATTGCACACAAGTCCAAAATGCATTTGCAGACAAGCTTGGGCTCGCTCAGGGCAAAATCAGTAAAGAGCTGGATAGGTTGAAGATTGGAACGGCGGGTGATATCACAGCGAATGGGCAACAAGAAACAGTGGCTGACCAAATGCCCTCCGATTTCAGGGGGAAAAACAAACTGGGGCCTCCCCTGCACTTTACCACTTCATCTGGGACGACGTTAAAAATTGAAGAAATTCTTAAGACCGTGCATCCCACAAGCTTGCCAGGGGATTTATTGCCATCTAAGGTCATCCTAGAACATTATGGCATTTTTGCACCATTCCTGTGTAGATTTGGAAACGCCTCTCATAATCATTGCGTCATACCCCCAAATTATTAAAGATGTTGCAGTGACACCCCTTTTGAAAAAAACAGGGCTTGGATCCTAATGATGCAGCAAACCTGCGGCCTATATATTATGTTATGTTACAGTTACTTCTTAAGAGCACGGCCACCAGAGGCATCTTGCCGCTGGAGAGATAGACAGGCATTCATAGCAGCAGCTACTAGTAGAGCAAGGCCTGGCGTATGCTAGAAAAGAAGGGTTTCAACAGCTTTCCTGAAAGCCAGATGATTTGAGAGGATTTTTTATTGATAGGGGACGTTCATTCCATAGTCTAGCACCAGCTATGGAAAAAGCCCTACCTCTGATCCTCATACGATGGAAGGGAAGTACGGTAAGCAGGTTGGCGGAGACAGAGAGTAGCTGTCGACTGGGAGAATAGCGTAAGAATTTCGTTTGCAATAATTCTGCACCCTGTTCATGTATGGCGCAGTGAACTATGCAAAGAGCCTTGAAACTGGCTGGTTGACAGCGAGCCAGTGCAATGAACACAGGACCGGTCATATGTGTGCTCTGTACGGGGTTCCAGTCGCCACCCGGGCCGCCATAACCTGGAGGCGTTGCAGACGGTGAATGAGGCCCTTTGGCTGGGCCAAATACAGTGAGTTACAGTAGTCTAGCCGCGATAATATCAGGGCTGCTACCACTGGAGGGCGAAGAGGAGCGTGGATCGGGGGAGGACTCTCTTTAGAACTTTCAGCTGAAAGTGTCCCACCTAGCAGACCGCAGCGACTTGATTTGCCATGGACAGGAAGCCGAGAGACCACCACCCAGGTTCTTCACCTTACTTACAGGGGAGGGGAGGACACTGAGGGAGGTAGGCCAGAAAGAGGAAACCTAGAGTGAGCGATCAGAGGGAGACCCTACCACCAACACCTCTGTCTTATCTCTGTTCAATTTGAGCCAATCAAGGTTCATCCATGTTCCCAAGGCAGCCAGGCATCCCCGCAGGAGCGACGACATCTCATCCCGATCAAGATCTAGCCAGATCAGGATCCGAGTGTCGTCGGCGTACGAGTAACACCTGATGGCGTGGGAATGGATGAGACACACAAGTGCCCAAATATAGATGTTAAATAAGATCGGAGACAAAGACGACCCCTGCGGAACTCCACAGCTAAGATGACAAGGGGTAGATAGAAAAGGTGGCATGGAGAGAGTCTGGGTCCGATCCGCCAGGAACGACGCAAACCAGGCTAGTCCCTGGCCAGATATACCTATCTGGGCCAGTCGAGACAACAGGATGGGGTGGTCGACAGTGCCGAATGCAGCTGAAAGATCTAACACAATCAGAGCAGCCACCCCACCTGAGTCCAAGAGCCTGGCCATGTCGTCCTGGACATAAACCAGTACACACTCTGTGCCTCTGCCAGGTCTAAAGCCGGACTGCGCAGGGTCCAAGAGGAGAGATGATTCAAGGAATGAAGATAGGAGGGGTGATACCAAAGATTCAATGAGTTTTGTAAGAAAGGGAGGAAGAGAAATAGGGCGAAAGTTAGCCAATACAGTGGGGACGAGTAATGGCTTATTTAGTAGGGGGACAACTCTGTCCGCTTTAAGTTTGGGTGGGACTAGCCCCGACTGACATGAGTTGCTCACTGCCGCAGTGACAGGAGATCAGGAGCGATTTTCTTCATGATATCCACCGGAATGGCATCGGAAGGAGAGCATGATTTGATCTTTTGAATCGCCATTAAGACTGTCTCGTCTGAAACCAGAGGGAAAGAGTACCGTTCTTTAGTACCAGATAAAGGGATGGAAGGTACGTGGCTAACTGTATCATTTGGTGGGGTGATAGTTGAGGTCTCGATATTCCACCTAATATCACCAATTTTAGTTATAAAAAATTGGGATAAGCTATTGCATAGTTCTTGAGTAGGTATAAACTTAGATGTAAGTGTGTTAGATATAAAATACTTTGTTGTTTCTTAAGCTGATAGATAAGGTGGCCAGCACGCAGCTCCAATGACATATGGAGGCCACAGGCATGTTACACAAGAAACAATCCGGGTTTCCAGTGCCTATGGCACAGAGAGTGCCTTGGTCGACCTCCAAAAACAGGTGTTGACAGTGTTGGAGAGGAGTGGATCGGTGCTGCTGAGTTTACTAGATTGATCAGCAGCTTTCGATCTAATGGACCATAAACTCTTGTTGAGGGATTGGCTGTCAGAGGGATTCTCTGGGGAGGCAGTTAGGTGGATGATGCTGTTTCTGGAGGGACATAGTTCCAGGACTATTGGGGCGATTTCTCGTCTGATTCGGAACCCATTGTCTGTGGGGTCCGTCCCACAGAGGTATCTTCATCTCCATGACTCTTTAACATATACATCCAGTCCCTGTGCTTGGAATTGGAGAGATTGGGGTTTTTCTTCACTTACTATGCTGATAATTTTCAACTATCAATGGAACTTAGCGGAAATTATTCAGAGGACCAGGAGAGGTTGCATGACCTCTACCTGGTTATAAAAAAACTGGATGACCATGAATTGGCTATGTTTAAATGCCAGGAAAACCGAGCTGACGGGGGAGTTTAGGTCAGGATTTTTCCTGCTTCCTGATCAAGGGTAGCCCGATTCAGGTGGCCACCAAGGTGAAGACTCTCGGTACCTACATGGAGACTAATCTTAATGCAGACGCCCATGTGGACTATTACTTCCTCAGAGTACTGAGATTGGTCAGTCCCATGGTTACAAAGGGTAATCGAGCAAAACTGGCGCGGGATGTTATACTGCTGCGTTTAGATTATTCTAACTCCTTGTTGGGGGGTGCCAGTAAGGATGCTATACAAAAACTGCAGAAAATACAAAACAAAGCCGTGTGTATAGTTCACCACATGGCATGGAGAGAACCAGTGACAGCGGCTCAGAGAGAGCTGCATTGGCTCCCAGTGGCAGCTAGGGCCGTTTTTAAGTTGATATCTTTTGGACGCAAGTGTATCTCTGGGACTGTCCCTCAATATCTTAAAGGGAAGGTAGTAATCTACCAACCAACTAAGAACCTTCGCTCGGCTAAGGCATGCCTCCTTAGAGTAAATCGTTTCAAAAGAGCCTGGGGATATGGCCGCTCTTTCCCGGTCCTGGTGGCGCGGCCTGGAATGAGCTGACAGAATTACTCCGGAAGGAAGAAAATCATTTTGCTTTTAGAAAGTTGCTAAAGACCAGGTTGTTTATGTAAGAAACCTGAGAATCCTGGATTTCCCGCTCTGTAGCTCTGTCTGCCTGTTTCAGGGCCTGGATGCCTTAGGGCTCTGGCGCTTAATAAACAAAATAACAGAACACAACAACCGCAGAAGTGCGGCCCATGATGGTGGCTAGTTTCATGGTAAACAAAGTTAGAGAAGAATGCAATGGAGAACTGTCCTTACCTGAGGCTGCCCTTGCCATCCCGTCTCCTTCCCCAGAGCCATGGGTATCACAGGGAAATGGCTCCTGCTCTTCTTTCACTGTCACACATTTTAAGAACTCTGGATCGTTTCCATAAAAAGGTCCTTCCTCTATCTTCACCTGGTTTACAGCGTATGGATAATCACTGGACAACAACTCCTCTCCTACTACAACCTTCACCCAGTCCGTGGAGTCTTCATATTCAATGGACGACGGCCCCTCCTCTGCTTCAACTTTCACCTTGGCCATGGAGTTTCTATAATTCCCAATAGGACGTACCTCCCCTTTGTCATCCTCCTCCTCATCCGTAGAGCTCTGGGGATCCTCCACCCTGGCCATGGAGTTCCTATAATTCCCGATGGGACGTACCTCCCCCTTATCATCCTCATCATCAGTACAGCTCTGGCGATCCCCCATCCCGGTCATGGAGTTCCTATAATTCCCGATGGGACGTACCTCTCCTTTGTCATCCTCCTCCTCATCCGTAGAGCTCTGGGGATCCTCCAACCTGACCATGGAGTTCCTATAATTCCCGATGGGACGTACCTCTCCCTTATCCTCATCGTCCTCATCCTCGTCCTCATCCTCATCCTCATCATCATCATCAGTAGAGCTCTGGGGATCGTCCACTCTGTTCACAGAGTTCTTATAATTCCTGATGGGAAGTGCCTCCCCTTTCTCATCATCCTCCTCCTCCTCCTCCTCCTCCTCCTCCTCCTCCTCCTCATCCATAGAGCCCTGGGAATCCTCCATCCCGGTCATGCAGTGCCTATAATTCCCGATGGGACGTACCTCCCCCTTATCATCCTCCTCTTCATCATCATCATCATCAGCAGCAGCAGAGCTCTGGGGATCCTCCACTCTGGTCACAGAGGTCTTATAATTCCTGATGGGACGTACCTCCCCTTTGTCATCCTTCTCCTCATCCATAGAGCCCTGGGGATCCTCCACCCTCGCCATGGAGTACCGATGCTTCCTGACGGATGATTTCTCTATGTCTTCATTCTGGCCGCTCTCCATCCTTTCCTGCCAATCTGTGGCAGTCAAATTTTCCTACTCTCCATTGATAATGATGATCATGTCCAAAGACAAAAACCCTGGTCAGAGAGAGAGAGGGAGAGAAGAAAAAAAAAACATTTTAGAATATATGCCCTCATAGTGCCTGCCCCTAGTCGGCCGAGACGTCGGCCCTCATCTGGAAGTAACCTCAGCAAATAGTGCAGCCAATCTCACTATAGACTGGAAGCACGCCCTTTCAGCCAATCTCACTATAGACTGGAAGCACGCCCTTTCAGCCACTCTCACTATAGACCGGAAGCACGCCCTTTCAGACAATCTCAAGCACGCCCTTTCAGCCACTCTCACTATAGACTGGAAAAACGCCCTTTCAGCCAATCTCACTATAGACTGGAAGCACGCCCTTTCAGCCAATCTCAAGCACGCCCTTTCAGCCAATCTCAAGCACGCCCTTTCAGCCAATCTCACTATAGACTGGAAGCACGCCCTTTCAGCCAATTTCACTATAGACTGGAAAAACGCCCTTTCAGCCAATCTCACTATAGACTGGAAGCACGCCCTTTCAGCCAATCTCACTATAGACTAGAAGCACGCCCTTTCAGCCAATCTCACTATAGATTGGAAGCACACCCTTTCATTGGAGACTTTAGGTCTGCACAGGGGATTGATACAAGTACTGTGCTGACCAAAAACAATGGGCCCTTCTCATAAAACATGCAAGTTGAAGTGGTAGTCATCACATGACTAGGCCCGTCTTTACCTCTGCAGTATGACTAAATACTTGTAACATTTCAAACCAGCAGCAGCTGCACAAAACCTGAAGCTAGTCTCCTACAACGGCCAATGAAATGCTTTGGCTCTCTGAACCCTCGCACGTGGCACCATCAGTGTTACCAATTCATCGGCTCCAAACGATGTGCAATGGATCTGTGTGGGTGTGCAGGGAGGCATGCACTGCTTGATAACTATGGTTTGCAGGAAGACGTAAATGCTGTGCTGTACCAAGCCCCAGCACCAGAGGACATCAACATTCAGATTACAATCAACAGATTACCATCCGCATGCCAAGAGGACATCAACATTCATGCCAACACCAGATTACCATCCGCACGCCAAGAGGACATCAACATTCATGCCAACACCAGATTACCATCCCCACACCAAAAGGGCATCAACATTCATGCCAACACCAGATTACCATCCCCACGCCAAGAGGACATCAACATTCATGCCAACACCAGATAACCATCCGCACGCCAAGAGGACATCAACATTCATGCCAGTACCAGATTACCATCCCCACGCCAAGAGGACATCAACATTCATGCCAGTACCAGATTACCATCCCCACGCCTAGAGGGCATCAACATTCATGCCAGTACCAGATTACCATCCCCACGCCTAGAGGGCATCAACATTCATGCCAGTACCAGATTACCATCCCCACGCCAAGAGGACATCAACATTCATGCCAACACCAGATTACCATCCCCACGCCAAGACATCAACATTCATGCCAGTACCAGATTACCATCCCCACGCCTAGAGGGCATCAACATTCATGCCAGTACCAGATTACCATCCCCACGCCTAGAGGGCATCAACATTCATGCCAGTACCAGATTACCCATCCCCACGCCAAGAGGGCATCAATATTCATGCCAACACCAGATTACCATCCGCACGCCAAGAGGACATCAACATTCATGCCAACACCAGATTACCATCCCCACGCCAAGACGACATCAACATTCATGCCAACACCAGATTACCATCCCCACACCAAGAGGGCATCAATATTCATGCCAACACCAGATTACCATCCCCACGCCAAGAGGGCATCAATATTCATGCCAACACCAGATTACCATCCCCACGCGAAGAGGACATCAATATTCATGCCAACACCAGATTACCATCCCCACGCCAAGAGGACATCAACATTCATGCCAACACCAGATTACCATCCCCACGCCTAGAGGGCATCAACATTCATGCCAGTACCAGATTACCATCCCCACGCCAAGAGGACATCAACATTCATGCCAACACCAGATTACCATCCCCACGCCAAGACATCAACATTCATGCCAGTACCAGATTACCATCCCCACGCCTAGAGGGCATCAACATTCATGCCAGTACCAGATTACCATCCCCACGCCTAGAGGGCATCAACATTCATGCCAGTACCAGATTACCCATCCCCACGCCAAGAGGGCATCAATATTCATGCCAACACCAGATTACCATCCGCACGCCAAGAGGACATCAACATTCATGCCAGCACCAGATTACCATCCCCACGCCAAGAGGACATCAACATTCATGCTAGCACCAGATTACCATCCCCACACCAAGAGGGCATCAACATTCATGCCAACACCAGATTACCATCCCCACGCCAAGAGGACATCAACTTTCATGCCAGTACCAGATTACCATCCCCACGCCAAGAGGACATCAACATTCATGCCAGTACCAGATTACCATCCCCACGCCAAGCGGACATCAACATTCATGCCAGCAGAATTGCTGTGATTGATGTAAAGAAGAGTCACTAGTGTGAAAGCCATAAGCCCATTTGAGAAGCATTCGCGCTTTAGCGTCCATCTCTAGGACACATGAAGCAGCTGCTCCGCTGAGCCCTTGCCCGCAAGCCTCAACATGCATCCCTCAAACCCTCCAAACAAACGAAAACCCCATTTACAAAATGTAGCAATACTAAACACAGATCCATAGGCTAACAGAGCACAATTCTCAAACATCACCTCACAACAGATCACATTTAATGCAAACAGCATCCAGTCTCATTACAAACACTTCATTCAGTGTTTAATTCTTCAGCAACTTGCCCTATTTCCACACAGTCGCGCACCGCACTCCACAAGCTGGTGAAGGGAAAGAGGGCAAAAGAGATGTGTAGATCCGAAAGCAACTCTCGTCTGTAGCAGCAGGGAGCGAGGTGGAAAGGGCATGTGGCAATACTAGAGGTGCTTCCCTATGGCTGAAAGCGACTCTCGTCTGCAGCAGCAGGGAGTGAGGAGGAAAGGGCATGTGGCAATACTAGAGGCACTTCCTTATGGCTGAAAGAGACACTCGTCTGCAGCAGCAGGGAGTGAGGAGGAAAGGGCATGTGGCAATACTAGAGGCGCTTCCCTATGGCTGAAAGAGACTCTCGTCTGCAGCAGCAGGGAGTGAGTAGGAAAGGGAATGTGGCAATACTAGAGGCACTTCCTTATGGCTGAAAGGGACTCGTCTGTAGTAGCAGTGAGAGGAGGAAAGGGAATGTGGCAATACTAGAGAGATGCTTCCCTATGGGAATGTGGCAAGAGTCTGATGTACCATTTATGAACTGACAGGGCGAGTTTCTATAAGGATAGAGGTGTGGACACACTCCTGTTGTGTTTAGCTTGTTCCAGAATTAAGGGCTGCGGTGGAGGACAAGGGCTGCGGTGGAGGTCAAGGTCAGCGACGAAGGAAAAGGTCAGCGACGAAGGAGAAGGTCAGCGACGAAGGAGAAGGTCAGCGACGAAGGAGAAGGTCAGCGACGAAGGAGAAGGTCAGCGACGAAGGAGAAGGTCAGCGACGAAGGAGAAGGACAGCGACGAAGGAGAAGGACAGCGACGAAGGAGAAGGACGGTGATGAAGGGAAAATAGTGTGGTGAAGGAGAAGGACTGTCACACAGGAGACAGACTGTAATGACGGAGAAGGGCTGCGATTTAAGGAGATGTGACGAAGGACAAGGGCTGTGATAAAGCAGGACTATGATAAATGGATTGTGACGAAGGAGTGGGACTTTGAAAAAGGAGGACTACGATGAAAGATTTGAAATCAATGAGAAGAACTAACTGTGATGAAGTGGAAGGACTACGATGAAGACGAAAAACTGTGACAAAGGACTGTTATGAAGGGTGCTTCTAAACAAACTTTTTTCTCTCTCTTTTTCTAGAGCATAGGGTGGCACTTACATGTGCCAAAACCAAAACCAGTAATAAAGGAGGCATACATCAAGTGTGGTTTCTTGCACAGTAGGAACGTAAAAGGATTCTGAATTGAATGTGTCCTTACACTAATCGAAAGCCCTATAGATTGGTGTACTACTTCCAGCCAAAACGAAAACGGGGAATGGTAGATTTTGTTTGTTTGTTTGTTTATTTTATTTAGTATAGCGCTCCAGACCCGGGGGTAAATGGGCGCTTGAGGTCAGGTTACATAGTTACAGTATAAAGAAGCAGTTATACACTTGTGGTGAAAATAGGCCATATATAGTATGTACAGGTAATAGGCATTTTAGCTGGGATATTTATTCACTTGCTATGTGCATTTACGCACAAGTATAAAAGGTGAATCTGTCAGAGCATCAACAGCTTTGCGATCAATTGTATCAGAAATTGTGTACGAGTTTCTCCATTACTCTCCACTCTCCTTGAGATCAATAGCAGAATGCAAGATCATTCTCCACTGAAGAACAGAAAGAAATTGTTTGGCTTGCTAGAAGGGAAACCTGGCTGCACCCTGCATCAGGACATTCCCCGTCACTAGCATTACCCGACAACTATACTATAATTAGGTCAGATAGAGTAACATCCTGAGGCAGAGGCCTAGCCTTTATCGCTAGAACTACGCTGGGAGCATGCCCTGAACTCTCTGACCCATCCGGAGCACTATTTACAGTCAAATTGCCACTCTCACCCTCTCGCACCTTCACCATACACCACATTTACCGCCCCCCCGGATCCATTTCGTCCTTTGAGGAAGATACTACGCCCCAACTCTCCTCCAACACCAAGCCAAACTCACAGATCATAATACTAGAAGATTTCAATCTAGGTCTCAATGACATCAACACCCTAACCTTGGCCAACCTCCTCTCAGAACTGGGCTTCACACACCACATTATCCTCCCGACCCACAACAAATGAAGAACACTAGATTGGCTTGCTGACCAGAACTGTGATACCAAAATCATTGCGAATGAACAATGTTCATGGACTGACCATCACGTTATCTCCTTAACCCTTCCTGTCAAGTCTCAAGTTACTATGAAGACTATAGCCCCACCCTCTCTGACTAGAAACAAGCGTAATATAACCAGACACCCTACTACCTCTGCTCCATCCCATTACGAACTACACACCCTCTAGCCCAGACCCGACTATGTTAGTTGATCTGTAGAACAATACCATCAAAACAGCCATAGACAAAATTGCTCCTCTGAAAATGTGCAAAGTGAAACCACCTGAATTCCTGGTTCATCCCGCATCTCAAAGCCCATCGCCTGGAGAAAAGGAAGGAAGACAACCCCCTCAGAGGCTAATAAGGAAAATGGGTCTCTTATCTCATAAAAATTTAAGAAGGAGATACTCCAAACCAAAAAAGCCACCTATAATGACAGGATCAATGAAGCAAGTTCTAATACCCGAGAACTGTTTACTATCTTAAAAGAACTAGAGTCACCTACTCCCCAATCGGAAACCTGCATCAAGGACAAGACTTGGTGCTCCAATATCCAAACTGCTCTTGCCAACAAATTAGCAATCCTACAAAATAAAATTGAAATAAAAAAATAACATAGCAAAGGATTTATCTGTACCTATCCCTCACCCAGCCTGAGAAATCTTGCAACCGCTTCAAATTAGCCACTGTCTCCGTCAAGGAAGTAACAGATATAATATTGTCTCTTGAATCCTCAAGATGTCAGGGCGACCCATGCCCTGCAGCCATTATTGAAGAGGCCGTCAGATCTAGTGCCTTTCATCACCGCCTTCATAAACTCACCCTGCAACCTGCTCCGTTCCCACCAACCTAAAAGATGCGTGGGTCCTCCCACTTATAAAAAAAACCTCATCTATATCCTAACTCACCTACCAATTATAGACCCATTACTAAAGTACCCTTCCTTCTTAAAATTCTAGCCAGAGTTGCTTATCTCCAGATACAATTTTACCTAGAAACCAATAATCTCCTTCGATGGGGTCAATCTGGCTTCAGACCAAAACATGGAACAGAAACGGCCTTAATGGATCTCAAAAATGAAATGGACAGTTTAAAAGACAATGGGAAACTGGCTCTCCTCCTCCTCCTCTTAGATCTCTCGGCCACCTTCGACCTAGTGGATCACAAGGTTCTGTGTGACCATCTAGCCTCTGCTGCTCACTTCTCAAGGGTCCTGTGTCTCACCAACCCTTTATAATATATTCACTAAGACCCTCTTCAACGATCTGGACAGTCTGGGTGTCATCTACACTAACTATGCTGATGACACTCAGATTCCCATACCCATCACTGGCTATTACAAAACTGGCTCCACCCTCCTCAATAAAATCTATCAGATTATCCATGCATGGATGGCTACCCATGGCCTCTGTCTTAACGACGAGAAGACGGAGCTTCTCCTCGTCGGTTCACCAGCAAGACTAAAAAACCTAAGGAATACTTTCAAATTCTTCAATATCGATGGTAATAATATAAAAGTGTCTAGTGAGGTGAAAACTCTGGGCTTCTACCTCGACTCGCACTTAACCTAAAGAGACAGGTTAATGCCACATCCTCAGCTACAGCATACACTTGCAAGCTTATCAACGCTTGCAAGCCCTTCCTCTCCACAGCCAGCTGTACCACAGTGGCCCACGCTCTAATTTCATCAAAATTAGATTACTGTAATGCCCTGTGTTTAGGCTTTAGCAAATATAATCTAACCAAACCTCAAACCCTACGGAATAATGCCTTGCGATCAGTGTTCACCATTACTAGAACGGAACATATCTCAGCTCTCCATCATAGCACCAATTGGCTCGCAGTCAAAGACAGAATTAAAGTCAAATCTGTAACTCTTACGCATAAATGCCTCGCCAACTCCTCTCCTAAACATCTCACTGATACATTTACCAGAAAAACATCAGAACACCCCCTGAGAACTATACACTCACCACACTGTCCGCCTGTACGTAGATACAACCAAGTGACCCGTTCCCCATAGACGAGACCTCACGCTTACATCACTATGTAGGGACCAGCATAGTTTGCACTGTGGTGTATCCTCCCCCAGTGCACAAGCATAACACTGACTGCCCAGGCATGCTTGACTCTGTACAACGGTGCGTGGAACTCCTGCCCTCTATCGAAACCCTCATGACTGCCCATGTTACATTTCCTTGATCATATGTATTTGTGTCTAACCAGCCAAACGAATTGAAATGCCCCCATGCATTAATGTTTTAGTTTAAATGTTGACCCACCTACCGATCTAAACACCATCACTGCTAATATCCTGTATTTAGCCTGCCTTGCTACCTATGTTTTTGACTTTTAGCCTACATTGTCACCAAATGGCGCTACGCTAGTCATACGCCAGTCTGTGCATCATACAGTGCACTTAGTTCTAGGGCCGGACTCTGTTTATTGTAGCATTTTGCATTCAGCCTTCTTGCTTCTATCGTATCGCACTCAGCCCATCTGACAGCTTATAGCACACCGCAATCAACCCATCGCTCACTCTGACGCTGTGGCACCGAGTCGATTACTTAGTCCCTCCACGCCACACGATACTTGAAATAGCCATGTTAGGCCAGATACTTTCATCATGTTATCCTTCGGCCTCGTTCAAGATGATATACCTTGCACAAGTAATCAATTCCTCAGTAACAGACTCGCTAAACTAGCCTGCCCTAGACATTATCCCATTCCATGTCCTACTCCATTCCTCCCACTCACTTCACCATTTCCACCCAACCCAAACCATACTTTCAGTCTCAACGCCCGCAACACAGTACTTGGGGGAGAGCCTTCTCCATCAGCTCTCACAGACGACCTTCCGTCTATCCCTAAATGCACAGTCAGTTTCAAAACTTACCCCATCATAGGGATTGATAGAACGCCTCGCCTAAGTGCACGCACCAAAGTATTCCACCACAGCACTACACCCACCCTCGCGGCCTCTACTGGAAAAATAAAAAGCACAATCCACCTTCTGCTTCAAATACCAGAAGAACTTCTAATGCTCCCCCCTCTCAGATGACTAAGCCTGCTCCCATAGTGGAAGCCAAGCCTCCCATCAGCCTAATAAATGCCCTCATGAACGCCCGATGCTTAGGAGCCCACACTATCGAAATACATGACCTAATCATTGATCTAAACCTGGACCTGTTAGTAATCACAGAATCCTGGCTGCACCAAGCTTCAGGACCACTGCTAGCCCTGGCTATCCCACCGGACTACTCCGTCCTCAGAACCGACAGAACAAATTCCACAGGAGGTGGTGTTGCCCTCATACCTCATACCTAAGAACCTACAAATTAGATAAGTTCCTACAAATTAGATAAGTTCCATCGAAATAATTCCAGGATACGAACTACTGCTTGCCAATCTCGCCATGAATGAAAATACCACAGTTAATTTTGTGGTAATCTACAGAACGCCCAGTTCAAATAGTCACCCAGAAATAGACATCCCATTACTACTTGCGCCCATCTTAAAACCTAATACAAAATGCATCATCCTTGGGGGCCTGAATCTAGGATTCAACCATGACCAAGATTTGAAAGCGACAGCCCTTTACCAACCACTCAAAGACATGAACTTCAGCCAACTTGTTAATGCCCCCACACACATCAAGGGCAGAACCCTTGATTGGATCCTTACTCTAACACCAAACTCACTATAGGCCCAATTACTCCACTTAGCTGGACAGACCACTTCTGCGTAGAATTCCCTCTCATGAGTGATGACCCATGCCCTCCTAAGGCCAAAGGAATGGATACCTTTGAAAGCAGAAACCCCCGGAAGCTCACAGCCAAAACCTTTAAGGATGCGAATAAAATCTACAAAACAGCCATCATCTCCCACAAAGCCAACTCCTACAACATTCGTATCAGCAATGCAGCATCAGATTCTAAATACCTTTTCTCGATCCTTAGAGAACTAGAAAACCCCATACCAACTGCAACGTCCACCAATTTCAGAATTGACCACCATACAAGATGCACTTGCCTCCAAAATTGCTCTGCTCCAGAATAAAATAACTACTAAAAGACTGTTATTAGCAGATACAAATACTTCTACCTCCAATCCCCTCCCCACCATCAACAAGAACCCCAATTCCCTATTCCACTTCACCCCTTTCACCCAAGAAATTGTGCTCGCCACTATCTCTAAACTAAAAGCCTCTAATTGCAAAGGAGACACCGTCGCAGCCAAATTAGTCAAAGCACGTGCCTCCACCCTGACCCCTACTATCACCAACTTTTTCAACGCCTCTTTCAATTCCAATACAGTACCAGTCAGCATCAAAGAAGCCTGGGTCACCCCACTTCTAAAAAAAACAACCCTGGACCCCACTATACCAACAAATTATTGCCTTATAACCACAGTCCCATTCCTACTTAAAATCATTGACAAATTAGCTTATAATCAAATCCAAGCACACCTGGAACAGCACCAGCTCCTCTGTACCAGACAATCAGGCTTCAGGCCTAACCATAGCACGGACACAGCACTCCTGGACCTCAAAATCCAGATGGATGCCATCAGAGATTCAGGGAAACTCTGCATTCTCCTGCTGTTAGACGTATCTGCAGCATTTGACCTCGTAGACCATGATAAACTATGCACCTCACTTTCTATGGACTTCAACTTTTCCGGCAATGGCACTGCATGGGTGAAATCTTCTTGGCCAACCGCACTTCCAGAGTGTTCATAGGAAAAGAAGCCGCCAAACCCATCCCAGTTCCCACTGGAGTGCCCCAAGGATCATGCCTCTCTCCCACACTGTACAACGCCTATACTAAACTCCTCTTCTCAGCATTAGACGACATGGGTGTCATCTACACTAATTTTGCAAATAACACCCAGATCCTTATACCACTCACAGGCAACTATGACCAGGACACTGTGACCATCAATAAAATATATGTCTTCATCCAAAATTGGATGGCACTAAATAGTCACTGTCTCAACAATGAGAAGACAGAAGTTCTCATCATAGGATCCCCAGCTAAAATAGCGGCTCTCCACCCAGACTACTCTTCCATCAAAATCGACGGTACCCTCATTCCAGTGCTGAAACAAGTACCTCGAAGCCAGTCTCACTATGACTAAACATTAACACGCCCGCTTTTTCCGCGGCCTACACCTCCAAACTTATTGCAGTTAGCTGACAATTTCTGACCCCAACCAACTGCCTGACCTTGGCCAGGGCCCTAGTATTATCTAAGATGGATTATTGCAACGTGTTAATACTAAGTACCTCCAGCACCAACCTCACCAAACTGCAACTACTGCAGAATAAAGTTTTAAGGGCAGCATTAGTGATAAAAGAATCTGACCACATCTCTAAGACAAGAGAGAATTCTCTCATCAAAGCCAGAATTACCTTTGAAACACTCTGCTTTGCGCATAAATGTCTTGCTAAAAAAAAACCCCGAAATAACTCAACAACGCTCTACAGCTGAAAGAATCCACTAGATCACCAAAATCCAATGACAATTTCCTACTTGCATCCCATCGGTACAAAATCACTAGAGCGGGGGGATGGGGCAGCAGTTTCCGTGTTTTAGCTCCCAAACACTGGAACACCCTCCCCATCAAAAAAGAATCTCCTTTCCCTAGTTATAAGAAATTGATAGAAACGTGGTGAGTTGTGCCTCCTCTCAAGTGTTAACACTCCAGTGGAAATTGTAAATCTGGTATGTACTATTTTGTCTTCTGTTAATAATTTCTGTACTCTGTAACTATGTATGACCATTGCCTAAGCTGTCTTGTAACCACGCCATGATAGCCAAGGTCTGGCCGTGTAACAAATGAATAAAATAAAAATAAAAAACAAAATACAAACTTCAGAAAGCAGGTGGTTGTAGCTTTCCAGTGAAGGATGCTAAACTCTGGAACACTTTACCCACTACCATCAGAGCAGAACCCTCCTACTACAGTTTCAGGAAGAACTCAGAATTCTGGCTTCTCTCTCTTGATGTATAATATGCTATCAGTTCTAGCACCTTGTATATTTCTGGATGCAACGCCCGTTACTATTTGTAACATGTTGTAAATATCTGAGACTGTATCTTACATTTTGTATGCAACATTTGTAACAAGGGGCCTCATTACGACCCAGGCGGTAAGTTACCGCCTGGGCCGTGACTTTACCACCATGGCGTAAACTACGTTTACGCCATGGTGGTTGGCGGACTTACCGCCCCATTCCGAGTTTGGCGGGGCGGTAAATCCCCAATCCCCATTTACCCTTCACCATTCCCATTTTTGCCCCATAGGGCATAATGGGAGTGGGGAAGGCGTTAATTACGCCACCGTAAATTACGGTGGCGTAATTAACTCCATGGTCCCTTAGCGCCATGGATTTTAACACCTGCTAAAAGCAGGTGTTAAATCCGCCATGGCGCTAAGGGACCTCGTACTCAGGCGGTAAGGGTCGGCGCTGTTTACGGCGCCGTAAACCCCTTACCGCCTGAGTTGTAATGAGGCCCAAGGTAACGCGCCCAGATACCCTTGGGTTAGGTGCGCTATATAAATAAAGAAAACAAACAAAGACACTAATGCATGGGTCATGCACTGGTTTCTTGATTTAAAGGCCCATTTCCCGGTTCCCAATAGAGGGAAAGGGTAGGAGACATCACCGATTCCCCGGTGAGGATCTCCTCCCCCGTGGCCAGGGGACGGCAGCTGCTACCGGATCCCGACCCTGGGGGTGGCATTATGAGGGAGGCTCATGTAGGAGGGGACGACTATCGTGAGGAAGTGATGAATCCAATGGAAGAGACATAGTATTCTCCCCCCACCTTGAAACTATAACCACTGAAGTACTGAGGATATCATATGATATGGCATTTGTAACGCACCTATACACAAGTGTTTCAAGGTGCGATGACGCAAAGAAGGGGGAACAGAGGGAGTACAGAGACAACGATCTTACTATGCCAAGTGACATTGAGATCGTGCAAATGCAGCGGAGGGGAAAGTGCCAGAGGAAAAAGGGAGGGGCAGTGCTATACTTAGGATCAAAACAATAACAAGAAGTGTGGCCAGCAGGTGGCCCATGCAAGGGTAAGTGCAAACAGCAGGTGTCCAAGGTGCAGGTTGAGGGTCTGTAGGGTTACAGATACAGACCCAAGTGCAAGGGTTGCCGGGAGGCAGTGCAGGTGTGCAACTGGGTGGGCAGGGACCTGGGCTCGAAATCCGAGGGTAGCCAGGTGACCAGTGCAGTATCAGACAGGAAATCATCAGGGGAGAGGAAGAGAGAAGGCAGAAGCAAAGAGGAAGGTCTTGAGGTGCTTCCCGAACCGGATATGGTTCTCCTCAAGGTTCAGAGAGGCAGGGAGGCTGCTCCAGAGGGAGGCCCCAGCCGAAGAGAGATCTACCACCAACTCATTGCTTGGAGAAGCGACTGCCCCTGAGGGAGTTGGAGGTGGAGGAGCGAAGCGATCGAATAGAAAGGTATTTGCGAAGAGAGAGTTGGAGGTATTGAGGACCCAGGCCCCAGAAGACCTTGTGGACAATGCAGAGGGCTTTGAACTTATTCCTTGCAGCCACTGCGAGCCAAGGCAGAGATTTTAGTGTTGGAGAGATACAATCCCTGGGCTTGAGGTCAAGGACAAGTCTCGCAGCTCTGTTCTGGATGAGTTGCAGAGGGCGGAGAGTAGAAGCAGGCAGATTTAGAAAGAGGCTATTACAATAGTCTAGCCTAGAGAGAACCAGAGCTCTGGAGACCGTGAGCTTCTGGAGGGACGAGAGGAAACGAATAATACCTCTGAGGAGGTGCAGTTGGTAGTTTGACTTCTTAGAGATGTCAAGGATGGGTGGAGAAAAGGAGAGTTTGGAGTCGAAGATGACCCCGAGTTTCCTAGCCCCACAGGTGGGAGCAGGAAGAGGGCCAAGGGAGGCTGGCCAGAGAGTGACAGGAAAGGAAGGTGCAGGTGTGCTGATGAGGAGAATCTGTGTCTTACTGGCATTAAGGCAGAGATCATTGGTGGCACACCACTCCTGGATAGCAGACAGACAGAGCATGTTGTCATTATGTCAGTCCACCCAGTGATAAAATCCTAGAACCTCTCCCCAGCCCCTCCCCAAGTACCCTAAGTAGGACAACATTCACACTTAATGCGCACTTAATATTCACATAACATCTTCTATGCCTGATCATATTGACTTGAATACAAATCCAAAGCATTATAGCTTTACATAGGCTCAATCTCCAATGGACTCTAAATCCCATAAAGCCTATAGTAGTGACACGAGGAAGAGGAGAAAGTAGTTAAAGTGGAGCGAAAAGCAGACCAAGCTGAATGTGCAGCCTAGCTGTTGGGATACCAGTTAGCTGTACAAGACATATAAAAATGGTGCGCCTTTGACAATGCAGAGCACAGCAGAAGGAGAAGGGAGATGCAGAGCAGGCGCAGCGGGAAGCAGAACCGGAGACAGACACACAAGAGTAAGCTACGCTAAAGGAGGTAGGCGCATCCTACTGGAGTGGAGAGAAAACGGGAACGGCATAGCAGGAGCAGAGAGGGAACCGCTGGGAAGCCAACAGGGTGGAGACGGCTGTTGGGAGCGGGGTCAGGCTGCAGAGCAACCATCCCAACAGCTAGCTAGAGAGAAGCCGGGGGGGACCAGAGAGTGTCTGCAGAGTAGGGAATCCTTTCCCACCACACAAACACTGTGGCAGCAGTACACCAACAGTCGGGAATGCCAGGAAAACTGGTGAGTCTGCCCTGGACTGTTGGGAGGCCCGGGCCGCACAGACATGCATACCAGCAATTCCAAATCAGTTATGAATACCCGCCAAGTAACACAAGTCCCGAGAGGGCGCTAGAGAGCCCAGCCAAGATGGCCACAAGCCCATGAGCTCCAGCACACAGTTTATAGATCTGGACCAAATCCGAAAGCATCCCGAAGACGAGAGGAGATCTGTAATCAGTATAAGGCAGCTCAACATCTCCCCTTCATATGGTGCGGAACACTGGAGCGAATCAGAGATGGGAGGTGTCGGATTGAACCACTGGTGCGGGCCGGGACAAACACAGGAGGCTGCGTGACCATTAGGTGCCGAACCCAGGACACCCGTGTGTGTTAACGGCATTGCAGCAGTAGCATGGGCCTCTTAACGCATTAAGTGCAGGGGAGGAACAACCCCCTGTGGCTTGAACCAGGCAGGAGGGATAATACGCGTCATGCCCATAGAAGGCGCATGCACACACCGGAGTCACGATTGAAGTGGCCGGTGACAGAGGAGCCCCCCCTGCTGCAGCAACATTAGGCGAAGGCACTGGGTGCCGCAATGATCGTACTCACAGAGCACCGGACTGTGGCACAGAGGCGACGTGGATCCCAAGATGTGATCCCTCGAGCGAGCGGGCGGCCCGGGGACTGCGGCGATTGGATTGGGGAGAGTAGGAATCGTTCTCGAGCGACCCCAGCGGGCCTGGGCCATCGGAGCCCCGTTGGAAGACCTACAGTACCTTGCATCCGCAGCCTGCAGCGTGGAGCAGCAACAACGCACCAGTGTCACCGGCATACGAGATGGAGCCCAGATTCATACGAAGCGGGGAGGCGCATACTTCTTCCCCACGCAGCCTGGGGAAGCACCCGAGCAGTATGCCCGATCTACAGGTGGCATATCACACGGACTGAAGACCTAGCCCAGTGGCATTGGGACCGCACCAGTGTGTCCGGCAGATCCAGTGCTAGTGCAGAGAGGTACGGGCATTCCGCGGGGGAGTGAACGTTGGGACGGAGACAGAGTGACGCGGGACCAGCCCCTCCTCAGGACCTGTGCAGAGTGCGAACAGAGGTGGAACACAGTGCCGGCCACGCACTATACAGAGGCCGTGTCTGAGGCATTGGCCCAAGGAGCTTCATCCCTGTGAGGGGGTCGCAGCACTGACATCCAAGAGACAGTCCCGGAACAACTGAGCACCAGGACTAAACTTCATGGTGCAAAGATTCAATACTCTGAGTGACAAGATCGGAGACTTGGAGCATAGAGTGTCCCTGTGAGCCAGGTGAATACGCTCCCCACACAGGAGTCACTGACAACGTAGAAGCAAGGTACTTACAAGGGCATCAGCGTTCCATCCACCCTAGTACTAGCTTGGGCACTGCCCAGAAGGTACACGTGAGCACCCCTTGGTGTGGGTTCTGACACAGCCATCCGTCCCGGTTTGGAACTGGGGCAGCTCCTCACTGAGTTGGCACTTAGCTACATAGCACTACAGCTTTCAGAACCTGGAATAGCATCAGGGATGACATATGCTTAGGGCTCCCTGGGAATTGGAAAAAGTCGTCGTCCCCCAAATAAAAGGCACTGGGCACACAGAAAAACAGTGAGCAATAAGAGTAACACTATTGGGAGTCCGGTTGCGACTCAGTAACCGTGCATAAGGCACAGATAAGTGACAAATGACTGTAAGCTTAATGTAATTGAGCACCCCGGGCCTGGGGCGGTGATAATCTCTCTGTGCATTGGATCACGGTTGTCCAGCACTGCACTGCTAGCACCCGGGACCACTGGTACACGTAGAAACAAGGGAGAGCTCTGAGGGCACATACTGGGCAACGACAAGCTCTAGCATAGATCGGCAATACCCCTGCACACTGTGGGGGACAAAGCCCAGATTGGAAGACCCTCACGAGAGCAAGCTACTGACAGCACCGCCAACGACTAGATCTCTTGATCTGGTCCAGGAGAACCCCTGTCGGGCAAGTCGGGGAGGGGCAATCCGCTAGGGAGGGAGCCAGGGAGGATGCACCCATGGAAAGTAGACACTACTTCATAGCATACACAGGGGCCCCCCGCTCCCCTACGGCAAAGAGTCAATACCCAGGAGGAATCAGCGGAGCCAACACTTTACCCACCTCATACTGATCCCAAGATCAGACAGACTACGGTACAGAATTAGGGAGCTGGACGGGGGAAACGATTGCTGGTACGGGGTCTGGACCTGGTGCCGCCACGGCAAGGGGCCCAAAGTGAACATTGTAGAGGAAGAGCGTGCCAATCCTGCGAACAACAGAGTCAGGACTAGGGGCCTAAAAGGGGATCAGCAACTCCCTAGGAGGGACCCCTACACCATACATTGATCTACCAGAGGCAGTGAGCTGATAGGAGAGGAACATCAGAGCCTCCGTTTAGCAAACTGCGCTGCGTCTCCTGGACTCATGCCCCAAGAATATGGAACAACTTAGACACTGCGTCTCACAGTGATATCCTCGGTCTGGCGAGGGACCCCACCAGGCAGGCGGGAGTTGGCACACAGAGTGTTCCACAGAAGGAACTGAAAGGGGGGGGGGGAGAGAAACCACTGGCTCCAGGACCTGACGCTGACAGCATTGCAACGCGTGCAAGTGAACTCCGGAACTGGGGAGATGTCCAAATCCGGAAAAGGAAACAAACAGCAATCCAGACTCCATTTTGGCACACCCTCGCAGTCGAAAATCATCAAACCAGTAGAGGAACCCTCTGTGTCTCTGCCACGGGCAGCGCCTCAAGACCCAGCGGGCGCATTTCACGACATTAAAGTGATGTTTAACCAGTTGCAGGCCAGTATACAGTAGCTGGATGGGAAACTGGATATGCTCACCTGCAAGCTGGACCAAATGCAGGTCCGCCTGGACAAACATGGGGAACGACTAGATGAAGTAGAAGGAAGAGTGTCGGCCGTGGAAGATGGGACGACTTCAATAACCAAGGATATGTCGGCAGTACAACATTTGCTAAATGATCTTACCGACAAGCAGGATGACTTGGAATCCAGGTCACGCAAGAACAATCTAGTCCCGGAGTCGGTCGAGCAGAAGAACATGGAACCGCTGGTGGAAGAGATGCTTCCGGAGGCGCTGGGACCGGAGGAATTCTCACGGATGTACATCGTGGAAAGAGCACGCCGGATGCCAAGTGGGAGGAGACCGATCCCCGGAGCGCCGCTGCGTCCTATTATAGTGTGCATGTTGAACTACCGGGATAGCGACACAGAGCTCTGCAAGGCCCGGGAGAAGGGTTTGGTGACTTATAAGGGGGGCACTATCAGACTCTTTTCAGATAAAGTGCAGGCCTCTAGAAGGACATATACAACAGTTAAGAAGCAACTAAATGACAGAGGGATTCGGTATGCCATGTTGTTCCCGGCCAAGTTACGCATCGAGCACGAAGGGAAGAGCATTATTTTTTCAGACACCAGAAGGAGCCAGCGCTTTCCTGGAACTGCAGCCAAGAAATCCCCAGCAGAAGGGAAATAACGGTTGATAATTGGCTGAAATTGTATAGCCTTTATTGTAATGTGAAATTAAATAAAGGTCACGATAAGGCCCAAAGGGGTCGGGGCACAACCTCATAATTTACAGTGTGCTTGGGGAGCTGGCTCTCTAGCGGTCCGTTCAAGAGGAAGCTTCAGTTAAGTGGGTAGTGATGGGGGGGAACAGTGCAGACAAGTTGGGTATTGGCGGGAGGGGCAAGTTGAAAAGTGGATAAGGGGTGGGGAAATAGTACGACACTGGTGAATTGGGGTTGTCGGTGGGGTGTTTGAGAACCGGGTACATAGATTTCATAGCTTCCACACTGCGATGCGCCAGTATAGCACACCATGCAGGCCGATGGCATGTACACCACATTAGATAGGCTCGGAGTGAAGTTGATTATGCGGACCCAGAGGGAGGCAGCGGGAGCACCTGCCAAAATATGAGCTCACTGGGATCCATTATCCTATATGAGGTTGATGGCTACTCTTAACTTTTGCACCTGGAATATCAGGGGCCTAAATGTTCCCATGAAGTCTCGGAAGGTTCTGTTGTATATGCAAAGGCATCAAATTGAGATAGCGTTTCTACAAGAAACCCACCTAACACCAGACTCAGAGTCTAAATTCGGGAGGCAAAGGGGCTGCCACAGATACTACTACTCATATTCTAGAGGGGTGAGCACCCTAATACATAGTAACGTGGGATTGCAACACCATAAGGTCATTAAAGATGGGGAAGGCAGGGCTCTGGTGGTTCAAGGCACTATCCAGGGGAAACTATACACGCTAATTACTACGGCCAGAATCAAGACACGATAGACACACTGGAATGGATACATTGCCAATTGGTGGGGCTGCCATTGGGTGAGATTGTCTGTGCAGGCAACTTCAAAGTCGTCTTGCAGCCGGCACTTGACGGGACCAGGCGAGTCAGGGGACAGGGCTTAAGCGGACCAACAGGCTTCTGGGCATGGTTCTCACATGGGAAGTTTGAGGACGTATGGAGGTTCAGAAATCAGGATAAACGGCAATAAAAATTTCACTCGACATCTCACAATTCAGCGTCCCGCCAAGACTGCTTCATGATATCGCAAACATCTCTGGAGCGGGTGAAAGAGGTGGATTTCTTGACCCGGACTCTGTCAGACCACGCCCCAGTAAAATTAGTAGTGGAACTGGAAGACCAGACAAAGGGAGGCTTCCTTGGCGATTTAAAGGCGAGGGCCTCACAGATACGGTATTCCGGGAGGGCTTGACGAAGGCTATAGATAACTTTCTGGAAAGTAATACACGGTCAGTGGAGTCAGCAGGGACACTATGGTAAAGCTTCAAATGTTTGATCAGCGGTGAATGGATATCTAAACAAGTGGGAATACTCAGGCAGATTAGAAGGGAACTATGGGCCAAAGAAGGCAATATACAAGTGTTGCAAGAAGCTTGACCCAACCCAACAGACGGAGAGCAGGCAGAGATCCTGCAACAACTACAGGAGTTCCAGTCGTTGGCACTTAGAGAGGTCAAATATATTGGGGGCCAGGCAGCGATTCGTCAATATGGGGAGGGGCAGAGGACGGACCAGACCCTGGCTAGGGCCACTAGGATGGATAACCCTAAAGGCAGGATCCCTGCGATAGCAGACGAGCAGGGCAGGGACCGGTTTGAGGATACAGAGATAGTGAGGCAATTCTTCCAGTTTTATAAACAGTTATATTCCTCCCAAATATAGCCCCTTCCGGCAGACATTGACAGCCATCTAGATCAGATAGCCCTGTATTGGTGCTCAGTTGAGCAAAGGGAACAATTGTCCAGCACATTGTCACTCGCGGAAGGGCTGACTACCATAAAATCCTTGTTGAATGGGAAATCGCCAGGACCAGACGGCTTTACAGCAGACTTTTATAAACATTACGTCGATCAGAGTAGGTCCTCACCTTCTAGCAATGTTCCAACAAAGTCTGGAGAAGGGACTTCTTCTCGACTCATTAAGACGATGGTGGTGGGGCTGCTGAAACCACCTGATAAGCCCAGTGACGAGTGCTCTTCCTACCGACCAATCTCCTTAATCAATATAGATAATAAAATTTGGCAAAGATTCTAGCATCACGGTTATCGGCCCTGATGCAATCAATGGTGAGGGCTGACCAAGCCAGCTTCATCCCAGAGCGGTCCACCTCGTATGGCCTCAGGAGAAGGTTTGGGTTGATCAAGGCAGGACACCAAGAAGACCCAGTAGTTGCTGCCTTACTAGATGCCACTAAGGCATTCAATTCTGTCGAATGGCCGTTCCTGTTCACTGTCATGAGACGCATGGGGGTGGGAGAACAATTCATAGCTATGGTCTCCCTACTAAACACCCAGCCGGTAGCCAGGGTGAGGGTTAATGGTCATTTGACCCTGACGATAGCATTAGAGAGGGGTACGCGACAAGGGTACCCCCTCTCACCTTTGTTGTTCGCCCTGGCAATAGAGCCGGTGGCGGAACAAATCAGGGAACTACACTTGCACCGTGGAGTCCGACTGCACCCCCACAGGGTGGTAATTTTGCTAAATGCAGATGACATTGTTTTGTTTATTAAGAACCCTAGGGCTAATCTTGATTTAATCATGAGAGATGCTCAGCAATTCGGGGAGCTCTCCAGGCCAAAGGTAAACGCCTCCAAATCGGTGCTTTTCCCAATGACAGAAGCGGTTGGGCAGTACCAAGATGGGGGGGGGGGGGGAGAATTCCAGTGGCACATGGACCAAACTCATTACTTGGGGATCAATATTGCTTGGGACAATAAAGTGGTTTTCGAATCCAATTATATGAAAGCCCTCGAAAAGGCGAGGGATGCCATGTCAACATGGAAATACCTGCCTCTTAATCTGTATGGCAGAATATTCATTGTCAAGAGGACACTGCTCCCAAGGTTTTTATTTGTCTTTCTGAATACCCCAAAAGCGGTACCCAGGGGTTATTTCATCACCATGAAATCATAGATCTCACAGTTTACATGGGCGGGTAAGCAACCTAGGGTATCCTGGGACAAACTGGTGGCTCCCATACAAGAGGGAGGATTGGCGCTAACCGATTTAGAGACCTACTATAACGTGGCGCAAGCAGGGCTTCTTCAATACTGGTATGGTGCACAAGGGGACAGAATACATGTGGAGGTGGAGAGAGCCCTGGCAGAGCCAGCCCTGCTGCGGTCGCTCGTCCTCACTGCGCCAAACAGAACACAACGTGCAGGGAATATGGTGGAGGCCACCTATAAAGCTTGGACTCGCATAGAACACAAGACTAGGGGGGATATTCTCGATTCCCCCGAGCTCCCTGTAATTCACATTCCGGGGATCCCTCTCACCAGCGAGATGCAAAGGCTGGGCATATCACACTTTGGGGACCTCTTTCCCGATGGGACATTTATAACGTTAGAAGGGATGAGAGAAAAAGGAGAGCTTTCAGTTTGACATATTCCTGTACTATAGGCTGAGGGTAAGCTTGGATCGAGTGCTCACCACCTTCCCTGAAAAACCACCGGTATCCCACATTCTGGAGAGACTGCTGCGGGGTCCCCAGGGCCATATAGTAATATCGAGTCTATACTCCCATGTGCATAACTTTCAGAAGGGGAGACTGACCCTCACCACAGAAGAAATGGGAAGTAGCTGTGGGGAGGGAAATATCAGAGGCGATTTGGAAAAACTGTTGCAAAGGGACCAGAAAATGGGCCATCAACGCAAGGTTTAAACTAGTCCATTTTAAATACCTGCACCAGTATATCACACACCGGTTAAGACCAGAGAATACCACCCGAACACCTCAGGGAAGCGTGTAAAAGGTCATTCGGAGTAAGCAGACTTCCTTCATTTAGCTTGGAGCTCTTCGGCTGTGCAACAATTCTGGGTACAGGTGTTCGTAACAATTAGCGAGGTCACAGGCCAGACGTTTGACCCGAATCCATTGGTGTGCTTGTTAGGCTACACTAAGGAAATGCCCAAGCACACAAGAAAGCTTGTGGGGTGCTCCTTATACTGGCCAACAGAACAGTCGCAATGCTTTGGGGGTGGAGGGAGGGGTGCCCCAGGATCTCTCAATGGAGGGCAGACATATTGTACTGCTTTGATATGGAGAGTGGATGGGGATCATTATCCCGCAGAAGATGCAACAACAGTAGTATGTGGGATGCTTACACATAATTCCTGATCTGACAGTCCAGCGCTGGGGAAGACCCCCCGACAACATCAGAACCAGTGCCATGTCCTGACAATGTGACCTAGATACAATTGTTAAATTAATGTCTTTTCATAATGTACATGACCAAGGCCCGCAGTTTCAAAATGTGATCATATTTAGCTCACAATGTGCTGAAGACACGATCCAGTGCCATGGACATTGAATGCTGGCTAAATGGGGGTATGTATGGGGGGGATTTGGTTTGTTTGCTTGTTTGCACACAGTGCCGATTGTTTTTTTATGTTTGAAAAACTAATATAATTTCTTTTTAAACAAAAAAGTTTAAGTCCCATATAAAGGGATGCCAATATGGGGAAAGTTGAAGTAAACGTCAAAAGCAAATTAACGTTACTAATGAAGTAATTGAAGGGAAGATCTGTACAACTATTCATATGTGAAAGGTCAATATGGGGAAGATTGGAACAAGCATTGGCACAAGCCAATGAACAGTCCTAATGAAATTAAAACGCAAAACTTGAACAAGCCGCCATATAAGGGATGCTAGTATGGGGGAAGTTGGTACAAGTAATAACTGAAGCCAATTGAGTATAAAACAGTGAAGGAGTAGGAACAGTGTTATACTGAAAAGAGAAAGAATTGAAAGGTTATGAGAAAACCTGGTGACTGTGGTGCATCAGGCAGTGAGCCTTTGGGGAAGTGGAGATACCTGGCAGGAGAGTATACCAGGGGATCTTCAAAGCCAGGAAAGGGGCGCGGGGGGAATTCATGGCAGGGGCGTGCACCAGGTAATCCATCTGTAGTACTTTTAAAACGTTATATTTTTGACTGAAAGACATGGAGTGTATTCGATATTGCATACTGGGTGCAGCAGTGAACATTTTCCATAACCTCAGTGAGGGCTGCATTTTGTATTCTTTGAATCACTTGTTCACACATTTGAAGCTCTCCCAAGCTCTCCCATATTGTTCCAAGCTGCAATGTTTCAGGGATTGTTTTGAATAAAGCGCCAGATAATAGTGCAGGAGCCGAAAGCAAACTATGGTTTCTTTCGCACTCCCATGGGAAAGAGGCCTCTTGGAGATTTCCATGTTACATTTTGGCTGAATGCCAGTGAATGCTTGCAACAGGTGAACGTTCTGGAAAAGTACTATCCTGCATTTGTGGGAGGTTTAAATTAGGGAGCACCAGATCAGGAGATCAGATGGATGCTTTGGGGGCGGGGGGGAATAGACATATCGCTTCCTAATTTCCAGTTAAGCACACAAAGCCCACAAAGAGAGAGGATTGTACTTTTCCATGAGCAAATATTGGAGTTAGGGCATTTTAGAGTGGAAACGTAAAAAGGGAAAAAAAAACAGGAGAAATGTTTGCTCATAAAACAGGAATTTCTTTCCTCTACAGCGAGGCATCGCATATGTATCAGAGTACGTTGTGCATCTGAAAACGTCTGCTCTGCCTACCACCACACACACAGTATAAGAGTAAAATGCAGTGCAGCGTACATCTATAGCCAAGGGACCTTGAACTGGAAGGAAAACCCTGCAGGGGGTGCTGTATAGAAGAGCCCAGCTCAATCCCTCTCCTGGGAGAGATTTCCTCCAGGATTATTCAGTCTATTCCTATAAACCCAGGAGCAGGTCCTGAGCATTTCCTACCTGACCCCAAATGATGATAAGAGCCCCAGTGCTGGGAGGAGAGCCCTGCAGGGGGCGCTCTATAGAAGAGCCCAGCTCAATCCCTCTCCTGGGGGAGATTTCCTCCAGGATTATTCAGTCTATTCCTATAAACCCAGGAGCAGGTCCTGAGCATTTCCTACCTGACCCCAGGTGATGATGAGAGCCCCAGAGCTGGGAGGAGAGCCCTGCAGGGGGCGCTGTATAGAAGAGCCCAGCTCCCTCCCTCTCCTGGGAGAGATTTCCTCCAGGACTATTCGGTCTATTCCTATAAACCCAGGAGCAGGTCCTGGGAATTTCCTACCTGACCCCAAATGATGATAAGAGCCCCAGAGCTGGGAGGAGAGCCCTGCAGGGGGCGCTGTATAGAAGAGCCCAGCTCAATCCCTCTCCTGGGAGAGATTTCCTCCAGGATTATTGTTAAATTAAGCGCCGTCACACGTAACATCAAACGAAATGTTTATTCAGTATAAACATGCGGCAGCAGGCTCCGCCACGGAGAATCAACTCAACTGCCTTTCAGAACCTTCGATCTCTCGAATCTCAAACTGGAATGAAATGAAGTCACAATGGTGCCTTGTATATATACTTTGCCTAGACTAATGCACACATAACTTGAACTAATTACATACAGCATAATATAAACTGGTTGCATTTCTACCATTGAACAAATATGCTGTCCTCATTATTTCACTGTAATTGTTTAACATCTTAACAATTATTCAGTCTATTCCTATAAACCCAGGAGAAGGTCCTCAGCATTTCTTACCTGACCCCAAATGATGATAAGAGCCCCAGAGCTGGGAGGAAAGCCCTGCAGGGGGCGCTGTATAGAAGAGCCCAGCTCAATCCCTCTCCTGGGGGAGATTTCCTCCAGGATATTCAGTCTATTCTTATAAACCCAGGAGAAGGTCCTGGGCATTTCCTACCTGACCCAGAATGATGATAAGAGCCCGAGAGCTGGGAGGAGAGCCCTGCAGGGGGCGCTGTATAGAAGAGCCCAGCTCACTCCCTCTCCTGGGGGAGATTTCCTCCAGGATTATTCAGTCTATTCCTATACACCCAGGAGAAGGTCCTGGCCATTTCCTACCTGACCCCAAATGATGATAAGAGCCCCAGAGCTGGGAGGAAAGCCCTGCATGGGGCGCTATATAGAAGAGCCCAGCTCGATCCCTCTCCTGGGAGAGATTTCCTCCAGGATTATTCAGTCTATTCCTATAAACCCAGGAGAAGGTCCTGAGCATTTCCTACCTGACCCCAAATGATGATAAGAGCCCCAGAGCTGGGAGGAAAGCCCTGCAGGGGGCGCTGTATAGAAGAGCCCAGCTCACTCCCTCTCCTGGGGGAGATTTCCTCCAGGATTATTCAGTCTATTCCTATAAACCCAAGAGAAGGCCCTGCCCATTTCCTACCTGACCCCAAATGATGATAAGAGCCCCAGAGCTGGGAGGAGAGCCCTGCAGGGGGCGCTGTATAGCAGAGCCCAGCTCACTCCCTCTCCTGGGGGAGATTTCCTCCAGGATTATTCAGTATATTCCTATAAACCCAGGAGCAGGTCCTGAGCATTTCCTACCTGACCCCAAATGATGATAAGAGCCCCCAGAGCTGGGAGGAAAGCCCTGCAGGGGGCGCTGTATAGAAGAGCCCAGCTCCCTCCCTCTCCTGGGGGAGATTTCCTGCAGTCTGTTCCTATGTCCTAGGAGCAGGTCCCGCGCATGTCCTACCTGGGCAGATAGTCTCCTTCGGGTGAGGCTGAGGGAGGGGGTCTGGAATGAGTCTCTGCCGCAGGCTGGACTCACAAAAGCTTGTGAATGTTGCAGGATTGCTGCTGGTGCTGCCGCTGCTAGGCCTGACCCGGAAGAGGAATCCCCTTCTTCCGGTCACGCAGCCCTGTTTCCGGTTGCGGCCGCGATACGCAAGGGGGGCGCGCGCCCCCTGGCGGCTCCTAGTGGAACTCTCCCGGGAGTCTCCTCTGTGCACATGCCAATGACACACGTGCTCTGCCACCGCCCCCCCTTCACGCACTGCACGTCCTGCAGGAACCCATGAGTACCAATTGCCAATGTATGTAAAGCGCTTCAGATGAAAGCGCGGTATAAAAAAACATGTATGATGCTATAATGAGTCTTCCTTCCTATCTCCCGTCTCTTATTTTCCTTTTTCTCGGGCTGATGAATAATTGAACTACTTTGGGGATAAGCACACTGAGAGCTAAGCCCCCCCCCATGTGGATACCATGGGCCTGGGGGTCGCTTCTGGGGAGTGGGGCAGAGCATCCAGCTTTAGAAAGAGCATTGAAAAGCCAACATGTGTTTGGACATTCTCAAAAGGAAGGCGTGCAGAAGGGATCTGGGGGGAGCGGGGGGGGGGGGGGTGGAAAGGGGGGGGCTCTAACAGGTAAGACCAGGACAAGGAATGGGGCTTCTGCCCGGCTGGACCGCACCGCACGGCTCCACACACAGTCTGTCTCCAGAGCGAAACATCTGGCAGAGAGATGCACCCCTCAGGAACATGGCACCCCCATGCTTGGTGAGAGGCCACGCCCCACAGGAACATGGCACCCCCATGCTTGGGGAGAGCCCACAGGAACATGGCACCCCCATGCTTGGGGAGAGCCCACGCCCCACAGGAACATAGCACCCCCATGCTTGGGGAGAGCCCAAGCCCCACAGGAACATGTCACTCCCATGCTTGGTGAGAGGCCCCACAGGAACATGGCACCCCCATGCTTGGTGAGAGGCCACTCCCCACAGGAACATGGCACCCCCATGCTTGGTGAGAGCCCACACCCCTCAGGAACATGGCACCCCCATGCTTGGTGAGAGCCCAAGCCCCACAGGAACATGGCACCCCCATGCTTGGTGAGAGCCCACGCCCCACAGGAACATGGCACCCCCATGCTTGGGGAGAGCCCAAGCCCCACAGGAACATGGCACCCCCATGCTTGGTGAGAGCCCAAGCCCCACAGGAACATGGCACCCCCATGCTTGGGGAGAGCCCACGCCCCACAGGAACATGGCACCCCCATGCTTGGTGAGAGGCCACGCCCCACAGGAACATGGCACCCCCATGCTTGGGGAGAGGCCACGCCCCACAGGAACATGGCACCCCCATGCTTGGGGAGAGCCCACAGGAACATGGCACCCCCATGCTTGGGGAGAGCCCACGCCCCACAGGAACATAGCACCCCCATGCTTGGGGAGAGCCCAAGCCCCACAGGAACATGGCACTCCCATGCTTGGTGAGAGGCCCCACAGGAACATGGCACCCCCATGCTTGGTGAGAGGCCACTCCCCACAGGAACATGGCACCCCCATGCTTGGTGAGAGCCCACACCCCTCAGGAACATGGCACCCCCATGCTTGGTGAGAGCCCAAGCCCCACAGGAACATGGCACCCCCATGCTTGGTGAGAGCCCACGCCCCACAGGAACATGGCACCCCCATGCTTGGGGAGAGCCCAAGCCCCACAGGAACATGGCACCCCCATGCTTGGTGAGAGCCCAAGCCCCACAGGAACATGGCACCCCCATGCTTGGGGAGAGCCCACGCCCCACAGGAACATGGCACCCCCATGCTTGGTGAGAGCCCACGCCCCACAGGAACATGGCACCCCCATGCTTGGTGAGAGCCCACGCCCCACAGGAACATGGCACGAGAGCCCACGCCCCACAGGAACATGGCACCCCCATGCTTGGTGAGAGCCCAAGCCCCACAGGAACATGGCACCCCCATGCTTGGTGAGAGCCCAAGCCCCACAGGAACATGGAGGCCACGCCCCACAGGAACACAGCACCCCCATGCTTGGTGAGAGGCCACTCCCCACAGGAACATAGCACCCCCATGCTTGGTGAGAGGCCACGCCCCACAGGAACATGGCACCCCCATGCTTGGTGAGAGCCCAAGCCCCACAGGAACATGGCACCCCCATGCTTGGGGAGAGCCCACGCCCCACAGGAACATGGCACCCCCATGCTTGGTGAGAGCCCACGCCCCACAGGAACATGGCACCCCCATGCTTGGTGAGAGCCCAAGCCCCACAGGAACATGGCACCCCCATGCTTGGTGAGAGCCCACGCCCCACAGGAACACGGCACCCCCATGCTTGGTGAGAGCCCAAGCCCCACAGGAACATGGCACCCCCATGCTTGGTGAGAGCCCACGCCCCACAGGAACATGGCACCCCCATGCTTGGGGAGAGCCCACGCCCCACAGGAACACAGCACCCCCATGCTTGGTGAGAGCCCACACCCCACAGGAACATGGCACCCCCATGCTTGGTGAGAGCCCAAGCCCCACAGGAACATGGCACCCCCATGCTTGGTGAGAGGCCACGCCCCACAGGAACATAGCACCCCCATGCTTGGTGAGAGCCCAAGCCCCACAGGAACATGGCACCCCCATGCTTGGTGAGAGCCCACGCCCCACAGGAACATGGCACCCCCATGCTTGGTGAGAGCCCAAGCCCCACAGGAACATGGCACCCCCATGCTTGGTGAGAGCCCACGCCCCACAGGAACATGGCACCCCCATGCTTGGGGAGAGCCCACGCCCCACAGGAACACAGCACCCCCATGCTTGGTGAGAGCCCACGCCCCTCAGGAACATGGCACCCCCATGCTTGGTGAGAGCCCAAGCCCCACAGGAACACGGCACCCCCATGCTTGGTGAGAGCCCACGCCCCACAGGAACATGGCACCCCCATGCTTGGGGAGAGCCCACGCCCCACAGGAACACAGCACCCCCATGCTTGGTGAGAGCCCACGCCCCTCAGGAACACGGCACCCCCATGCTTGGTGAGAGCCCAAGCCCCACAGGAACATGGCACCCCCATGCTTGGTGAGAGCCCACGCCCCACAGGAACATGGCACCCCCATGCTTGGGGAGAGCCCACGCCCCACAGGAACATGGCACCCCCATGCTTGGTGAGAGCCCACACCCCACAGGAACATGGCACCCCCATGCTTGGTGAGAGGCCACGCCCCACAGGAACATGGAGGCCACGCCCCACAGGAACATGGCACCCCCATGCTTGGGGAGAGCCCACGCCCCACAGGAACATAGCACCCCCATGCTTGGGGAGAGCCCAAGCCCCACAGGAACATGGCACTCCCATGCTTGGTGAGAGGCCCCACAGGAACATGGCACCCCCATGCTTGGTGAGAGGCCACTCCCCACAGGAACATGGCACCCCCATGCTTGGTGAGAGCCCACACCCCTCAGGAACATGGCACCCCCATGCTTGGTGAGAGCCCACGCCCCACAGGAACATGGCACCCCCATGCTTGGTGAGAGCCCAAGCCCCACAGGAACATGGCACCCCCATGCTTGGTGAGAGCCCAAGCCCCACAGGAACATGGCACCCCCATGCTTGGTGAGAGCCCACGCCCCACAGGAACATGGCACCCCCATGCTTGGGGAGAGCCCAAGCCCCACAGGAACATGGCACCCCCATGCTTGGTGAGAGCCCAAGCCCCACAGGAACATGGCACCCCCATGCTTGGGGAGAGCCCACGCCCCACAGGAACATGGCACCCCCATGCTTGGTGAGAGCCCACGCCCCACAGGAACATGGCACCCCCATGCTTGGTGAGAGCCCAAGCCCCACAGGAACATGGCACCCCCATGCTTGGTGAGAGCCCACGCCCCACAGGAACATGGCACCCCCATGCTTGGTGAGAGCCCAAGCCCCACAGGAACATGGCACCCCCATGCTTGGTGAGAGCCCAAGCCCCACAGGAACATGGAGGCCACGCCCCACAGGAACACAGCACCCCCATGCTTGGTGAGAGGCCACTCCCCACAGGAACATAGCACCCCCATGCTTGGTGAGAGGCCACGCCCCACAGGAACATGGCACCCCCATGCTTGGTGAGAGCCCAAGCCCCACAGGAACATGGCACCCCCATGCTTGGGGAGAGCCCACGCCCCACAGGAACATGGCACCCCCATGCTTGGTGAGAGCCCACGCCCCACAGGAACATGGCACCCCCATGCTTGGTGAGAGCCCAAGCCCCACAGGAACATGGCACCCCCATGCTTGGTGAGAGCCCACGCCCCACAGGAACACGGCACCCCCATGCTTGGTGAGAGCCCAAGCCCCACAGGAACATGGCACCCCCATGCTTGGTGAGAGCCCACGCCCCACAGGAACATGGCACCCCCATGCTTGGGGAGAGCCCACGCCCCACAGGAACACAGCACCCCCATGCTTGGTGAGAGCCCACACCCCACAGGAACATGGCACCCCCATGCTTGGTGAGAGCCCAAGCCCCACAGGAACATGGCACCCCCATGCTTGGTGAGAGGCCACGCCCCACAGGAACATAGCACCCCCATGCTTGGTGAGAGCCCAAGCCCCACAGGAACATGGCACCCCCATGCTTGGTGAGAGCCCACGCCCCACAGGAACATGGCACCCCCATGCTTGGTGAGAGCCCAAGCCCCACAGGAACATGGCACCCCCATGCTTGGTGAGAGCCCACGCCCCACAGGAACATGGCACCCCCATGCTTGGGGAGAGCCCACGCCCCACAGGAACACAGCACCCCCATGCTTGGTGAGAGCCCACGCCCCTCAGGAACATGGCACCCCCATGCTTGGTGAGAGCCCAAGCCCCACAGGAACACGGCACCCCCATGCTTGGTGAGAGCCCACGCCCCACAGGAACATGGCACCCCCATGCTTGGGGAGAGCCCACGCCCCACAGGAACACAGCACCCCCATGCTTGGTGAGAGCCCACGCCCCTCAGGAACATGGCACCCCCATGCTTGGTGAGAGCCCAAGCCCCACAGGAACATGGCACCCCCATGCTTGGTGAGAGCCCACGCCCCACAGGAACATGGCACCCCCATGCTTGGGGAGAGCCCACGCCCCACAGGAACATGGCACCCCCATGCTTGGTGAGAGCCCACACCCCACAGGAACATGGCACCCCCATGCTTGGTGAGAGGCCACGCCCCACAGGAACATGGAGGCCACGCCCCACAGGAACATGGCACCCCCATGCTTGGTGAGAGGCCACGCCCCACAGGAACATAGCACCCCCATGCTTGGTGAGAGCCCAAGCCCCACAGGAACATGGCACCCCCATGCTTGGTGAGAGGCCCCACAGGAACATGGCACCCCCATGCTTGGTGAGAGGCCACGCCCCACAGGAACATGACACCCCCATGCTTGGTGAGAACCCACGCCCCACAGGAACATAGCACCCCCATGCTTGGTGAGAGCCCAAGCCCCACAGGAACATGGCACCCCCATGCTTGGTGAGAGGCCCCACAGGAACATGGCACCCCCATGCTTGGTGAGAGCCCACACCCCACAGGAACATGGCACCCCCATGCTTGGTGAGAGCCCACACCCCACAGGAACATGGCACCCCCATGCTTGTTGAGAGCCCAAGCCCCACAGGAACATGGCACCCCCATGCTTGGTGAGAGCCCACGCCCCACAGGAACATAGCACCCCCATGCTTGGTGAGAGCCCAAGCCCCACAGGAACATGGCACCCCCATGCTTGGTGAGAGGCCCCACAGGAACATGGCACCCCCATGCTTGGTGAGAGGCCACTCCCCACAGGAACATGGCACCCCCATGCTTGGTGAGAGCCCACACCCCACAGGAACATGGCACCCCCATGCTTGGTGAGAGGCCCCACAGGAACATGGCACCCCCATGCTTGGGGAGAGCCCAAGCCCCACAGGAACATGGCACTCCCATGCTTGGTGAGAGCCCACACCCCACAGGAACACAGCACCCCCATGCTTGGTGAGAGCCCACGCCCCTCAGGAACATGGCACCCCCATGCTTGGTGAGAGCCCAAGCCCCACAGGAACATGGCACCCCCATGCTTGGTGAGAGCCCACGCCCCACAGGAACATGGCACCCCCATGCTTGGGGAGAGCCCACGCCCCACAGGAACATGGCACCCCCATGCTTGGTGAGAGCCCACACCCCACAGGAACATGGCACCCCCATGCTTGGTGAGAGGCCACGCCCCACAGGAACATGGAGGCCACGCCCCACAGGAACATGGCACCCCCATGCTTGGTGAGAGGCCACGCCCCACAGGAACATAGCACCCCCATGCTTGGTGAGAGCCCAAGCCCCACAGGAACATGGCACCCCCATGCTTGGTGAGAGGCCCCACAGGAACATGGCACCCCCATGCTTGGTGAGAGGCCACGCCCCACAGGAACATGACACCCCCATGCTTGGTGAGAACCCACGCCCCACAGGAACATAGCACCCCCATGCTTGGTGAGAGCCCAAGCCCCACAGGAACATGGCACCCCCATGCTTGGTGAGAGGCCCCACAGGAACATGGCACCCCCATGCTTGGTGAGAGGCCACTCCCCACAGGAACATGGCACCCCCATGCTTGGTGAGAGCCCACACCCCACAGGAACATGGCACCCCCATGCTTGGTGAGAGCCCAAGCCCCACAGGAACATGGCACCCCCATGCTTGGTGAGAGCCCACGCCCCACAGGAACATAGCACCCCCATGCTTGGTGAGAGCCCAAGCCCCACAGGAACATGGCACCCCCATGCTTGGTGAGAGGCCCCACAGGAACATGGCACCCCCATGCTTGGTGAGAGGCCACTCCCCACAGGAACATGGCACCCCCATGCTTGGTGAGAGCCCACACCCCACAGGAACATGGCACCCCCATGCTTGGTGAGAGGCCCCACAGGAACATGGCACCCCCATGCTTGGGGAGAGCCCAAGCCCCACAGGAACATGGCACTCCCATGCTTGGTGAGAGCCCACACCCCACAGGAACACAGCACCCCCATGCTTGGTGAGAGCCCACGCCCCTCAGGAACATGGCACCCCCATGCTTGGTGAGAGCCCAAGCCCCACAGGAACATGGCACCCCCATGCTTGGTGAGAGCCCACGCCCCACAGGAACATGGCACCCACATGCTTGGGGAGAGCCCACGCCCCACAGGAACATGGCACCCCCATGCTTGGTGAGAGCCCACACCCCACAGGAACATGGCACCCCCATGCTTGGTGAGAGGCCACGCCCCACAGGAACATGGAGGCCACGCCCCACAGGAACATGGCACCCCCATGCTTGGTGAGAGGCCACGCCCCACAGGAACATAGCACCCCCATGCTTGGTGAGAGCCCAAGCCCCACAGGAACATGGCACCCCCATGCTTGGTGAGAGGCCCCACAGGAACATGGCACCCCCATGCTTGGTGAGAGGCCACGCCCCACAGGAACATGACACCCCCATGCTTGGTGAGAACCCACGCCCCACAGGAACATAGCACCCCCATGCTTGGTGAGAGCCCAAGCCCCACAGGAACATGGCACCCCCATGCTTGGTGAGAGGCCCCACAGGAACATGGCACCCCCATGCTTGGTGAGAGGCCACTCCCCACAGGAACATGGCACCCCCATGCTTGGTGAGAGCCCACACCCCACAGGAACATGGCACCCCCATGCTTGGTGAGAGCCCACACCCCACAGGAACATGGCACCCCCATGCTTGGGGAGAGCCCACACCCCACAGGAACATGGCACCCCCATGCTTGGGGAGAGCCCACACCCCACAGAAACATGGCACCCCCATGCTTGGTGAGAGGCCACACCCCACAGGAACATGGCAAGCGTTACTTAAGTCCCTGCACCTTTTCCTGTTTGAGATACCTATCCCAGCCTAATCTAATACTTCTACAGGCCCTGTCAGATTTCCCCTAATATAAATTCTATTTTTCCGCATCATAGAAACGTCATGTTGTCTTTGCACATCATGTACCACCAGCAAATTAGGTCATACATGTTTGGCTCTTATGAGCATACATGGCAACCGATTTAGGGGGGAGACTCCCGATTTTTGAATGAAAAATCGGGATTTTTTTTACTGTCTCCCGCCTAAAATAATTATAACTCCAATGCAATCCTATGGGAAAAATACTTTCTCCCGATTGCTGTCGTGAAATCTCCCTCTCAGGGCCTGACAAATGTTGGCATGTCTGCTTATGAATGAGGGTCACAGATGCCTGCTTGTCTCTGCATATAGGTGCCCAGTATTTGGACTCTGCCTACGGGTTTGCTCAGTTGTTGTGGTGTGTGAACCTCCCAAGTGGCAACTGCCGGCACGTTCCCCAGGACTGCTGCTGACTCCCAGAATGGAATGGCTAAGTCCGTGTCTCATTTACAGGGGTGAACTGGCCTATAGGGAACTCTGGAGATTTCCCGGAGCGCCTCTGCATCCCAGGCCTCTTTTGTATGGTATTTCCAAATGTTCCCATAGAAAAAGGGTTGTCCTTGCTGAGAATGTGTAATATGGGGCCACTTTTGAAATGTATTTCCAGGGCCTCTTTTGATTCCCAGTCCACCCCTGCTCATCTAGGCCTGCAGGCCAACACTGTGTGAGCACGGGCCTGCAGGCCATGGTGCCCTCTTCACAGTACGGTGGACAGGGTCCACACAGCTTGGGTATGGTCTGCCCGGCTTCTACAGTGTAGGGTAGGAAGAGCAAGAAAGCAGTGAAGTGCACAGCACTTTGACCCGAAGTTCAACAGAATTCCAGGGCGTTTCCCACCGCATGCAGTTCCACGTATGCTTCGTGGCGCTTGCTCTCGCTTACGCCAAAGTTCCGCTGAAATATGACATTGATGACTGGTATCAGATAGTGCTGCTAAGCATGAGACGCTGCACAGAGATGACACATTGGGGAACATGACGCCCAATAGGACACAATCATGTTTGATTTAAAACATTGCACCTGATATGAAACAGTGCAACACACTAAGACATTAAATGCTTAACACATGTACACAGTTCTGCTCACCATGGCAGAGTGTTGCCTAATGAAGTCGCTGCCATCATATGCCATGCTGCTGCAAGTAATGTTGGCACACTGCTATAATGCTCCACGATGAAATAAGTGGGCAGTTATTCTATGACAAGACTGGAGGCGAGCATTATGCTTCAACTTCTTTATTTACTACCCTTCAGCAGTTTCAACAAACTATATCAAACAACAACAAAGAAATTTCCATATGACTTTCACTTTTAAAACTACAAATCCCAAAGTCTCTGTAGTCCTTCTCTCTCCAGCTCAGATATGACCACGTCCTGTCCCTGAGCTCCTCCTCTCTTTTACGTGCTCGGAATGTCGGGTAACCAAAACTTCTCGTCCCGCCAACTGAGCAAGGACTTCTTAAACTCCAACACAATAACTTCATAATGGCTGCACTATCGCCTTCCTTCCTAGTCCACTCCCTCAATTGTTCTTGTGCTCTTCCCCTAGGGAAACCATAAACATAACATCAGGGTGGAATCTAGTTTGTCATCATATCTATACACAATTTACATACAATATGATTATCAAACAGTCGTGGGTGGGAACTAATGCTCGCCTCCAAGTCTTTAATAGAATTAATACTCCCTGCGCAGTTATCAAGGGTAATCTTTATTCTATGACAAGACTGGAGGCGAGCATTATGCTTGTTTAAAGCTGTCCCAACACTGCACTCGCTATACTCTCAGTTGGTTTAAAATAAAATTCTCTGAAGGTACGATCATTCGCCGCCCAGTCTGCTGCAGCCATAATATCTTGCAATGGAACCCCTGTCCTATATGCTTTGGACGCCATGACCCCTCTCACAGAGTGCGCCCCATACTGCTGCAAATCAATCCCTGCCGCTAGCATTACTTCCCTGGCCCATCTCGCTATGGTAGCTGTCTTCACCGCCTGAAAAGGCTTCCTGCGCGCTATTAACAACTGATTCGTACTTGACGCTCTATTCTCCGCCGTCCTGGCCTCGTATTCTTTGATGCAACTAGCTACGCACCACTTGGTATTATTTGGAAAATAGGGATAGTGCACTGTGGATGTGCTCGATTTAGTCCTCTGAACCACCACAAAGGTCACTCCTTCTGGCCCAAAAGTCCTTCTATTAGCTTCTAATGCTTTAACATCTGTTACTCTCTTGCAGGATATGAGGCATAACAGCATCACAAGTTTGCCCGATAGCTGTTTGAGAGACAAATATCTATTACTCGGCCATCTTTCTAATAATCTCAATACTCTCATCACGTCCCATAATACTGTATATTTGGGGGCCAGTGGCGCTTTAAACGTAGCCCCTCTAATGAGTCTACAGACTGCTGGGTGTTCGCCTGCTGCCACACCTTCAGATAGTGGTATCAGATAGTGCTGCTAAGCATGAGACGCTGCACAGAGATGACACATTGGGGAACATGACGCCCAATAGGACACAATCATGTTTGATTTAAAACATTGCACCTGATATGAAACAGTGCAACACACTAAGACATTAAATGCTTAACACATGTACACAGTTCTGCTCACCATGGCAGAGTGTTGCCTAATGAAGTTGCTGCCATCATATGCCATGCTGCTGCAAGTAATGTTGGCACACTGCTATAATGCTCCACGATGAAATAAGTGGGCAGTTATTCTATTAAAGACTAGGAGGCGAGCATTATGCTTCAACTTCTTTATTTACTACCCTTCAGCAGTTTCAACAAACTATATCAAACAACAACAAAGAAATGTCCATATGACTTTCACTTTTAAAACTACAAATCCCAAAGTCTCTGTAGTCCTTCTCTCTCCAGCTCAGTTATGACCACATCCTCTTCTTTACATGCAGATAAGTCATATACTCTTTGCCTCCAAGCTAATGTGTATTTTTATGGCAGTAACATATACCCTAGAGAGGTGTTGATTTAGATTACCCTTATAACTGTTATTTGGCACAGATTAAGTGAGTTAGTGACTGAGCACAAGCATAGCTTCAGCTAGTGCGTGAAACAAAGTAAGAGTTGGTAAAGCGCGGCGGCCGACGTTCGAATTGACCACGGTTCTCGGATTACAGATCGATACATATTAGGATTAGCAGGAGCTCCGACGGCCGCGTTGGCCCCGTGCCGTATTCCCGGCACTTCAGGGGTGCGTCGGCGAGCTGCGGAGCTCTCTGAATCCACCTGTAGACCCCTTGGAGGGGTAGAGCGGACTCGCTGAGGTGCAGGCCCCCTCCCTTGCGGAGGCGGAGCCAGGCGACGGATGCGTACAGCCGTAAAACTGACGCAGAGCTCCCCCCCTCCATCGCGGGGGCAGAGCTTGCCGAGTGCCCGTGCCGCATCGCATTTATTCTGCGACGCAGACCGAGGCACTGGCAGTGGTTTTCGGGTGCGTGCATGATTACAGCTTGTTAGCTGAATCCCTCACCGTGCCAAAAGCGTTCCATACGCTGACGAACTGCCTCAGGAGAGAGGCTAAAAAAAAAAGTGAGCAGAGTTAGCTCACGTAAGAACAGTGCCAGCAGCAGGCACACGCACACAAGGCTTAGCCTCCCTGCAGACAGTGCATGATATTAAGCCACCAAAGGCACAGTAACAGTTGAGAAGTCCGGTGCAGCCACAGATAAAAAAATAATAATAAATAAATAAATAAATAAAAGACATTAATATAAAAAAAATATATATATACATATACAAGGAGAGTATTGAACTCTGCAAAGCATCTAATAGGAAGTGGGCAGCGAAGACACCTTTCAAAGGTATTAAGGCATGCAGCACCCCTTTTCATGTCGGAATTCGAATGGAGTGAGGAGGAGCAGTCCCTAGACCTGGCCGCCAGCTTCAAGGAGGTGCTGGGGAATTCCCTAGTAGATGCAGTGGCTCAAGGGGTGAGACCCTTACAGGAAAGGCTGGAGACACTAGAAGCAATGCTTCATCAGCCTAACGAAAGCACCAAGAGGACTGGCAGCTTGCCCATTGAACCCTCGGGAGCAGGGTCTAAGGGGAGTATTCAGGCCCGCAAGAGAAAAGCCTCTGCAGACCCCCATGTCTCTATGGATGGGGCAGAAGATAAGGCCCCGGAGGTCGCCAACGCCTTCGCAAAGCTTAAGAAAGCATATTTGCAGCGTCAGGCCGTGCCAGACCTCATGACCCCCTCTCCTGTGGAAGAAAATGAAGGAGATGAAGACCCATGCTCGGAAGAGGAGCCAGAGGAAGGGGACCTAACCCCGCAAGAGCCGGAGGAGACAGTCGAGGAAGAATGGGCAAGGCCCAGCGGGGGAAAAAAGGCCCGCAAAGAAAAGCACCTCGAGGAGGAGCAGGACGAAATGTTCGACCCAGATACCATTAGGAATCCGAGATCATCCGACTGGCAGCCTTCTCCGAGAGTGGCTCAATATATGGCAGCAAGGCTGAAAAAAGCCTTGGATAAGGAGGTGAGACAGCGTCTCCGAATGGAATGCCCCCGACCAGACTTGCCGGGGAAGGTGACGGAAGCCCCCGAATTGGACCCCAAAATGCTCATCTTTGTCTCAAAGACCAATAAAGACCCCCGTAAAGGGATAGATAGATAATGGAAAAGTTGCCAGGAGAAGGTCTTGGACCTGGCCGGTCCTCTCGCTAATATCATGGACTTAGCAGAAAGGGCGAGGGACACAGGTGAAGAGGTGGACCCAGAGGCCCTAGCAGGTTGGGCGCAAAGGGCCGTTTGCCTTCTAGGGAACGCGAACTGCGCCATAGCCTCAGAGAGAAGAAGAGGGCTGCTTCTGAAGATAGACTCAAAGCTCAATGACCTAGCATCCTACGAGGCCGGTGAGGCAGCCCAAGGCCTTTTGTTTGGGGAGACATTTGGGAAGGGAATGGGCCGCTTTGTAGGCACATACACTTCGCTGGAGAAAGCGCAAGCATCCATACGTAAGATCTTCCCAAAGAGAGTTTTTGCCGGGACCGGTCGTTACAGGGGTCGCTCGACCGGTCGCCAAAAGGAGGTAGAAGACCCCCGAATCACAGAGCCCAGTACTGGGAGAACAGGCAGCAAGACACGTTCTTCCCAGCCAGAGGTCGCAATACCAGAGGGCGACGAGGAAGAGGTTTCGGACATGGCCAATGGTTTACACCAGGTAAGAGTGACAATTTACTCTCCAGTGGGAGGGAGGACAAGTATGTTCAGGGAAAGCTGGCGTACGCTTTCCAGCGATGCCTGGATTTTGCAAACCGTCAGAGGTCTGCAGCTAGAGTTTGTTCAGGACCCAGTGCAGACCAGAATACCCCAGCGCCCGCACCTGTCGAAAGCGGAGCAAGCAGCTCTCAATATCGAATGAGAGCATTTAGTGAAGAAAAGAGCCATAGAAAGGTGCCCCGAGGCCCCGAGTTTCCTCAGCAAAATGTTTCTCGTTCACAGGAAGGAGAAAGTACGCCCTGTAATAAATTTGAAGGAATTGAATGGATGGATAGTCTACCATCATTTCAAGATGGAAGGGATCCATCAGCTCAGAGACTCCCTGAGAGAATGAGACTGGCTGACCAGGTTAGACCTGAAGGATGCCTACCTTACGGTTCCAGTGCAGGAGCATTTCAGGAGATTCCTGGCTTTTCGCTGGAAGGGGCAGTTCTGGCAATTCAGGACAATGCCAATCGGGCTTGCCTCAGCACCTTGGGCATTCACGCAACTGATGAAACCAGTTGCCGCAGCCATCCGAGAGAAAGGGATCCGGCTGATTATATACTTGACAATCTGTTGCTGCTATAAGAGGATCGAGAGGCGCTGGAAAAGTGGGTACTAGACCTGTTGCAGTCACTAGAGTTTCTAATAAACACGAAGAAGTCAGATACAAAGCCAGCCCAGAGGTTGGATTTCCTCGGATTCGTCCTGGATACGAGGAAAGCCACCCTGGAGCTGCCAGCAAGGAAGATACGAGATATCAAGAGAGAGATCAGAGCATGTTTGGCGAAGAAAGTGATTTCTCTGAGAGTTTTAGCAAGAATAGTAGGCCTCCTAGCAGCCTCCATACAAGCCATTTTTCCAGGTCCCTTACACTATCGAGCCTTACAAAGATTGAAGATAAGACACCTGCAACAAGGGTTGAGATATCATCAATCGATACCACTAGATCAGGAATCTATCACGGAACTGGAATGGTGGTTGCAGAATATGGACGCCTGGAATGGGCGTGCCATATTCGGGGATCGGCCGGACCTCGTGATAGAGTCGGACGCCAGTCGTCTAGGATGGGGAGCTCGGTGCGGAGAATTGCAGACTGGAGGAAAATGGAGCGCAGAGGAGTTGAGCCTGCATATAAACTTCCTAGAGCTTCTAGCAGGCTCTTTCGCGATAAATGCGTTCACAAGAGACAAAGTGAAGTCTTGTGTCCTGCTGAAGATGGACAACATTTCGGCAGTTCGTTACATAAACCACTTAGGAGGGACGAAGTCCAGGATGCTAGCCGAGCTAGCGAAGGACTTCTGGCATTACTGCCTGAGGACAGGGACATCAGTGACAGCGGAGTACTTGCCCGCAGCACTAAATGTAGTAGCAGATTGGAACTCTCGGTACCTCACGGACTCCAGCGATTGGAGGCTGGATCCAGCAGTGTTTCAGATTTTGGATCGGAAATGGGGCCCGTTACACACAGATCTGTTTGCGTCTCGCCTCAACGCTCAGATACCCAGCTATTTCAGCTGGAGATTAGATCCAGACGCAAAAGGTACAGACGCATTCCTGCAAGAATGGACAGGCGGCACGCATTGCGCATTCCCTCCGTTTATGATGCCGAGCAGAGTGCTGGCGAAGTGTCGGAGGGAGAGAGCGGAGCTGGTACTAGTAGCACCTTTGTGGAAAGCTCAGGTGTGGTTCCTGACGCTGATAGAACGCTTGATAGATCTGCCGAGAGTCCTCCCGGGAGGAGAGCGACTGCTCACGGACCCAGCTGGACAGTGTCATCCTCTGAGCGTGAGAGGGACACTGCTGCTCATTGCGTGCAGGATATCAGGAGAAAATGGGAACTGCCAGGCATTTTGATGCAGGCGGCGGAACTTATTGCCGAATCCTGGGCTCCATCAACTAGAAGGAGCTATGACGCGGCTTGGGCCAGGTGGACGAATTGGTGTAAAGGGAGAGGTATTCATCCTATTTCTGCACCTGTAGTAGCCATACTAAACTTTCTAGTGCAGCTGCTGCAAGATGGGAAAGCATTTCGCACTATAGGAGTGTACAGATCAGCGATTTCCGCAGGTCACGTACCAATTGAAGGTGTGCCAGCAGGCGAACACCCAGCAGTCTGTAGACTCATTAGAGGGGCTAAGTTTAAAGCGCCACTAGCCCCCAAATATACAGTATTATGGGATGTGATGAGAGTATTCAGATTATTAGAAAGCTGGCCGAGTAATAGATATTTGTCTCTCAAACAGCTATCGGGCAAACTTGTGATGCTGTTATGCCTCATATCCTGCAAGAGAGTATCAGATGTTAAAGCATTAGAAGCTAATAGAAGGACTTTTGGGCCAGAAGGAGTGACCTTTGTGGTGGTTCAGATGACTAAATCGAGCACATCCACAGTGCACTATCCCTATTTTCCAAATAATACCAAGTGGTGCGTAGCTAGTTGCATCAAAGAATACGAGGCCAGGACGGCGGAGAATAGAGCGTCAAGTACGAATCAGTTGTTAATAGCGCGCAGGAAGCCTTTTCAGGCGGTGAAGACAGCTACCATAGCGAGATGGGCCAGGGAAGTAATGCTAGCGGCAGGTATTGATTTGCAGCAGTATGGGGCGCACTCAGTGAGGGGGGCCATGGCGTCCAAAGCATATAGGACAGGGGTTCCATTGCAAGATATTATGGCTGCAGCAGACTGGGCGGCGAATGATCGTACCTTCAGAGAATTTTATTTTAAACCAACTGAGAGTATAGCGAGTGCAGTGTTGGGACAGCTTTGAACAAGCATAATGCTCGCCTCCAGTCTTGTCATAGAATAAAGATTACCCTTGCTAACTGCGCAGGGAGTATTAATTCTATTAAAGACTTGGAGGCGAGCATTAGTTCCCACCCACGACTGTTTGATAATCATATTGTATGTAAATTGTGTATAGATATGATGACAAACTAGATTCCACCCTGATGTTATGTTTATGGTTTCCCTAGGGGAAGAGCACAAGAACAATTGAGGGAGTGGACTAGGAAGGAAGGCGAGAGTGTAGCCATTGTGAAGTTATTGTGTTGGAGTTTAAGAAGTCCTTGCTCGGTTGGCGGGACGAGAAGTTTTGGTTACCCGACATTCCGAGCACGTAAAAGAGAGGAGGAGCTCAGGGACAGGACGTGGTCATATCTGAGCTGGAGAGAGAAGGACTACAGAGACTTTGGGATTTGTAGTTTTAAAAGTGAAAGTCATATGGACATTTCTTTGTTGTTGTTTGATATAGTTTGTTGAAACTGCTGAAGGGTAGTAAATAAAGAAGTTGAAGCATAATGCTCGCCTCCTAGTCTTTAATAGAATTTATACTCCCTGCGCAGTTAGCAGGGGTAATCTTTATTGTCATCATAAGTATTATTCATTTCTTTCTACTTTACACAGTTCTTAATCCACCAGAAAACTGGCTTTATGGTGTGATGGAGAAGTTGATGCGAGATATAAAGGGGAAACCTGTTAATAATTATGCGGAGGTTTGCTCGGATATATTATGCAATCTGGCTTTGCTTTAGCAGGTCTCCCTGGGAATTTAATCATAATTAAGCGTGCACTTTATGTTGAAGATTGGAATAACTATGGATAAAATGCACAGTTATCAATAACACAAAACATGTGGCTGCTTGCCAAGATACCTGAATCTATTCCCTAATATGGGGGACAAGCTGATTTCATGAGAGTTTCTTTTAATTTGTGGCCCACTAGTGAAATTTTACTTAGAAGAAATATTTGGCCTAGTGATGAAGCCGGTAATGATACAATATGATACGATGTGGCATTTATAACATGCCTGTACACATGTGTTTCTAGGCGCAACAAGACAAGAAGGGGGAAACAGACGGAAGACAAAACAACGATCTTACTAGTCCTTGTGTCATGCAGATCGCGCAAGTGCAGGGAAGTGGAAGCAGAGAAGTGCCGAGGGGGAGGAGGGAGAAATGCCGCCAGCAGGTGGCTCATAATTGCAAAGAGAGGGGACGGTAGGGATACAGATACAGACCACAACTGCTGGGGCAGCCAAGAGGCAGTGCGAGGTGCAACTGGAGATGCAGGGACCTGGGCCCAAGTTCAGAGGATGGCCAGGTGATCAGTGCATGGAGCAGACGGTCATCAGCAGGGGAGAGGAAGAGAGAAAGCACAGGTGAAGAGAAAAGTCTTGAGTTCCTTCCGGAACCGGCGGTGGTTCTGCTCAAGTTTGAGAGAGACCAGGGAGGCTGTACCAGAGGGAGGCCCCAGCTGAAGATAGAGATCTGCTCCCAACTCTCTGCTTGGAAAAGTGACTGACCCTCAGAGAGTCGGAGGTGGATGAGTGGAGAGCACAAGAAGGGAGAGAGAGTTGGAGGTAGTGCAGTCCCAGGCCCCAGAAAGCCTTTTGGATGATGCAGAGTGTCTTGAACTTGATCCTTGCAGCCACAGGGAACCAATTAAGAGATTTTAGAGCTGGAGAGTACCATCCCTGGGCTTAAGGTCAAGGACAAATCTCACAGTCCTGTTCTGGCTAAGTTGTAGAGGATGGAGAGTACATGCAGGACGATTTAGAAAGAGGCTTTTGCAGTAGTCCAGCCTAAAGAGGACAAGAGCTATGGAGACAGTGAGCTTCTGGGGGAAAGTGAGGAAAGGTAGAAAACCTCTGAGAAGGTGCAGCAGATAGTTTGACTTCTTAGAAATGTCAGAGATGTGAGCAAAGAAGGAGAAGTTGACCCCAAGGTTCTTAGCCTAACAGGTAAGAGCAGGAAGAGGGCCCAGAGTGGGCGGCCAGAGAGAGAAACAGGAAAGGAGGGAGCTGGTGTTCTGATGAGGAGTATATCCATCTTACTGGCATTAAGGCAGAGATCATTTGCGGCACAGCATTCCTGAATTGTGGACAGACACTCTGGAATGAGAGAAGGGGTAGGCGTGGCCGAGGGGAGCCTGTAAGAGAGCTGGGTGTCATCCGCATAACACTGAAAGTTGGAGCAGAGAGCAGCAATGCGGTGGGCAAGAGGTGCCAAGTATTAGTTGAACAGCCATGGAGAGAGGTTAGACCCATGGGGAACACCACAGGTAGAGAGTGAGATAGAAGAATGGAAGGACCCCAACTGGACCTGAGAGGGTCACTCAGTGAGAAAGGAAGTCAGCCAGGACAAGGCCTGATCAGTTATACCCATGTTATCACAGAGGCGATTGAGCAGGATGGCATGGTTGACCTTATCAAAAGCAGAAGAAAGATCGAGGAGAATGAGGACAGAAGGAAGGTTAGAGTCAAGGTTGGAGAGCATGTCTTCACAGATGTTCAGGAGAGCAGTTTCTGTTCTTCTGCCCACTCTGACCCCAGACTGGAGGTCATGGAGACAACCAACAGATTCAGCATGGAGATTAAGCTGGGAGATGGCCAGCTTTTCCAAAAGTTTGCCCAGGAAAGGAGTGATGGAGATCAGCGATAATTAGGCGGAGAAGAAGGATCGGCAGAGGATGTGCACAAGGGAGTGCTTAAGAGGGGAGGGGAAGGTTCCAGTGTCAAAAGAGTGATTGCAGAAATCGTCCAAGGATGGAGCAAGGTTGTCGGTGTGGTCCTTGATGGTTCAGGATGAACAGGTGAGAATCTCTTTTGACAAGACTTTCATAGATCAGACTTGTCTAGCAACGTTGTCAGGCATGAACCAGGGAAAGGAAGAGAAGGGAGGAGGAGAGGTGGCCACAGGCGGGCTAGGAGAGGAGGAGGAGGGAGAGAGGGTGCACAGGATGTCCTGAGTTTTAGTGATGACATGAGAAGCCAGGCCGTACAGAGGGCCTGGGAGGGAACAGGAGAGGTAGAGACTGCAGCATGATTGACCAGCTCCTTGGATATTTTGAAGAGTTCGGCTGAGTTGTTAGATGCCACAGACACGCAGGCTTGGATGTGTGCTTTCTCCTTGATAAGAACAGAGAGTCTGTACTGCCTTTGGAGCAGGCGGCAGGCCAGTTTGTCAGAGGGTGCACCTGTTGCCCTCTACTTCCCTCAGCCATCCTGCACTTGCGTTTGAGGGTGATGAGGTTGGAGTCGTACCAAGAGTTGCACTTGGATTTCGGCTTCAAGCGGATCCTCGTGACAGTGGCAAGTACATCAAGAGTGTCAGAGATTGAAAGATGAAGGTTAGATAGGGATGTGTCAAGATGTGAGTCAGCCAAAGGTGCAAAAGGAGGAGCGAAAGTAGCAGCAAAAGCCTAAACTGACACACGCTTCATGGGTCGGATGACTGAGAAGATCAGTGGCAGTGCTGGAGTCGGCTTGGTCTGAGGGTTAGAGTGAGAGAGATGGGAGGAAAGGAGAAAGGAATCACTCCAGGAGAGAGGAGTGGTGAGAGGGTTGGAGAGGAAGAGGTCTAAGGAGATCAGAACATCGAGGGTGTGCCCGGCAGGGTGAGTCGGGCCAGAGGGGAGAATAGAAAGAGAGAGAGAGAGTTGCAGAGGTTTTGAAAGAGTCCTGCAGAAGGACAGGAAGCATTCAAGTGGATGTTAAGGTCTCTGAGGAGGAGAAGTTGAGAGGTAGAGGTGGGGAGGGAGGAGGAGAGATCCGCCCACTCAGTGAGGAAGGAGGCTACCTAGCTGGGCGGCCAGTAGACAGTGGCCAAAGTGAGAGAAAGGCCAAGGGAGATAGAGAGCCTGCAGACATGTATTCAAAGAAGGAGTAGGCCTGCGTAGGAATGATAAAAGTATGAATCCACTCCGGGAAGACCAAGGCTACACCCCCACCAGGACGCTTGGTTCTGAGCACAGAGAGGATCTTACAGCCGTCCGGAAGGAGAGTGTCAAAGCTTGAGACAGAGCTGGCTGTGAACCACGTCTTGGTCAAACAGAGCACATCCAGATCGAGTTCTTCCAGGAGACGGCAGATGTCATAGGAGTGTTTGACAGCTGAGCGAGAGTTGAGAGTAGCAATGTGGAGCAGGTTGCCCCCTTTGAAGGACTTTCGTGGAGGGTTACAGGTCAGAGGTACGCCCTGCGGATATGTTGTAGTCGCCTGAGGATGTGCAGAGGACGGAGGAGAGAGCAAGGTAGCCAAGGAGGAGGAGATGGGTATAAGAGGGGTGACGGTACCCATCTATTAAAAAGGAAGAGTTTGGTATGAGGCAATTGGACCAAGACGGTGCAGTTTAGGTAAACTTAATGATGGTTTTTGAGGAGTGGAAAGGGGCCAGGAGGGCCTCCCATCGGGTGCCACCATTAATGGGTGAAGAGGAAAAAGGAGAGAGAACAGAGACCATATTGGGGGGGGGCGGTCCTTATGCCTGGAGAGGGAACGACAAAGAGGATGTCGGTAAGTGTCGGTCTGGGGGAAGCACTGGTGTAGGTATCAGCGATAGGGAGGCCTCGGTTGGAGACCTCGATGTCCCTCTTGAACGTTTTCCTGCCAGACTTAGTGAGAAGGATAGGATAGGCGATAGAAAAGCAGTTCGAGAAAATAGGTGAGACAGAGAGCACATAGAGGGTTCAGAGGGAAGAGTGGGGGGGAAGAAGGGAGAGTGGATGGGGTAGCGCTAGGGAGTAGGCAGGTGGGGGGAACCACTAAGGCGGGGGGGACACGGACGTAGGAGGGGCACACAGAGTACAGAACAATGTGCCTGACCCTTTGCTAGCAAATGGGATGTTGATACCGAAGCCTATTCAGGTACCAGTGGAAGTACAGGTGGTCACAGTACCACAGAAGATCGATATAGATCCCTTTATTTGGACCACCATGAGTTGGGAAAGCAACGCCTAAATCTGTGGGCAGGTCCAGGTAAACCGAGGCCAAACATTAAAAATCTTCCAAGAAATTCTGCACCTAAGGGCCCTCGGATCTGACTATATACTGAGGGTAGGTTTCCCAAAAAAGGAGTCAAAAGATCGGTTTGTTACTACGCTTGCAACCTCATAGCACAGATCGTATGGAACAATCTGGTGCATCTGATCAGCATTGGTTACCAAGTAGGCCAACTAAACACAGTGGAAGAATTGAACCTTTCTTAGTTCCCCCACCAATTTCCCCGGCACTAACACAAGGGACACACGCCAAATTGGACCCAACAGGGAAAACAGACCTTGAAGAATGGGCGCGGTTGGAGCTGGAAATGTTTAAGAAAAGAAAGGTAAAGCAGAAAGGTAAAGCAGTTGAGTCTTTAATGAAGGATGCTTAACACTGATCTCATGGAACATCTGTGGCTACTTGAAGTTGAAGGGAATGGATGCTTCTGAACTAAAGAGGACAGTGGTGCTACTACTACAAGAGACAATGGCAACCACCCCTTTCGAGCTGCAGGTTTCCACACTTATAAGTCGCTACTAGGGGGAAGTAAGGTAGGCCATCCGAAGGTCTGGCAATCGCAATCGCCCTAATTTATGACTTCAAACATTACAAAATACCGGTGGATTCGAAAGACCTTATGGCTGTGAACTTTTTCCTTCCCACTATAAAGGCTAACTTGCTAATTGTCAACCTCTACTTCACCAATTTGAATATCAAAATAAGAGATCTTTACCAGGCACTGGACACATTGCTTACTGTTTGGTCCGGGAGGGGGGGACAAAGAGCTTATAGTGGTGGGGCGGGGGACTTTAACTCTGCTTGTGCATTACCACACTGTAAGTGGGGGTTGGCTAACAATGCAACATGCCCCACTCTTTCCGTACTTCAGGGTGTAGCATGGAACTACTATCTAGAACAACAGCACCTTCAGAGTCGGTTACTAGCGGATCAAGAAGTAAAGGACTTCTACACATGGAGCTGGAGGTGGGGGGGTTGAGAAAAGGACATGGATCGATCACTTTTTTACCTCTGAAGATTTGGGACATCTCTTTGACCCAATGTCAAAAGGGGATGAACACGATAGTGATAATTTCCCCTTAAGTCTGCCAATCAGACTCCCGTTGACAACTAATCACATACAACACGAAACTGACTTCATTTCTATGGACAGAGGGAGGCGGGCGGTGAAGTGCAGTGCAAGCTCTTACAGGACCTTTCGTATTTTGTGGGGAAAGGAGATGGTAAAAATGGAGTTGGGAAGGCAGTGCTTGACAGTTAATAACTACTCATTTGTCCTGTTGAACTGCTTAAAGTCTCTAACTAATGGGGGTGAAATCATCGTAGATAAATAACACACCCACCCCATTGATGCTAAAGTCAAATCGGCAAAACAGGCAAAGCGGGCAGCCATCAGAACCCTTTGTAAAACAGCTTCTGACAACTCAACCTTTAGGGTAGAAAAGAAAAGAATAGAGGGCCTTCATAAAATTGCGCTCAGACGAATAGGCAGGGAAAGATTGATTGATTATAACCAAAAGTTGATTAAGACTCTCATCCAGAAAGATACGGTCACCTTCTGGAAAATCTTGGGAGGTGTAACGAAAGGTGCGTATAACTCCTTGGAGTGTAAGATCAGTGCCCAGGAATGGGAAGTTTACATCACTAAGAAATACGTTAAGCCCCCTGAAGAGGCGACTCTTTCTAACTTTCATCTGATGAATCCCGCACAGGGAGCCTTGCAGTGGCAGAGTGAGGACATCCTGTGGGCTATCGATAGGGCTAAGCCTTCAAGGGCCCCTGGCCCTGATAACATACCACCAGCATTGATGAAATCAAATCCAGAAATATGGGCCACCCCACTGAGAGACTTGTTCAACTGTGTGAGCAAAACCCTCATAGTCCCTGGCACATGGAAATAATCCTTAATTATGCCCATACACAAAGAGGGGGGTAGGGGGTATCCAAGTAAATTTAGACTGATAGCTTTGTTGGATTGATCCAGTAAGATATTGGGAACCCTTTTATTAAGAGAGATTAAGGGACACATAACATCTAAGGGCTTGTATTCCCGGTCCCAGATTGGGTTTCGCACTGGTTTGGGAACCTCCTTGAATGCCTTTGTTATCTCTCATCTTCTAGCAGCGGTTAGAAAATCTAAGATAGGGACGGTCTAAATGGCATCGATAGACCTCTCAAGCGCCTTCAATACAGTTTGCAGAGCTAGACTCTGGAAGAAACTACTGGACATGAACCTCTCTTTATCGTTGGTGCAGTTGCTGGCTCTGCTTCACACCGACATGACGGTCCAAGTGAGGTTGACGGGGGAGGGAGCCACAACGGACCCCATTGCTATGCACATTAGTTTACGGCAGGGGTGCGTGTTAGCCCCCACACTATTCATCCTCTATCTTGCTGACTTACCATGTGTCTGGGAGGGGGCACCAGTAATCATGTGAAGCTGGGCTCAGTGTCACTTGACTGCATCATCTTTGCTGATGATGTAGTCGTGTTAGATCTGACCCTGATTGGGCTGCAGGGGAAACTCACATTGTTCTTTGAATATGTGGTAGAAAACAACCTCAGAGTAAACAGCGAGAAATCGAAGGTAATTCTCTTCACGAACAAGAGATCCCCGAAAACCATGATGACATGGAGAGTGGGTGGTAATTCCCTAGTCAGAGTGGAATCCATTAAGAATCTTTGGTATCATGTTACCAACACTTATTCTAAGGAGAGCTGGAAACTCCTGGTCAGGGGCAAAACCATGCCATTGTTGGCAAAAATGAAGAGGGTTTACAGGCAACTGGTCACTTCTCTCTAAGCCCTCTCTTGCAACACTATCTTTCCACCGTGGACCCCACCTTACTCTATTGTTTGGATCTGTGTCTTTTTGTACTGGGGGATTTCCTCAACACCATCCAGGGAATGTTGTTTAAGAAAACCCTAGGCATGTCTATGGCCATTCCTAATGTTGTTATAAGGCAAGAGTTTAGGTTGATCTCACTGGGGACGAGAGCCAAATGGAGAAAGCTGGCAGAATATGCACACTTACTAAATCAACCTGCTGTTAGACGATCCTCTGCACACCAGTTCGCTACACATCAGAACACTGCTCACATGTCTCCACCATCCCCTCCCACGGTTCCAGGCTCAGGTGATTCGGTTAACCCAAAGAACCGGAAACCCCGTACTAGCTTTGGTGTACGGGCTCGATTGCAGCCCTTTCTGCATTGGCAATTGCCTTGGAGAGCGTATGGCAGAAGGGGCGGTGTTACGTCACCACGTCGGTCACGTGATCCATAGTCACGTGTCCTTGTTGGACGTCACATGATCCAGAGACGTCACATGTCTCCCAGACACACAGTATAAAGGTCTGAGAGACAGAACACTCATTGCTTCTCAGCTGGCTTCAGACCCCGTTTGGCGTTACTACTTGCTCCTTGCTATCTTGATCACGGAACTCTACCTCGGACTCCCTCTGACACCCCTTTTGTACCTTTGCTTGGAACTGTTGACCTGTTGCCGGATTTTGGACTTCACCTCGACTTGCCTTTGGATCATCCCTGGCTACCTTGCTGAACTTCTACGCCCTTTCCCTTCTTGGGATTCAAGCCAAGCCCTCTCTCCTACAGGTGGCTAGCCCTTCATCCACGCTATCCTGCGGTTCTACCATTCCAGGGACCGCCGCATCAACTGAGCCTCGAAACTCTCTACTAGGTTACCTGGGTTACCCTTACACCAGATAGGTAAGACATTTTAGATCCTTTTGTTTATCTGACTGTGTTGTGATTGCCTGGTACTTAACCCCGTTCCTTCTCGACAGCAGCATCGGTGTTCCAGAGGCTCCGTGGATCTGGGAAGACATCTCCCACCTGTGGCCTCAAAGGTCGCACAGCGGGTTTCTATTAAGTTCCCCTGTGCGTCACTTGGGGACAGAGGACTCATCGGTCTACACGACACTCAAGTCAGAACACCTGCTATATCTCTCTACCAGAGCTAGGGGGAGCAGCAAACCAGAGCATCTGGGGCCACTATCACAAAATTCAAGAAGGAAATGGACGTACTTCTTACCATGAGAGGGTCATCCAATGAAGATCTTTGTTATAGCCTGGGCACTGCTAAGAACAAGTTGCACAAATATGCATGGGCGATCTCTTCAGAATAGGTGGGGAATTACAGTCTGTATGCTAAATATAGCAAATTCCTAATTAAAAGAGAGGTCCTGCCGAAGTATGTCTACATCTTCCCTTGTCCTAAACGTAGGATAACCTACCTACATTTTAGGTTAAATCAAATCCGACTTTGGAAAGGACGTGTAAATGGGGGACAAACGACCAGAGTGGTAGATTTTGTAAGAACTTGGCTACTAAGGAAACTATTAAGCATTTGGTGGCCGATTGCCCGGCTCTGCAAATCGAAAGGGATACACACTTGGGGATGAAAACAGCCAGTGAATTTGTGTGGTCTAGCCTGACGATTGGACAGGGACAGACCCGGATTTTGATGAAGCATATCGACCAACTTTATTTTTTCCTGAAGTGAGGTTTTATGCGAATTGTTTATGCAATCTGTTTGGATATTTCTATATTTTTTTTGCATGAGAATGTTAACTGATCTTGTTTGTCATGTTTTTGTATCAAGTGAAAGGTTTATACTTTTGTCTGAACCATAACACTTAAATAAATTAAAAATAGTCAGGCAGCATCTCCTGCGCACCTGCGTCACTCAACACCTCAGCCTTGCCCTGCTAGGGCTTTGCCGCAGGGGGTCCGTACCTCAGTTCTTATAGGCACGGAAGCGTGGCCGTAGCGAAGGGTGATACGTATAGTCGGGCAGCATCTCCTGTGCACCTGCGGCCTTGTCCTGCAAGACTTTTGTAGGTTTTTGCAAACATCCAAGCATTCGGGAAACCTTAAAAACATATACTTATATATTGCTCTGTTTTAAAATATAAGCGGTTACTATATTTTAGACGGTTTATAGAACTGATTTGACTGATTATCACATTTTATGGACATATTTATTGAGCGGACAGTCTAATTCAGTAATAATTGCTGTGTTGAGTCATGCGGCATTTGAAATTGTATGTGCTCGCTTCTGGTGGAATTGCGTTTGTAGTTAACTGGAATGTATCTATGCTGTCTTTATATCATTAGGGAGCATTTTCTTCATCCGTTTGTGCTGGGGTTCAGGCAACGTGGCCAGATTTCTGATAAAACATCTGCGATCATGTGCCATGCCCAAAAAGCATTTTGGATGGGCTGGCAGTGGCCGCCACTAGGTGCGAATCTGTAACTCTGGCCGGGTTAGCCGACATGCCAGATGTCTGAAAAACAGCCGAAAAAGTTATCTCTATTTGAAGAAATTTACATTTTGCTCTGTTGAGAGTGAAGCCCTGCTTATGCAGCCTGAAACGCACACTTTCCAATCATTCCATGTGAAGATTAGCCTTGCGTCACATTTAGATAGAATTGTGAAGATTAGCCTTGCGTCACTTTCAGATAGAATTGTAAAGATTAGCCGTGCGTCACTTTTAGACAGAATAGTGAAGATTAGCCTTGCGTCACATTTAGACAGAATAGTGAAGATTAGCCATGCGTCACTTTCAGACAGAATAGTGAAGATTAGAATTGCGTCACCTTTTAGGATTGTGGACCTTACCCTTACGGATACAACAAGCCAGTACACACATTCAACCCACATGCAAGCCAACACACCCAAATGCAAGTTCTTCTGGTACTGGACCTATCCTATCACTCTACCCTCATTAACCCACCCCAGCCTCTTTCTTGCAGAGCCATATGAGCACCTGGAGCCTGCTTCTGCGGTGGTAGCATTGCGCAGTATAAATCAACATTACCTAACATGTGTTCCATGCTTCTCTTCTTCATGTAGAAACACTACTGTAGCTTTTTCAGTGCAAAGTGCGTTGAAAAATGATCCTTCCAGGGGAATGGGTTTCATGCCACCAAATGCAAAGGTAAAACTTTATTTGTTCATAGTGGCTGTGGTTTTCTAGGTGCCTCAGGTCATTAGTGGATGCACCAGTGTCGATTAAGACCGGCGTGTCCTTCCCTTAAATGTATACAGTCAGTGCTTTAAATCGGAAAAAGGAAGTGCCAGCATTCACCAATCTAGGCATTAAGTGGGTAGGGCTCCGCCCTGGTAAGGTACAAACGTTGCTCTTGTGTCGGAGCCCGGCTGGGCCTCCCTCACCCAGGCCCTCGCCCAGTTCTATGAGACTCCCCCGAGGAGCCCGGCTGGGCCTCCCTGACTCAGTTCTATGAGATTCACCCGCGGAACCTGGCTGGGCTTCCCTCACCCAGTTCTATGAGATTCACCCACGGAGCCCGGCTGGGCCTCCCTCACCCAGTTCTATGAGACACACCCGCAGAGCCCGGCTGTACCTCCCTGACCCAGTTCTATGAGATTCACCCGCGGAGCACGGCTGGGCCTCCCTGACCCAGTTCTATGAGATTCACCCGCAGAGCACGGCTGGGCCTCCCTGACCCATTTCTATGAGACTTACCCGCAGAGCCCGGCTGGGCCTCCCTCAACCAATTCTATGAGATTCATCCACGGAGCCCGGCTGGGCCTCCCTCACCCAGTTCTATGAGATTCACCCGCAGAGCATGGTTGGGCCTCCCTGACCCATTTCTCTGAGATTCACCCACGGAGCCCGGCTGGGCCACCCTCACCCAGTTCTATGAGATTCACCCGCAGAGCACGGTTGGGCCTCCCTGACCCATTTCTCTGAGATTCACCCACGGAGCCCGGCTGGGCCTCCCTCACCGTTCTATGAGATTCAACCGTGGAGCCCGGCTGGGCCTCCCAGACCCATTTCTATGAGATTCACATACGGAGCCCGGCTGGGCCTCCCTGACCCAGTTCTATGAGATTTACCCGCGGAGCCTGGCTGGGCTTCCCTGACCCAGTTCTATCACCCACGGAGCCCGGCTGGGCCTCCCTCACCCATTTCTCTGAGATTCACCCGCGGAGCCCGACTGGGCCTCCCTCACCCAGTTCTATGAGATTTACCCACGGAGCCCGGCTGGGCCTCCCTCACCCAGTTCTCTGAGATTCACCCGCGGAGCCCGACTGGGCCTCCCTCACCCAGTTCTATGAGATTTACCCACGGAGCCCGGCTGGGCCTCCCTCATCCAGTTCTCTGAGATTCACCCGCGGAGCCCGACTGGGCCTCCCTCACCCAGTTCTATGAGATTTACCCACGGAGCCCGGCTGGGCCTCCCTCATCCAGTTCTCTGAGATTCACCCGCGGAGCCCGACTGGGCCTCCCTCACCCAGTTCTATGAAATTCACCTGCAGAGCACGGCTGGGCCTCCCTGACCCATTTTTCTGAGATTCACCCGTGGAGCCCGACTGGGCCTCCCTGACCCAGTTCTATGAGATTCAACTGCAAAGCCCGGCTGGGCCTCCCTCACCCATTTCGATGAGATTCACCCACGGAGCCCGGCTGGGCCTCCCTCACCCAGTTCTATGAGATTCACCCGCAGAGCACGGCTGGGCCTCCCTGACCCATTTCTCAGAGATTCACCTGCGGAGCCCGGCTGGGCCTCCCTCACCCAGTTCTATGAGATTCACCCACGGAGCCCGGCTGGGCCTCCCTCACCCAGTTCTATGAAATTCACCTGCAGAGCACGGCTGGGCCTCCCTGACCCATTTTTCTGAGATTCACCCGCGGAGCCCGGCTGGGCCTCCCTGTTGCTCACCACTCCGAATAGGCCGAAGATGCAGAGAAATTGACCTTGGAGATGTTGGTGGTATAAGATTCCAAATTCAGCCTTCCATCCCAGCTCCCCTGAGTACAATACTCAGGCTTCCTCAAAGAGGGGCTCTTTTCCACAATGTACCTCTCTGCTGTTTCAGTAAGAACAGACAGAGGTGTCAATTGAGTAAAAGAGCAGGGAGAACACACACCGCCAATACCAATGCTGCAAAAGAATATCAAGATATTAGACAGTGTTGATATTATACAAGTGATTAGAACAGTTGAAACGATTGGACAACTACCTAGATAGATATTGGAGTGGAGTTGAGTTTCCCCGGGATGATCTACAAAGAATGACACAAATGAGTGGAATTGAACTAAATCAGTATCGGTTCCCACTATAGCTATAGAATTGATAAACAACTGACCTGAATAAAGATAAATGGACTAAGAGGAATCCAGGACTCTGAAGACAACGACAGGAGAAAATAACAAACAGGGAAGTTAGTATAGGTAAGTAACCCCGAACGGCATGAGGGACGCACTAATGCCGGGTTGGTGCAGTTCAGGAGAGCGTTCATATGCACTTAAGAGCAATCTCAGAGAAAAGTCACTCAATGTCCCAGAATCCAACAAAAGACAATATCCATGGAAGACAATAGGTATGTACCTGAGTACACGAGTATAGTTGAATAGTTTGTTGAGATGGTCCGGATAGTAGACAGAAAAATTGAAGTGCAGAGCGGCAACCACGGAAGAACCGCAAGACACAGAAGAGAGGCGTATCCAGAAGCGTTCCGAGTCCACAACCAGACGAGCACGACAGGAATGAAGGAGGAGACGAGGCAATCCAAAAGGCAGGCGAAGGGTCAAAACCAGGAGTTCAGATAAGGATTCGTGTAGGAAGACACGAAGAGGAAAGGACGAAACCACCAGTAGCTGGTAACGCTAATTAGCAGCAACGAGCCCCTTGGAAGACGGTGGTTTTGTAGTCGTAAGAGGGGCGTGGCTTGCTGTACGTCTTCCACGTACAAGACGTGTCAGGTGACCTGGAATGCGTTGACGTTTGTACAGACGCCATGGTAGCTTGTACCTGGACCATAGAGGAGCCTGTAAAGAAGTTGTATTCGGCAAGGATGCCCGCGGGGAAGCCTGAAGTGTAACACTCCCTCACCCAGTTCTATGAGATTAAACCGCGGAGCCCGGCTGGGCCTCCCAGACCAATTTCTATGACATTCAACCACAGAGCCCGGCTGGGCCTCCCTCACCCATTTCTCTAAGATTCACCCGTGGAGCCCGGCTGGGCCTCCCTCACCCAGTTCTATGAGATTCACCTGCAGAGCCTGGCTGGGCCTCCCTCACCCAGTTCTATGAGATTCACCCACAGAGCATGGCTGGGCTTCCCTGACCCATTTCTCTGAGTTTCACCCGCGGAGCCCGGCTGGGCCTCCCTCACCCAGTTCTATGAGATTCACCCGCGGAGCCCGGCTGGGCCTCCCTCACCCAGTTCTATGAGATTCACCCGCAGAGCACGGCTGGGCCTCCCTGACCCATTTCTCTGAGATTCACCCGCGGAGCCCGGCTGGGCCTCCCTGACCCAGTTCTATGAGATTCACCCACGGAGCCCGGCTGGGCCTCCCTCACTCATTTCTCTGAGATTCACCCGCGGAGCCCGGTTGGGCCTCCCTGACCCAGTTCTATGAGATTCACCCATGGAGCCCAGCTGGGCCTCCCTGACCCAGTTCTATGAGATTCAACCGCAGAGCCCGGCTGGGCCTCCCTCACCCATTTCTATGAGATTCACCCACGGAGCCCGGCTGGGCCTCCCTCACTCAGTTCTATGAGATTCACCCGCAGAGCAAGGCTGGGCCTCCCTGACCCATTTCTCTGAGAATCACCCGCGGAGCCCGGCTGGGCCTCCCTCACCCAGTTCTATGAGATTCACACACAGAGCCTGGCAGGGCCTCCCTCACCCATTTCTCTGAGATTCACCCGCGGGGCCCGGCTGGGCTTCCCTGACCCATTTCTCTGAGATTCACCCGCGGAGCCCGGCTGGGCCTCCCTGACCCAGTCCTATGAGATTCACCCGCAGAGCAAGGCTGGGCCTCCCTGACCCATTTCTCTGAGATTCACCCACGGAGTCCGGCTGGGCCTCCCTCAACCAGTTCTATGAGATTCACCCACGGAGCCCGGCTGGGCCTCCCTCACCCAGTTCTATGAGATTCACCCGCAGAGCACGGCTGGGCCTCCCTGACCCATTTCTCTGAGATTCACCCGCGGAGCCCGGCTGGGCCTCCCAGACCCATTTCTATGAGATTCACCCACAGAGCCTGGCTGGGCCTCCCTCACCCATTTCTCTGAGATTCACCAGCGGAGCCTGGCTGGGACTCCCTGACCCAGTTCTATGAGATTCAACCGCGGAGCCCGGCTGAGCCTCCCTCACGTATTTCTATGAAATTCACCCAGTGAGCCCGGCTGGGCCTCCCTAACCCATTTCTCTGAGATTCACCCGCGGAGCCCGGCTGGGCCTCCCTCACCCAGTTCTATGAGATTCAACCGCGGAGCCCGGCTGGGCCTCCCAGACCCATTTCTATGAGATTCACCCATGGAGCCCGGCTGGGCCTCCCTCACCCATTTTTCTGAGATTCAGCCATGGAGCCCAGCTGGGACGCCCTGACCCAGTTCTATGAGATTCAACCGCGGAGCCCGGCTAGGCCTGCCTCACCCAGTTCTATGAGATTCACCCACAGAGCACGGCTGGGCCCCCTGACCCATTTCTCTGAGATTCACCCGTGGAGCCCGATTGGGCCTCCCTCACCCAGTTCTATGAGATTCACCTGCGGCGCCCGGATGGGCCTCCCTCACCCAGTTCTATGAGATTCACCCGCAGAGCACGGATGGGCCTCCCTGACCCATTTCTCTGAGATTCACCCGCGGAGCCCGGCTGGGCCTCCCTCACCCAGTTCTATGAGATTCACCCGCAGAGCACGGCTGGGCCTCCCTGACCCATTTCTCTGAGATTCACCCGCAGAGCCCGGCTGGGCCTCCCTGACCCAGTTCTATGAGATTCACCCACAGAGCCCGGCTGGGCCTCCCTCACTCATTTCTCTGAGATTCACCCGCGGAGCCCGGTTGGGCCTCCCTTACCCAGTTCTATGAGATTCACCCATGGAGCCCGGCTGGGCCTCCCTGACCCAGTTCTATGAGATTCAACCGCAGAGCCCGGCTGGGCCTCCCTCACCCATTTCTATGAGATTCACCCACGGAGCCCGGCTGGGCCTCCCTCACTCAGTTCTATGAGATTCACCCGCAGAGCAAGGCTGGGCCTCCCTGACCCATTTCTCTGAGAATCACCCGCGGAGCCCGGCTGGGCTTCCCTCACCCAGTTCTATGAGATTCACCCACAGAGCCCGGCAGGGCCTCCCTCACCCATTTCTCTGAGATTCACCCGCGGGACCCGGCTGGGCTTCCCTGACCCAGTTCTATGAGATTCACCCACGGAGCCCAGCTGGGCCTCCCTCACCCATTTCTCTGAGATTCACCCGCGGAGCCCGGCTGGGCCTCCCTGACCCAGTCCTATGAGATTCACCCACGGAGCCTGGCTGGCCCTACCTCACCCAGTTCTATGAGATTCACCCGCAGAGCAAGGCTGGGCCTCCCTGACCCATTTCTCTGAGATTCACCCACGGAGTCCGGCTGGGCCTCCCTCAACCAGTTCTATGAGATTCACGCACGGAGCCCGGCTGGGCCTCCCTCACCCAGTTCTATGAGATTCACCCGCAGAGCACGGCTGGGCCTCCCTGACCCATTTCTCTGAGATTCACCCGCGGAGCCCGGCTGGGCCTCCCTTACCTAGTTCTATGAGATTCAACCACGGAGCCTGGCTGGGCCTCCCAGACCCATTTCTATGTGATTCACCCACAGAGCCTGGCTGGGCCTCCCTCACCCATTTCTCTGAGATTCACCAGCGGAGCCCGGCTGGGACTCCCTGACCCAGTTCTATGAGATTCAACCGCAGAGCCCGGCTGAGCCTCCCTCACGTATTTCTATGAGATTCACCCAGAGAGCCCGGCTGGGCCTCCCTAACCCATTTCTCTGAGATTCACCCACGGAGCCCGGCTGGGCCTCCCTCACCCAGTTCTATGAGATTCAACCGCGGAGCCCGGCTGGGCCTCCCAGACCCATTTCTATGAGATTCACCCATGGAGCCCGGCTGGGCCTCCCTCACCCATTTCTCTGAGATTCACCCATGGAGCCCAGCTGGGACGCCCTGACCCAGTTCTATGAGATTCAACCGCGGAGCCCGGCTGGGCCTCCCTCACCCAGTTCTATGAGATTCACCCACAGAGCACGACTGGGCCCCCTGACCCATTTCTCTGAGATTCACCCGTGGAGCCCGGTTGGGCCTCCCTCACCCTGTTCTATGAGATTCACCTGCGGAGCCCGGCTGGGCCTCCCTCACCCAGTTCTATGAGATTCACCCGCAGAGCACAGATGGGCCTCCCTGACCCATTTCTCTGAGATTCACCCGCGGAGCCCGGCTGGGCCTCCCTCACCCAGTTCTATGAGATTCACCCGCGGAGCCCGGCTGGGCCTCCCTCACCCAGTTCTATGAGATTCACCCACAGAGCACGGCTGGGCCTCCCTGACCCATTTCTCTGAGATTCACCCGCGGAGCCCGGCTGGGCCTCCCGGACCTAGTTCTATGAGATTCACCCACGGAGCCCGGCTCGGCTTCCCTCACTCATTTCTCTGAGATTCACCCGCGGAGCTCGGCTGGGCCTCCCTCACCCAGTTCTATGAGATTCATCCACAGAGCCCGGCTGGGCCTCCCTCACCCATTTCTCTGAGATTCACCCGTAGAGCCCGGCTGGGCTTCCCTGACCCAGTTCTATGAGATTCACCCACGGAGCCTGGCTGGGCCTCCCTCACCCATTTCTCTGAGATTCACCCGCGGAGCCCGTCTGGGCATCCCTGACCCAGGTCTATGAGATTCACCCGCGGAGCACGGCTGGGCCTCCCTGACCCAGTTCTATGAGATTCACCCGCAGAGCAAGGCTGGGCCTCCCTGACCCATTTCTCTGAGATTCACCCGCAGAGCCCGGCTGGGCCTCCCTCACCCAGATCTATGAGATTCACCCGCAGAGCACGGCTGGGCCTCCCTGACCCATTTCTCTGAGATTCACCCATGGAGCCCGGCTGGGCCTCCCAGACCCATTTCTATGAGATTCACTCACAGAGCCTGGCTCGGCCTCCCTCACCCATTTCTCTGAGATTCACCCGCGGAGCCCGGCTGGGACTCCCTGACCCAGTTCTATGAGATTCAACCGCGGAGCCCGGCTGGGCCTCCCTCACGCATTTCTATGAGATTCACCCACGGAGCCCGGCTGGGCCTCCCTCACCCAGTTCTATGAGATTCAACCGCAGAGCACGGCTGGGCCTCCCTGACCCATTTCTCTGAGATTCACCCGCGGAGCCCGGCTGGGCCTCCCAGACCCATTTCTATGAGATTCACCCACAGAGCCTGGCTGGGCCTCCCTCACCCATTTCTCTGAGATTCACCAGCGGAGCCTGGCTGGGACTCCCTGACCCAGTTCTATGAGATTCAACCGCGGAGCCCGGCTGAGCCTCCCTCACGTATTTCTATGAGATTCACCCAGAGAGCCCGGCTGGGCCTCCCTAACCCATTTCTCTGAGATTCACCCGCGGAGCCCGGCTGGGCCTCCCTCACCCAGTTCTATGAGATTCAACCGCGGAGCCCGGCTGGGCCTCCCAGACCCATTTCTATGAGATTCACCCATGGAGCACGGCTGGGCCTCCCTCACCCATTTTTCTGAGATTCACCCATGGAGCCCAGCTGGGACGCCCTGACCCAGTTCTATGAGATTCAACCGCGGAGCCCGGCTAGGCCTCCCTCACCCAGTTCTATGAGATTCACCCACAGAGCACGGCTGGGCCCCCTGACCCATTTCTCTGAGATTCACCCGTGGAGCCCGGTTGGGCCTCCCTCACCCAGTTCTATGAGATTCACCTGCGGAGCCCGGATGGGCCTCCCTCACCCAGTTCTATGAGATTCACCCGCAGAGCACGGATGGGCCTCCCTGACCCATTTCTCTGAGATTCACCCACGGAGCCCGGCTGGGCCTCCCTCACCCAGTTCTATGAGATTCACCCGCGGAGCCCGGCTGGGCCTCCCTCACCCAGTTCTATGAGATTCACCCGCAGAGCACGGCTGGGCCTCCCTGACCCATTTCTCTGAGATTCACCCGCAGAGCCCGGCTGGGCCTCCCTGACCCAGTTCTATGAGATTCACCCACAGAGCCCGGCTGGGCCTCCCTCACTCATTTCTCTGAGATTCACCCGCGGAGCCCGGTTGGGCCTCCCTTACCCAGTTCTATGAGATTCACCCATGGAGCCCGGCTGGGCCTCCCTGACCCAGTTCTATGAGATTCAACCGCAGAGCCCGGCTGGGCCTCCCTCACCCATTTCTATGAGATTCACCCACGGAGCCCGGCTGGGCCTCCCTCACTCAGTTCTATGAGATTCACCCGCAGAGCAAGGCTGGGCCTCCCTGACCCATTTCTCTGAGAATCACCCGCGGAGCCCGGCTGGGCTTCCCTCACCCAGTTCTATGAGATTCACCCACAGAGCCCGGCAGGGCCTCCCTCACCCATTTCTCTGAGATTCACCCGCGGGGCCCGGCTGGGCTTCCCTGACCCAGTTCTATGAGATTCACCCACGGAGCCCAGCTGGGCCTCCCTCACCCATTTCTCTGAGATTCACCCGCGGAGCCCGGCTGGGCCTCCCTGACCCAGTCCTATGAGATTCACCCACGGAGCCTGGCTGGCCCTCCCTCACCCAGTTCTATGAGATTCACCCGCAGAGCAAGGCTGGGCCTCCCTGACCCATTTCTCTGAGATTCACCCACGGAGTCCGGCTGGGCCTCCCTCAACCATTTCTATGAGATTCACGCACGGAGCCCGGCTGGGCCTCCCTCACCCAGTTCTATGAGATTCACCCGCAGAGCACGGCTGGGCCTCCCTGACCCATTTCTCTGAGATTCACCCGCGGAGCCCGGCTGGGCCTCCCTCACCTAGTTCTATGAGATTCAACCACGGAGCCTGGCTGGGCCTCCCAGACCCATTTCTATGTGATTCACCCACAGAGCCTGGCTGGGCCTCCCTCACCCATTTCTCTGAGATTCACCAGCGGAGCCCGGCTGGGACTCCCTGACCCAGTTCTATGAGATTCAACCGCGGAGCCCGGCTGAGCCTCCCTCATGTATTTCTATGAGATTCACCCAGAGAGCCCGGCTGGGCCTCCCTAACCCATTTCTCTGAGATTCACCCACGGAGCCCGGCTGGGCCTCCCTCACCCAGTTCTATGAGATTCAACCGCGGAGCCCGGCTGGGCCTCCCAGACCCATTTCTATGAGATTCACCCATGGAGCCCGGCTGGGCCTCCCTCACCCATTTCTCTGAGATTCACCCATGGAGCCCAGCTGGGATGCCCTGACCCAGTTCTATGAGATTCAACCGCGGAGCCCGGCTGGGCCTCCCTCACCCAGTTCTATGAGATTCACCCACAGAGCACGACTGGGCCCCCTGACCCATTTCTCTGAGATTCACCCGTGGAGCCCGGTTGTGCCTCCCTCACCCTGTTCTATGAGATTCACCTGCGGAGCCCGGCTGGGCCTCCCTCACCCAGTTCTATGAGATTCACCCACAGAGCACGGATGGGCCTCCCTGACCCATTTCTCTGAGATTCACCCGCGGAGCCCGGCTGGGCCTCCCTCACCCAGTTCTATGAGATTCACCCGCGGAGCCCGGCTGGGCCTCCCTCACCCAGTTCTATGAGATTCACCCACAGAGCAGGGCTGGGCCTCCCTGACCCATTTCTCTGAGATTCACCCGCGGAGCCCGGCTGGGCCTCCCGGACCTAGTTCTATGAGATTCACCCACGGAGCCCGGCTCGGCTTCCCTCACCCATTTCTCTGAGATTCACCCGCGGAGCTCGGCTGGGCCTCCCTCACCCAGTTCTATGAGATTCATCCACAGAGCCCGGCTGGGCCTCCCTCACCCATTTCTCTGAGATTCACCCGTGGAGCCCGGCTGGGCTTCCCTGACCCAGTTCTATGAGATTCACCCACGGAGCCTGGCTGGGCTCCCTCACCCATTTCTCTGAGATTCACCCGCGGAGCCCGTCTGGGCATCCCTGACCCAGGTCTATGAGATTCACCCGCGGAGCACGGCTGGGCCTCCCTGACCCAGTTCTATGAGATTCACCCGCGGAGCCCGGCTGGGCCTCCCTCACCCAGATCTATGAGATTCACCCGCAGAGCACGGCTGGGCCTCCCTGACCCATTTCTCTGAGATTCACCCACGGAGCCCGGCTGGGCCTCCCAGACCCATTTCTATGAGATTCACTCACAGAGCCTGGCTCGGCCTCCCTCACCCATTTCTCTGAGATTCACCCGCGGAGCCCGGCTGGGACTCCCTGACCCAGTTCTATGAGATTCAACCGCGGAGCCCGGCTGGGCCTCCCTCACGCATTTCTATGAGATTCACCCACGGAGCCCGGCTGGGCCTCCCTCACCCAGTTCTATGAGATTCACCTGCAGAGCACGGCTGGGCCTCCCTGACCCAGTTCTATGAGATTCACCGGCGGAGCCCGGCTGGGCCTCCCTGACCCATTTCTCTGAGATTCACCCGCGGAGCCCAGCTGGGCCTCCCTCACCCATTTCTCTGAGATTCACCTGCGGAGCCCGGCTGGGCCTCCCTCACCCAGTTCTATGAGATTCACCCGCAGAGCGTGGCTGGGCCTCCCTGACCCATTTCTCTGAGATTCACCCACGGAGCCCGGCTGGGCCTCCCTGACCCATTTCTCTGAGATTCACCCGTGGAGCCCGACTGAGCCTCCCTCACCGAGTTCTATGAGATTCACCCACAGAGCACGGCTGGGCCTCCCTGACCCATTTCTCTGAGATTCACCCGCAGAGCCCGGCTGGGCCTCCCTGACCAATTTCTCTGAGATTCACCCACGGAGCCCGGCTGGGCCTCCCAGACCCATTTCTATTTTTCTCACTTTCTGTGGGTGTTTGTTTGTTTGTGTATTATTTGTAATGCGCACAGCATACCCTCGGGTATCACGGCGCAGCCTTTACATGAAATTGCGAAGCTTAGTTACATCATTCAGAATATGTACATAAACACAGAGAGTATACACAGGATAATATATATATATGTACAAGTAGGCACATGTAGTTACAGTGTGTGCAAGTGGCACGCGTGGGAAAGACTTGGCACATAAATGAGTTTATGGGCCTGAGTTTTCTAGCCATAGAACTACCTTGGAGCGGAAATTTTGATAGAGCAAATCCTTTCTGAGAATTGGCGGCAAGGAGTTCCACAATTTGGCTGCTTTTACAGGGAAGCTGTTGCCACCAATAGTAGAGCGTTTGAAATTGGGGACAGAGAGGCAATCTTTGTAGGCTGTTCTTGTAGGTCTAGAGGAGGACTGTCTGTGAAATCTTTCAATCAGATAGATCGAGGCTGCGTTGTTGAGGGATTTATAAGTAAGTGAGGCTGTTTTCAAAAGAATTTTGTTTTTGATGTATAGCCAGTTGTGCTGTTGCCTATAAGATGTGATATGCTCTCTTCTGGAGATGCCCAAAGCTGCTCGGAGAGCATTATTTTGAAGAGTTTGTAGTTTGCTGGTGATGGCTTTAAAGGGTGTCTTGCCCTTTCTGTCTCACTGTGTGTCCCTCTCCTCACTTACCCCCGCTCTAATCATATTTTCACCCTCTTTCACTTTATTTATTTATTTATTTATTTAAACTGTTTCAAAGTGCCCACAGGGAAACAGGGTGGGGACAAGTGAAGGTAGACAATGGGCCTCATTACGACCCTGGCGCTAATGGGTTAACAGGGGCGTAAAAGGCTGCAGCGCCGTTAACCCATTAGCGCCTTACTACGAGGTCCCTTTGTGGGACCTGACCTGAACCTTAAAGTAGGGACCCGCAAAAGGACTCTTGAGGTAAGTACGGTACCGTAATTTGCGGTACCGTACTTAGCGCCTTCCCCAGTCCCATTGAGCCCTATGGGGCAAAAATGGGAATGGGGAAGGGCCAATGTTCAATGGGGAATTACCTCCCCGCCAACCTTGGAATGGGGTGGTAATTCCCCATTGAACATTGCCGGACTCGTTACGATACCGGCACCAACCATGGTGCTAATAGCGCCAGTATCGTAATGAGGGCCAATGAATTACAACACAGATAAATAATTGAATTGACAGTATAACAAATAAGAAGAATAATAGGGAAGGGAGACGAACCTGCTATGCCTTGTGAGTGTTCAGAACGTGCACGTGCAGGGGAGGGAGGTAAGTGATAGGTGTTGTGGTGCTCATGGAGAAGTGCTAAGAACAGAAGAACGTACGTGCAACCTCCAGTGAGGATGAGCCTAAGCAAGTGCAGTACATAGACAGCGGCTGTGATGAGGGATGTGGGGGGGGTCAAGGCCCCGAGGATATATAAGGGCCCTGCACATCCGTCATGCTACTGTATGGTTAGCAAGGAAGAGGGGAGGAGAAGGAAGAGGTAAAGAGAAAGGTGTTGAGGCTTTTTCAGAATTTATGGAGGTGCTGCTCAAGTCACAGGGGAAGAGGGAGGCTTTTCCACAGAAGGGAGCCTGCCGAGAAAAGCAATCGACCACCAGCTCTCTGTTTAACAAACCGCTTCACAAGCAAGGAGTTGTGCCAGAGGAATGCAAGTGTCTAGAAGGGGTGTATTTGGTCAGGAAGAATTGAAGATAGATTGCACCCCGGCCCCAGATAGTCTTGTGGATGATACAGAGGGATTTGAATTTAATCCATGCTGAGACCGGGAGCCAGTGAAGGCTTTTTAGGGTAGGAGAGATGCGGTCCATAGGCTTGAGGCCAAGGATAAGTCTTGCGGCCCTATTGTGGCTTAGCTGGAGGGGTCGCAGGGTGGACGAAGTAAGATTAAGGAAGAGGATGTTGCAATAGTGTAGCCTGGAGAGAACCAGAGCACGGGTAACATTGAGTCTCTGGGGGAAGGTGAGCAAGGGAATAGTTATTTTGAGAAGGAAGAGCTGAACGTGTGACTTGTTGTTAATGTCCTGAATATGAGGGATGAAGGAGAGGGAGGAGTCGAAGATGACGCAGAAATTCCTGGGTTTAGAGGAGGGGGCAGGGAGGGGAGCCCATGGAGGAAGGCCAGAGAGAAGGGAAGAAGAAGGGGGCAGGGGACCCAATATGGAGAATCTCTGTTTTGCTGGCACTGAGGCAGAGGTCATTAGCAGTGCACCAGGCCTGGATGGCAGCGGGGCAGTCAGGGATGAAGGAGGGTGCAAGGGCATCAGTAGGACGTTTAAAGTAGAGCTGTGTGTCATCAGCGTGGCACTGGAAGTTGGGGGAGAAGGAGGAGATGAGGCGTGCCAGCAGGGAAAGGTATATGTTAAAGAGCCAGGGCGAAAGAATGGAGCCCACTGGACACCACAGGTGGAGAAGGAAGCAGGAGAATGAGCCCAGGATGACTTGGGAGGAGCGGTCAGTTAGGAAGGAGGTCAGCCAGTCCAGTGCCCACTCCGAGATACCAAGGGTGTCGTGGAGGCTTTGTAGGAGGATGGAGTGGTTCACTGTGTCAAATGCAGAGGAGAGATCGAGGAGGATGAGGGCTGCTGGGAGTTGGAGTCCAGAGATGCCAGCAGTTCTTCACGGGTGTTCAGAAGAGCAGTTTCCGTGCCTCTGGATGCTCGGAATCCAGATTGATGGTTGTGGAGACCACCAACAAGTTCAGTCTGAGAGTTGAGTTGGGGCAATACCGCCTTCCCCAGCAGTTTCCTCAGGAAGGGGGTAATGGAAATGGGTAGTTGGCTGGGGAGGAAGGGTCTGCAGAGGGCTTTTTAAGGAGGGGCGCACAAGGAAGTGCTTGAGGAAGGATGGAAAGAACCAGTAACAAAGGAGTGGTTGCAGAGCTCAGCAAGAGCAGGGGCGAGAGAAGAGATGTTCTCCTTGATGGTTCTGGAAGAGCTGGGGAAACCTGTTTCGCAGAGACCTTCATAGAGTTGACAGCTCTGGTGACTTCTTCAGGGGAGACAGGAGTGAAGGAGGAGAAGGAGGAAGTAGGAGGGTGAGTGGTTGGGGGGAGGTAGAGGGCAGAGGGATTGGTTGGAGGAGTGCGTGACAAAGCTGTTCAGTTTATCCTGGGTTTTGGAGGTGAAGGGAGAGGTGAGTGCATTGCAGTGGGCTTGGGAAGGTGTAGGGGCAAGAGATACTGTGGATGGGTTGGCCAGTTCCCTGAAGATTCTGAAGAGTTCAGCCGTGTTGTTGGACGCCTGAATGTGATATTTGTATTTGTATTTTATTGAAGTTATATAGCCCTTTAATCCAAAGTGCTTTACATAAGAACAGGAAAAATACAACAAGCATGAGATGGAAAATGAATCATAACACGAAAACAGTTAAAGAACAATTTACAACATTGCAGAGGTGAGAAGGGAGTAGGGAGGGGCAGGGGGAGTGAGGAAGAGGTAGGAGTTAGTGGGGGTAGGAGCGGGAGAAAAGGGAATGTAAGGGTGAATGAGCAAGAGGAGAGGAAAGAGTAGGACTATATGCGAGCAGGGGGTGGGGAGGAGGAGGTAGAGAGGGAAGGGAAGAGCAGTGGTAGGAGGTGAGGAATGAAGGTGAGGGAGAAGGACGAGAAGAAACAAAGGGTGCTAGGGAGGTGAGTGAAAAAGGTAAGATTTGAGAGAAGAGTGAAAGGAAGGGAAGGAGGGGGAAGAGCGGATGTGAAGGGGGAGGCGGTTCCAGTGGAAGGGAGCAAGGAGTTGGCAAGATCGGAAGCGGGAGGGGGCACAGGGAGGCGGAGGAGGAGAGAGTAGGAAAAGATTAGCAGAATGGAGAGAACGAGAAGGGGTATAGAAAGTTCAAAGGGAGAAGAGATAGGGGGGGGCAAGACCATAGAGGGATTTGAAGACAAGACAGAGGAACTTGAATTTGAGATGGGAGTGAAACGGGAGCCAACCTAAAGAGGAGAGAGAAAAGGAGATGGAATCTAGGGGTGAGAGAAGGCAGAGGGAGCGGATGGCAGAGTGGTAGAGGCATTTGAGTGGGGAGAGATGAGAGGAGGGGGGTCCAAAGAGACGGGAGGAACAGTAGAAGAGTCTGGAGAAGATGAGGGAGGTAATTAAAAGTTTAGTAGCATGAAAGTTAAGGAGGGGTCGAATTTTACGTATATTGTACAGGTGAAAGCGACAAGATTTGGCAGTAAGAGAAATATGGTGAGATAGAGAGAGGTGAGAGTCAATATGGAGACCAAGGTTACGGGCATGGGGAGAGAAGGAGAGGTGGGAGGGGGGAAGAGAATGGAAGCAGGAGGGGAGGGTGGGGGAAGAGAATTGTCAGGGAAGAAGAGGAGTTCAGTTTTTTCAGTATTAAGAGTAAGGAAGTGAGAGGACATCCAGGATTTCATAGCAGAAAGGCAAGAAGATAGTTTATCATGAATGTCGGGAGATAAAGAGGAGAAGGAGAGGAAAAGCTTGGTGTCATCCGCATAGAAATGGTGTGAGATGCCAAAGGAGGAGATGATAGGTGCTAAGAAGGAAGTGTAGAGAGAGAAGAGAAAGGGGCCCAGGACAGAACCTTGGTGAACTCCGTGGTTAAGAGGATAGGAGGGGGAGGAAGAGCCACCACAGGAGACTGAAAAAGAGTGGTTGGAGAGATAAGAGGAGAGCCAGTTAAGAACAGAGTCCTTGAAGCCAAAAGAGGAGAGGGAGTTGAGAAGAAGAGGATGTCAACAGTGTCAAAAGCGGCGGAAAGATCAAGGAGAATAATAATGGAGGAGTGTTTTGAGTAATGTGCAGAGAAGAGAGAGTTAAGAACAGAGGTGAGAGCAGTTTCAGTGGAGTGCAATGGGCAGAAACCAGATTGGGTAGCGGGAAGGAGGGAGTGGTTGGAGATGAAGGAAGAGAGTTGAGAATAGACAATGTGTTCAAGAAGTTTGGAGAGGAAGGGTAGGAGAGAGATGGGGCGATAGTTGGAAGCAAGATTGGGATTATCAGAAGGTTTTTTGAGAATAGGGATGATGGTCGCATGTTTAAAAGGGGTAGGAAAAGTGGAAGTTGAGAGACAGATGTTGAAGAAGGAGGTAAGGTAAGGTATCAGGAGGGGGTACATTTTAGGGATGAGGGGGTAGGAATGGGGTCATCAGGGGAAGCAGTGGGATGAGTTTTAGTGAGGAGGAGGGTAACATCAGAATGAGTGACAGGAGAGAAGGAAGACATAATAATAATAATAATAATAATAATAATAATAATAATAATAATAATAATAATAAGGCACTTATATAGTGCTACGAACCCTCAGGTATCTGAGCGCTGCTTATTATTACCCACGGTGTGTGGTGCTCATTTATCGACCTCGGAAGGATGAAAGGCTGAGTTTGGCCCCGCCGGGATTCGAACCTGCGTTAGCAGGCTCTGCACGGATGTCAAAGCGAGCGCTCTATTCGCTGTGCCACTTGACCGGTATGGCATAGAAAAGGTAGGGGACAGGGTCGGACTAGCACAAGAAATTGGCCCGGTCACCCAAAAAAAAGTGGCCCACCCCTCGCTTCATGACCATTGACCTGTGATGACATCACCAGAAGTGATGTCCTTTGACCCCACAGTGACATCCTGGGAAGCGATGAAACACAACCTTTCACCCCTTGACAAAACAGGAAGTGGCAGCAAATAGCATTGTACCTAAGTACACTAAAGTACTGTGAATCCAAGCAGACGTCCAAGGCCAAATGATAATGTTATTGTATAGCACTTACGCTTAAGCTCTTTTTTTTATAGAAGAAATATGCATGCAATATCACCCAACCTGTGGTGGTACACATTTATCGACCTAAGAAGGATGAAAGGCTTTTTGGAAAAAAAAAAAGAAAAAAAACATTTTTTTTCTCATTTATTTTTTCTTCCAAACCACCCCAGGCATGGCCAGAAAAAGGCCCCCAGTCCGCAGGGCCGATTTCGCCCCAGCCACGGGCCGAAAGGCCGAGGGGCCAATCCGACCCTGTTAGGGGGAGGAGAAGGAGGAGGAGGAGAGTAGGAGGGGGAAGAAAGAATGGTTTGACGAAGGTTGAGGACTTTGTTGGAAAAGAAGGAGGCAAGATCAGTAGCAGAGAGAGAAGAGGCGAATTGAGGCATGAGTCATAGAGGGAATGATAGGAGAAGTAGGCAGATTGGTTAGCAGGGGTTGGGTGTTTGAGCCATTGACGTTCGAGGCGCCTAAGGAGGCGGTGCATGGAGGAGAGATGCAAAAAAAGCCAAGGATGAGCAGCACGGTGAGAGGTGGAAAATGAGGAGAGGGGGTAGACAAGATCGAGAGAAGAGAGAGAAGAAGTTAAGATGGAGGAGGCCTCAGAGGCGGAGAGAGAAGAGAAATGGGAAATGGGGGAAGGAAAGAGGAGAGGGATGTAAGAAATAGAGAGTGGTTAAAGCTGTTAGGGAGAATTCTCATTCTAGGGCTAATTTCCCTCACCTAGTGAGTCCTCCGGCAGCTTTGCTGGATTTCTGGAGTTTATTTTTTCCACCTGGTAAGAGTGTACATCCTTTTTCCACTCTTACATGTGTTTTGGCCTATGTGTTTTACTCATTGTGTGATCTTGGGCACTGGAGCACACCACTCCAGGTGACTCTGTTCTTGTACGGGTTACACAGCACCTTTAGTGTAGTAACCCAGGGTTGTCTTTACGACTTCCCTCTGACTCCATTTCGCTGGGGCTGACTACTGTCCCCCATAGAAAGGTAAAGTTGCAATTTACTTTACATAGTCACATTTTTACCACAGACCCAGTACACCCCACCTTACATGGAGTACTGGAAAGGGCTAATCTGTACCCCTTTTCTGTCTGTACCTCCCTGAGCATTGTTTCGCTCTTTTAACATTTAGACTTGGCTGGTGGCAGTGGTATCTACCCTAACTTTTCTACCGCGATTATATTAGATAAACGTGGTACTGTTCTTGGCTATTATATTAGCCTCGAACATAAACCTGCTTGAGCAAATCGTCTTTCTTTTGGTTCCAGTTGGGTTTATTCGCCATTTCTTTTTGTTAAAGTGCTTCTTGTGTTTTACTTTGCGCGGCAAACTAGGTTCGCCTTCTTTGTTCAGCGTCTTTTCGCGGGCTTCTGCTCAGAAGCCCTCCTCAAGGCGCCTGGGTGTCAAGGTAGACTGAATGTGGGGAAGGGGTGTAGTCACCCCCTGCACAGGGTATCCTAGGAAACCCAAGTCGTTCTTTGCCATGATTGGCTGAGGTGGTTGTCCCGGCTGGACAACCCACCTGTTACTCACCGGAATGGAGAGTACGTAAACAGGCCGGACCTCTATTGCTGGGGAGTTGCTTGAAGGAGCTAGGGTTGGAGCCTCCACCCAAGCCTCCTCTCTGTGAGGGAATGAACTCTTTAAACCGATATGACCACCTGCTGAACTGTACAGACAAGGGGACCGATCGATCAAAAAAGCGGGGAGAACAGACCGTCTCAAACCCAGGCTGTAAAGGAAAGGATAACAAGTTAAACAATCTGCCAATAATGAAACTGTTTTTTTCCCAAGACTATTCCCCTTTAGTAGTACCTGGTTTAATCTCCCCTTAAGCCAAAGGAACCGGAGCAACCTATAAAGTAGAGAGGCCTTAGTATATGGCTAATGTATAATTCTGCAGTATGGAAAAACCAAGAAAAACTATACTTTACCCCTGATGGAAATAGGATTGACGTAAAGAGTCCTGGGAAACAACGAAAGTATAAAATAAAAAATAGGGAGGTTAGTAAGGTAGCTATCCCCGAACGGAACGAGGGTCGCACTGGTTTCGGGATGGTGCACCACAGCAAAGCGTTCAAAAGATGCACTTAGGAATGAAGTCGAATTCCACAGAAGATGGGATTCCAATTAGAGTCTTTCTTACCGGAGTAGTTACTATCTCAGAGTCCAGGAAGCAGGCAGGGGTCTGGTACACAGGCGGTCACGAAGCACAGCAGAATCAGTGTCCAAGAGTTCCGGAAGCAGGCAAGGGGTCTGGTACACGGGCGGTCAAGAAACACAACAGAATCAGTGTTCAAGAGTTCCGAAAGCAGGCAAGGGGTCTGATACACGGGTGGTCAGAAAACAGTTCAATCGAGGATTCAGAAGAAGGAGTCCGTGTGCAGGCAGGGTCGGTACACGGAAAAAACAAGGGCTTCACAATTCAAGATACAGGGAGAGCACTTCGGAAAGTATGCCGGTTGTAACTTTAAACAGAAGCAGCGTTCTGTATGCCGCTGTGGAATAAATAACAACAAGAGGCGTATCGCTTGAAAGTGAGGCTCCCCTCTCAACGCCGAGAACTACAACGTAACAGGTTTTCTGGATACTGTAGTTCGTGTAGAAATTTGCCATGGCAGCTGCCAGCGCGATAAGAAGGGCGCATGCCGGCGCCGTAACCCTTTATGAAGGGCGATCACTTTCCTGTCCCTTATTTTGGTGTTACCTGGAATTCCCCAATTGTTCTTGCTCATACGAGAGCAACGAGGCAGAACCCGGGAAACGTGGCGCGGCCGAGGTGTAACAGCATCCACCCCCAAAGGCGGCGCAGACCCCCTCCGTGCATGGAAACGGCGCAAGAGAGCCGGAGAATGTATATTGCATAAGGGCTCCCAGGACCTGTCTTCGGGACCGTACCCCTTCCAATCCACCAAATAAAAGGGGCGCCCCCTACGGAGACGAAAATCCAGGATGTCCGCCACTTCGTATTCATCATCCCCATCCACCTGAATCGGAGGAGGGCGATCGGGCAGCCGAACAGAGGGTGGACAAGGCTTCATGAGACATACGTGAAATACCGGATGTTGATTCCACGAGGTAGGTAAAGAAAGGCGTACAGCCACCGGATTAATAATCTCAGTAATGGGAAAAGGACCCACGAATTTAGGTAACAACAAGCGTTTGCCAGGAATCCGCAAATTACGGGTGGACAACCAAACTTTCATGCCCACCTTGTAATTAGGTGCCGGATTTCTGTGACGATCAGCATTTTTCTTTGCCCTGGCCTGAGCTAGAAGCAGATGAGAGCGAACCGTACTACGGGTCGTCACCAATTCCCTTACACAGTCCCGAGCCGCCGGGTTGTCAATGGGAAGCGTAGGATCAAACGGCAATGATCGTGGATGGCAACCATATAGGGCAAAAAACGGAGAGACCCCTGAGGCGGTATGCATGGAATTATTGTAAGCGAATTCAGCAGAGGGAAGCATCGTCAACCAGGATGCTTGGAAACGAAGGCAGAGACACCGGAGAAATTGTTCAAGGGTGGCATTTACCCTTTCAGTTTGCCCGTCCGTCTGAGGATGATCAGCAGAACTGAACCGATCATCAATACCCAATGAAGCAGTCAAAGCCCTCAAGAAACGTGATGTAAATTGAGAGCCACGATCCGAAATCAGGATGGCAGGCAATCCAAAGAACCGAAAAACGTTCTGGAGAAAAAGGGAAGCCAAAACAGGGGCAGAAGGCAGACCTGTACAGGGAATGAACAACGCCATCTTGGTGAAATAATCAATTACTACCCAGATAGTGTCAAGACCTTTCACAGGAGGTAGATCCACAATAAAGTCCATGGAAACCATGTACCATGGTTTGTGAGGCACAGGGAGAGGGCGTAACAGACCCACAGGTTTAGAACGGGAGACCTTGCATTGGGAACATACAGAACAGGATGCCAGATAGTCAATCACATCCCTTGACATGGTAGGCCACCAGGACCAACGGCGTAATGCCTCCAGCGTCTTTTGCTGACCCAGATGAGCCGCACATAGGGAATCATGAGACCAAGCTAGAGCACGTAATCGTGCCTGTCCTGGAGGCATAAACAAGCGTCCTTGGATGTAGGGTAGGCCTTGAACCAGATCAAGAATGAGAGTCTCACATTCTTCTTTATGCGCGGAGACCCAATCCGAAATCAAAGTCCGCAGGCTAGGTTGAGGAGTGCAGGCACAAACAACGTTACCAGGTAACAAGAGCGGTTTGTCAGAGGTTTTGTTGTCAGAATGGAAGGCAATGCGTGACAAAGCATCTGCACAAGTATTCAATCGGGCCGGTCGATATGTGATTGTAAAATAAAACTGGGAAAAGAAAAGATGCCAACGAGCCTGTCGCGCAGTAAGACATTTCATTGATTTAAATGCCAAAAGGCTCCGATGATCCGAAAAAACTGTGACCTGATGTCGAGCCCCCAAAAGATGGTGCCGCCATTCGGAAAAAGCGTCTTTTATGGCTAGGAGTTCTCTTTCTGTGATTGGATAGTTGCGCTCATAGGGCGTCAATTTTCTTGAGAAGAATGCAATCGGATGGGCTTCCCCTGAGTCTGGACACCTTTGAGATAGAACCGCCCCAATAGCCGAGCCAGAGGCGTCGGTCTCCACCAAAAATGGGAGTAACGGATTAGGGTGCTGTAACACTGGGGCGGAAGTGAAGGCTGCTTTAAGGGTGTCAAAGGCTCTTTGTGCCTCCTGGTTCCATTGATAGGATTTCTTAGAGCTGGTCAAAGCCATCAACGGCGCTGATATAGAAGAAAAAGAACGGATGAAGCGCCTATAGAAGTTCGAGAACCCCAAGAAGGATTGCAAGGCTTTAATCGATGTAGGAATGGGCCAATCCAAGACAGCCCTAACTTTAGAGCGACTCATTCTTATACCCCTACTAGTCAGGTCGTAACCAAGAAACTCCACCTCAGTGGAGTTGAAGACACATTTTTCAGCTTTGACAAATAGGTGGTTTTCCCTCAACCGTTGCAAGACAATTTGCACGTGCCTCGTGTGCTCCTCGCTGGAGGGTGAATATATGAGGATATCGTCCAAATATACTACAACAAACTGATCCAAACAGTCATGGAAAATATCATTCATGAATGCCTGGAAGGTGGCCGGGGCATTACAGAGACCAAACGGCATCACCAAATATTCATACAGTCCGTAGCGTGTTTTGAATGCGGTTTTCCACTCGTCCCCTTTTCGCATTCGAACGAGATTATATGCACCCCTAAGATCCAGCTTGGTAAAGACTACAGAAGAACCGAGCTTGTCTAAGAGCACTGAAATGAGCGGGAGGGGATATTGATTTTTTACCGTCACCGCTTTTAATGCCCGATAATCAATACAGGGGCGGAGGTCGCCCTCCTTTTTAGGAACAAAAAAGAGCGGAGAAGCCGCAGGGGACCTGGAAGGTCTAATGAACCCAGTGGCCAATGCCTTGTCAATATACTCCTTTAATACCTTATCTTCTGGAACCGTAAGGGAATAGACCCTACCCGCCGGGACCTTAGCACCTGGCAGTAAATCGTTTGGGCAGTCGTAAGGCCTATGAGGTGGCAATTGGTCTGCCCCTCCCTTGTCAAACACATCACAGAAAGACTTGTATTCAGGAGGGATTTCGGTTTCGGGAGATTTAGTGATGGCTCCAATTATGGACATAGATGCTACCAAGGCTTGACAAGAAGACTCAGAGGACACACTAGTGTCTAGGAAACACTTTTCGTTACACTCAGTGGAAGGAAACTGCACCGTTTTTCTTGTCCAGTCGATGGCTGGATTATGATGTTGTAACCAAGGGATGCCCAAGATGACCTGGAATTGAGGGGCTTTAATGAGATCGAAGCAGATCGACTCAGCATGTCCTTCCCTGGTTTGCATATGAATCAAGGAGGTATTTTGTGTGACTAGGCCAGAGACCAAGGATGTACCGTCCACAGCGTGAACAGCCTCGGGTTGGGCTTTAGAGACAACCGAAACGTTCTTACTTGTGGCGTAATCGTAATCCATATAATTCCCGGTGGCCCCGGAATCAATGATCGCCAATGAAGTAAAGGTACTATCTTCAGTGGTAAATACCACAGGAAGGCTAACAGGAACAGAAACAGCACCATGAGAGTCCAAGGAAAGCACCCCCGGCGTAGGGACCCTGTCTATCGCCGGGTTCTGGCGTTTCCCGGCTTTTTGACAGGTCTCTTAGGGCAATCCTTCAAGAGGTGTTCAGCAGATCCACAATACATGCATAAATTATGCGTTCTGCGATAATCCCGTTGTGCAGAAGTCAAAGGACCTCTTACTGCCCCGATCTGCATAGGTTCTGGAAGCGAAGTAGAAGGAGAAGACTGTTCCACCTGCAGAGTAACAGGGGCTGGTGACTTGCGTTCACCCCTTCTTTCGGTTCTTCTAGCATCTATTTGTAATACCAAGTCTAACAGTTCACCAAAAGTGGTTGGAACCACTGGTACTGTGGCCAAAACGTCCTTTAACTCATCTGACAACCCTTTGTAAAACACGGCTGATTTTTTCTCCTCCGGCCAATCAGTTTCAGCTGCCAACTGATTGAATTTAGTAAGGTATGTAAACAAAGAGGATGTGCCTTGACGCAGATTGAGGAACTCCAGGTCAGTAGCCTGGGATTTATAGCGGGTGTCAAATACTCTGTTCATGGCCGTGATGAGGGCATCACAGTCATAAAGGACGTAGCTATTAGATTCCAGTAACTGATTAGCCCAAGCGGCTGCGGTACCCCCAAGATGAGAGAGAACAAAGGCTGCCTTCGTTGTAGAATTAGGGAAAGCAGTGGGCCGACAGAGAAAATGTAATTTGCACTGGTTGATAAACGTGCGATAATGTTTAGGATCCCCAGAGAATCGTTCTGGGGGGGCCAGTGGGAATTGAGTAGCCATAAGCACCGGGGTAGTCGTAAACCCAGAGGCAGAGGGTATGGGCCCGGTTGAACCTGATGCCGTAGCAGCAGACGTATCCACCCCCAGGGTGTGGGGGCTTGGAAAACTCTGCAAAGTGTCGATCCTTTGATGGATAGCACTATGTGCGGCTGTCATATCAGAACGAAGTTCAGATACCAAGCGAACCAAGGTGGTTAAAGGATCAACTTCTTCCATGGCTTCTGTTTCTGTTACTCACCGGAATGGAGAGTACGTAAACAGGCCGGACCTCTATTGCTGGGGAGTTGCTTGAAGGAGCTAGGGTTGGAGCCTCCACCCAAGCCTCCTCTCTGTGAGGGAATGAACTCTTTAAACCGATATGACCACCTGCTGAACTGTACAGACAAGGGGACCGATCGATCAAAAAAGCGGGGAGAACAGACCGTCTCAAACCCAGGCTGTAAAGGAAAGGATAACAAGTTAAACAATCTGCCAATAATGAAACTGGTTTTTTCCCAAGACTATTCCCCTTTAGTAGTACCTGGTTTAATCTCCCCTTAAGCCAAAGGAACCGGAGCAACCTATAAAGTAGAGAGGCCTTAGTATATGGCTAATGTATAATTCTGCAGTATGGAAAAACCAAGAAAAACTATACTTTACCCCTGATGGAAATAGGATTGACGTAAAGAGTCCTGGGAAACAACGAAAGTATAAAATAAAAAATAGGGAGGTTAGTAAGGTAGCTATCCCCGAACGGAACGAGGGTCCCACTGGTTTCGGGATGGTGCACCACAGCAAAGCGTTCAAAAGATGCACTTAGGAATGAAGTCGAATTCCACAGAAGATGGGATTCCAATTAGAGTCTTTCTTACCGGAGTAGTTACTATCTCAGAGTCCACGAAGCAGGCAGGGGTCTGGTACACAGGCGGTCATGAAGCACACCAGAATCAGTGTCCAAGAGTTCCGGAAGCAGGCAAGGGGTCTGGTACACGGGCGGTCAAGAAACACAACAGAATCAGTGTTCAAGAGTTCCGAAAGCAGGCAAGGGGTCTGATACACGGGTGGTCAGAAAACAGTTCAATCGAGGATTCAGAAGAAGGAGTCCGTGTGCAGGCAGGGTCGGTATACAGAAAAAACAAGGGCTTCACAATTCAAGATACAGGGAGAGCACTTCGGAAAGTATGCCGGTTGTAACTTTAAACAGAAGCAGCGTTCTGTATGCCGCTGTGGAATAAATAACAACAAGAGGCGTATCGCTTGAAAGTGAGGCTCCCCTCTCAACGCTGAGAACTACAACATAACAGGTTTTCTGGATACTGTAGTTCGTGTAGAAATTTGCCATGGCAGCTGCCAGCGCGATAAGAAGGGCGCATGCCGGCGCCGTAACCCTTTATGAAGGGCGATCACTTTCCTGTCCCTTATTTTGGTGTTACCTGGAATTCCCCAATTGTTCTTGCTCATACGAGAGCAACGAGGCAGAACCCGGGAAACGTGGCACGGCTGAGGGCGAGGTGTAACACCACCTGCTGCGTGATTGACAGCCAGGCCGTGTGAATGGGGGTTTTGCGCATAAAAGGCAGGTCTCTTGGGCTAGAAGTCAGAGTCGCATCTGGAACTACAAGGAACCGAAGAGAAGCGGAGAGAACGACGACTGCTGCAACTACCCCGTCCTGGTGAAGCCCTGCTGCAGTCCTGAGCTATCTACCCTTCAACGAATAAGAGGAGATCCAGTCCGGAGTCTTCTTCCCTTGAGCCTGGTGGGGATAACCAGCTCATCTTCTTCAGCCAGAGATCTCCGCTGTGGTCGAAATTGCTGCACACTGCTGTAGCGGTCCAGATAGCCACCTGCTGAGCCTCTCCTGGTTTTAAGGAGCACACCTTTTTCGTTGTCACTACTGCCAGCTTTATCCCTGTGTGGTGCAGACCCCGTTCAGACGTCCTCCTTCACAACGAAGCTCCAGGAATCGTGGTTCTGCGGGAAACCAACAGGAACAACTGCCAGGGCACCAGCTGCATCGTGGGAATAAGGTACTGTGTTCTACTCGAGGAAACTGGGTGAATCCCGTTTCTTCATCATCAAGGCTCGTCCTTGTCTTCCCTCCTTCTTATAACTTTTGCTTCTGAACATTGACAATATCCAAGTACTTTTGGGCTATGCTGAATCGTGAACTAATGGTTTGATCTTCGGCACAGGTCTCTGGTGTCACTTAAACCTGGCTCCGACCCTTTGACTTTCGACTCCTGTTTCTGAGTGTTTCTCGATACTGTCTGCCTAATCTAAATATTGCCTGTGATTTTTGCCTCCAACTCCCTCTGGGTATCTCAGGTGCTAAGTGTGCTTTTGCCCCGGTAGCATTTCATGTCACTGATACGCGTTTATTGAGTAGACCGAACTGTTAAAAAGTGATCGCAACCGTATCCGCAGTATCGTGTTTTGTTCATAACACCGGTTCATTCAAACACAGGGTACTTACCTTGAGACATACTGTACAAAGTGAATTGGTTAGTTGTAGTATATTTAACGTGTGGTTTTGTTTAAAGTTTAATAGAGGTGTTGTGTTTATAACTGATGGTTTAAAAATAAATGTATTAATATTTTTTACCTGAAACCTCAGTGTTTGCTTGAGTCACAGTAATTGTGGTCCCTTTGTGTAATCTCTGCTACTGCTCATGTACTCTTGAGATAAGCCTGGCTGCTCCGCTACTGCTACCACTATAACTTAGTAGTACAGGATTGTACCAAAGGTAAAACTTGTATTACCACCTGTGGTCTTAATCGTGTGAAGTGGTCCCTAAGGGCACTGCAAAGGATTCTGCCTAACACTTGTGGCAGCGGTGGGATTTGGAAGTAGAGTGATTACACTTAGAGTGCTGCTGTTGCTTGGGTTCAACTAACCACAAGGCTAACACCACTAAATCTATTTAACTGAGAAATCATGTCAAGTATGGAAAACTACACTGAAGAGAGTCTTTTACTCTATACTGCTGAGGTTCTTAGAACCATGTGTAAAGATAAGAAACTCTTTGGTAAAGGAAAGAAATCTGAACTGGTTGCAAAGTTAATGGGAAAAAGTCTGGAGAGTGGGTCAGAAGGGCCTACCGCTCCAGCCTATGTGGATTGTGATGTTTCTGATTCTGAGAGTGTTAATTTAGAAGAAGTAGATGAGTCCTTATGTGGGATCTGATATTGTCTGACATAGGCTCCCAGAGTCTTTCATACTAACCGTTTAAAGGCTTATGTCTCTAGACCTGACATAGGAGCTCTGCTTCTAGCTTCAGCTCAGGAGGAGGAGGAGAGTGAACCTCTGCCTGACCTCCTCAGAGGCTTACCTTTAGATGAGCAAGTGGAAGCAGTTAATCTCTCTTCCAGTCTCACATCTGACCAGCAGGATGAGTGCAAGTTACTGTTAAATCAGTTTGCCTCCCTGTTCTCACTTTCACCAGGCTTGACCTCTTGGGGCTAGCATGACATAAACACTGGTGACAGTTTACCTGTCAAAAGCAGGGGTTACAGAATGTCAGACAATATCAGATCCCATATAAGGAATGAGGTCAATAAGATGCTTGATCTCGGGGTTATAGAGCCCTCTACTAGCATATGGTCTAGCCCAGTTGTGCTTGTACCAAAGGCAGGATCCAAGGAGTTGAGGTTCTGCGTGGACTATAGAGCTCTAAATGCTGTCACCACGACTGATGCCCATCCTTTGCCTAGGACAGATGAGCTGCAGGATAAACTTGGTGCAGCCAAGTACCTCAGCACATTTGACCTAACGTCAGGCTATTGGCAAATAGCCCTGACAGATCATGCCAAGGAGAAAACTGCATTCTCCACTCCAGCAGGCCTCTACCAATTCAAGGTAATGCCTTTTGGATTAAAGAATGCACCTGCTACATTTCAGAGGATGATCAATCAAGTTCTGAATGGGATGGAGGACTTCTGCATGGCATACTTGGATGACATTGCAGTGTTTATGTATTGCAGGCTCCGGAACAGGCCCATCTGACCATAAAGGCAAGCAAATGTCAAGTTGGTCAAGTTCAGTGGTCTACCTTGGGCATGAGGTAGGAGGAGGTGAAATAAGGCCATTGCCTAGCAAAGTACAAGCTGTACAAAACTGGGCCACCCCTACTACTCAAACCCAAGTGAGAGCCTTCTTAGGTCTCACTGGGTATTACAGGAACTTCATAGAGAACTATGGGACCATAGCTTCTCCCTTGAATGTCATCTCCTCTCCCAAATTTCCTAAAAAGGTCAAGTGGAATGAGGAGTGCAATCAAGCCTTTGAGGGTCTAAAGAAAGCCCTTTGTCAAGCTCCAGTCATAAGAGCTCTTGACTACCACCAACCCTTCATTGTACAAACTGATGCTTCTAAATAGGTAAAGGTGCAGTCGTTAGTCAACTGGATGAGAAAGGTAGGGAACACCGCATTTATTTCATCAGCAGGAAGTTAAAGGATCCTGAGACAAGGTGGGCAACAATAGAAAGAGAATGCTTTGCTATTGTGTGGTCACTGAAGAGGTTTAGACCATACTTGTATGGATCTACCTTCATCATTCAGACTGACCACCAACCCTTGAGATGGCTGATGCAAATGAAAGGGGAAAACCCAAAATTACTCTGGTTTAAAAATAAATGTATTTATATTTTTTACCTGAAACCTTGAGTCAGTGTTTGCTTGAGTCACAGTAATTGTGGTCCCTTTGTGTAATCTCTGCTACTGCTCATTTACTCTTGAGATAAGTCTGGCTGCTCCGCTACTGCTACCACTATAACTTAGTAGTACAGGCTTGTACCAAAGGTAAACTTGTATTACCACCTGTGGTCTTAATTGTGTGTAGTGGTCCCTAAGGGCACTGCAAAGGATTCTGCCTAACAAAAGCCACGTAGGTCACGCCGGAAGAACGAAGTGGAGGAAGGAGGAGGAGGAGGAGAAAGGGAGGAAGGGGAGAGGGAAAAAGAAAGTAGACAGTGATCAGATAAGTAGAGTAGGTGGGAAGGGAGGATAAAGGGGGAGGCAATGAGAGAGGAAGTAAAGATGAGGTCAATGGTAGAGCCAGATTGGTTAGTAGGAGGGGAGGGTGGGGACGGGATGGGAGAGAGGAGGTAGGAGTCAAGTCAAGAATGCATAAGAGAGGAGTGGAGGGAGGGTTCGAAGAGAGGTGGGGCTGGGAGAAATGAGGCTGAGGAGATGGTCAATGTCCTCATAAAAGGAGCGGAGTGGCTCAGGGGGGCGGTAGATGATAAGGAATGAGTTAGCATGAGGAGAGTTAAAGATTTTGAACATGTATTCAAAGGAAGGGAAGGAAGGTAGAGAAGTAGGGGAGGGAGAGAAAGTGAAGTGTGGTCGAAAGAGAAGGCCAAGACCGCCTCAGCGGCCAGAAGAACGCGGGACATGTTCAAAGGAGGAAGTGGAGGAGGTGAGGGAGGCAGGTACAGAGGTGTTGTGAGGAGGGATCCAGGTTTCAGTAATGCAGAGAAATTGGAGGTTAAGGCGTAGGAAGATGTCAAGGACAGCCGTGGTTTTATTACAGATCGATCTGATGTGGGTGACGTCAAAGGCATTGGTGGTGTTAGTAAGAGGGGGATAGATAAGGTTACGGCGTTGGGGAGAAGCATTGGGGGGAGGGACTGAGTGGGTATGGGTAGAGAGGTGAGGATTGAGAGAGGAGATCGCCATTAGGAGGATGAAGAGTAGTTTGAAGGGGAAAGAGGTAAGGGAGGGGGGAAGCGGAATGAGACGGAATTGAGAAAGGGAAGGTAGGATAACAGGGAGAGTGAAAAGAGTTGGACAATGGGTCGAGAAGCAGCAAAGCGGGAATGCTAGAGAAGGAGGGAGGTGGGCGGGGGAGAAGTTGGGGAGCAGGGAGGAGGGAGGGAGGTAGGAGGGGAAGGACATGATATGATATGATATTTTATTTCTATTGCGCTCGTAGACAAGTGTTTCAGAGCACCATAAGGCAAGGGAGGGGAACAGGGGAGAACAAAACAACGATCTTACTAGGCCCAGTCACATTGGGCACGCACAAGTGTATGGGAAAGGGAAAGGGGAAACGTGCATGGAAGGTGGGAGAAGTGGAAAGTGCGGAGTAGAGGAGAAACAATTAAATAATGAATAAATAAAAATAAATAAATAATAAAGGCAATGAACGGTGTTAGTGCAGCCAGCAAGTGGCAAGTGCTGTGTTTAAAGCAGCAAACAGGGAATGTCTGATAAGTGCAGAAAGAAAAGAAAGGGGGTGGGGCACTATATGGGTACAGATACAGACCCCAGTGCAAGGGGTGGCCTGGAGGCAGTGCAGGAGGGTGGCAGGGTGAGCAGGTACCTGGGTCCTGAGGACAGTGTGTGGCCAGGTGCACGGTGCAGAGAGAGAAACAGATCAGCAGGGGAGAGGGGGGCGAAGGCAGAAGCAAAGAGGAAGGTCTTGAGGTGCTTCCAGAACCGGAGAAGGTTCTCCTCAATTTTAAGAGTGGCAGGGAGGCTGTTCCAAATGGAGGCCCCAGCCGAAGACAGAGATCTACCCCCAGCTTGTTTCTTTGCAAAACGATTGACCCTGAGGGAGTTAGAGGTAGAGGAGCGAAGAGCTAGAGAGGGGAGGTATTTACGGAGGGATAGCTGAAGGTATTTTGGACCCAGGCCCCAGAAAGCCTTGTGGGCAATGCAGAGGGTTTTGAATTTAATCCTTGCATCCACTGGGTGCAATGAAGGGATTGCAGAGCTGGAGAGATCTGATCCCAGAGCTTGAGGCCAAGGATACGTCTCTCAGTCCTGTTCTGGATTAGTTGTAAAGGGCGGAGAGTAGAAGCAGGAAGATTTAGAAAGAGGCTGTTACAATAGTCCAACCTGGAGATGACCCTGATGTTCTTAGCCTCGCAGGTGGGGGTAGGGGGAGGGCCAAGGAAGGCCGGCCAGAGAGTGAGGGGAAAGGATGCTGAAGGTGTACCGATGAGGAAGATCTCAGACTTGTTGGCATTTAGACAAAGATCATTGGCGGCACACCAATCCTGAATGGCAGTTAGGCAATCAGAGATGAGGGAAGGAGAGGAGGTGGCCAAGGGTAGCCTGAAAATGAGTTGAGTGTCATCAGCATAGCACTGGAACTTTGAGCATAAAATGGCAATGCAGTGGGCGAGGGTTGCCAGGTATTGGTTGAAAAGCCAGGGCAAAGAGGTTAGACCCCTGGGGAACACCACAGGTAGAGAGAAAGATAGATGATAGAAAGGACCCAAGTTGGACCTGGGAGGGTCGGTCTGAGAGGAAAGAGGTCAGCCAGGACAGAACCTCATCAGTGATATCCAGGTTATCACGGAGATGATTGAGCAGGGTGATTTGGTTGACTGCGTCGAAGGCAGAAGAGAAATGGAGTAGGATGAGGACAGAGGGAATGTTAGAGTCATGGTTGGAGAGTAGATCTTCACGGATGTTCAGGAGAGTAGTTTCCGTGCTTCTGGCAGCTCTGAAGCCAGACTGGTGGTTATGAAGAGAGCCAACACAATCGGAATGAAAGTTAAGCTGAGAGATGGCCAGTTCTCCCAGAAAGAGAGTAATGGAAATTGGGCAGAGTTAGCCAGGCAAGAAGGATCAGCTGTGGGTTTTCGTGAGAAGAGGATGCACAAGGGAGTGCTTTAGAGGGGAGGGGACGGATCCTGGGGCAAAGGAGAGGTTGCAAAAATCAGAAAGGGCCGGAACGAGGGTATCAATGTGGTCCTTGATGGTTTTAGAGGAACAGGGATGAACCTGTTTTGACAAGGCTTTCATAGATCGGACTTGTCTAGCGACCTCATCAGCGGAGAAAAGAGGAAAGGATGAGAAGGAGGGTGGGGGGTTGAAGGAGGGTCAGCAAGTGCAGACGGAGAGGGGAGAGCAAGGGGAGGGTAGGAGAGGGTGGACAGGATGTCCTGGGTTTTTGAGATTAAGTGAGAGGCCAGGGCATTGCAAAGAGCCTTGGAGGTAAGAGGAGGGGTAGAGACTGCAACAGGGTTGGCTAGCTCCTTGCAGATTTTAAAGAGTTCGGCCAAGTTGTTGGATCCTGCAGAGACACAGGCTTGAATGTGGACACTCTTCTTGGTGAGGACAGAGAGTCTGTATTGCCTTTGGAGCAGGCGACAGGCCAGTTTGTCAGAGGATGAACAGGAAGTCCTCCATTTCCTCTCAGCCGCTCCATACTTACATTTAAGTGTAGGTAGGTCAGAGTCCTACCGGGAATTGCACTTGGCTTTGGACTTCAAGCGGATCCTCATGACAGGGGCAAGAGCATCAAGAGTATCAGAAATTGAAGAGTAGCGAAGGGACAGGGCTGTGTCTTGGTGTGAGTCAGCCAGAGGTGGGGGGGGGAGAGAAGATGGCAGCAAAAGCCTCAACTGACACACGCTTCATGGGCCGGATGTCCGAGAAGGTAGGAGGCAATGTTGGGGTAGGCTTGGCTTGGGGGAAATAGAGGAAGAGATGAGAGGAGAGGAGGCAGCGGTCACTCCAGGAGAGAGGAGTGGTCAGAGGGATAGAGAGGGGGAGGCCAGAGGAGATCAAGATATCAAGTGTGTGTTCTGCATAGTGAGTCGGGCCAGAGGGGAGGATAGGAGGGAAAGGGAATCACAGAGGTCGCGAAGGAGCACAGATAAGGAACAGGGAGAATCGAGATGGATGTTGAGGTCACCAAGCAAGAGGAGTTGAGTGGTTGAGGTCAGGAGGGAGGAGGAGAGGTCAGCCCACTCGGAGAGAAAGGAGGTGAATTGACCAGGAGGCCGGTAGAGAGTAGCAACAGTAAGAGAGTGGCTAGGAGAAAGAGAGAGCCTGCAGACAAGGCATTCGAAAGAGGAGTACATCTGAGTGGGAATGTGTTATGCATCAACATTGGAAGTTGTGGAACAAGTGGAGGATCCATTGAACTTCCCAGCACGTTACCATACAAACGTGCATTATCAGTCTAGTCTCTGACCAAGATGGCTACTGCATGTATAACAGGGAAGGAGTCCTACGCACTGTATGTTGCAACTCTCATCCATTCCGGGTAAAACGCTAGTTGGGCGCTTTTTGCCCTTATTCTCTCCTAGTATTATTTGCAGTGTTCTTTGCTGCTACTTGTTTTTTCCACCTTGCCGGCTCTGCGGTACTTCGTGCCATAGACGTGCCGAGCCTCGGCATCTCTGCCTTTTGCTTTAGCCACACGCGGCATCTCTTGTAATTCCTTTCCGCGCCCCAGCATTGCTGCCTCCCTCAGCCGTCCCACGGCTCTTCTGCTTGCAGCCTCGCCGCTCCTCGGCATTACAGCCTCCCACAGTCGCCACACAGCTACACTGCTTGCAGCCTTGCCGCTCCTCGGCTTTGCTTCCTCTTGAAAGCAGTTCTGCTGCTGTCCTTATTTACAGACTTGCCGCTGCGGCTCTGACTGCACTCTCATTGATGTAACCGGCCACATCACACTTCGTGCATTGTGAGAAAGATACAGCAGTGGTTCTCTCTGCTTCCCCTGGGCCTGCTGGATCCCATACATACTGGAATTCCATATCCTTTCCAGCCTTGTATTGCCTGTCTCTTCTTCTCCTCTTGCTATCCTGATTCATTGGACTTCTACCATTCTACGACAAGTCTACTGAAAATAGAGGATTCACGTCCTTCTTTCATATAATTCTAAAGAAAACACTGACCTACAGTCAACACCCCACCACAACCAGGTTTTTCCGCCTCTTGGATTTTCGCTGGGCTGGGAACGGCTCCCCGGAGTCTACTACTGCCTGGCAAACAGCTGATAAGGCACAGTGGCCTCCAGGGGAGCCCGTCCTTATCTCTTCCAGAAGAAGAAGAAAGGAAAGAAGGGAGAAAGAAGAAAGAAGAAGAAGGAAGACGCTATTGAGGAACCTGAAGAAGATCCAGAATCTTAAGGTGAGGACCTAGAAAGGGAAGTAATCACACAACCTGAGAGAATTATAGTGGCAGGAATCCACTCAGGAAAGATCAGGGCTACACCCCGGGCTGGGTGGAGCTGGGTGTGTAGAGGATCTTGTAGCCGTCAGGTAGGAGCGTGTCAAAGCTTGTGACAGAGCTGGCCGTGAACCATGTCTCAGTAAGACCAAGGACATCAAGTTCTTCAAGGAAGTGGCAGATGTCAGAGGAGTGTTTGATAGCAGAGCGAGAGTTGAGAGTGGCAAGATGAAAAAAGTTGCCAGCCTTAAAGACCTTCCGGGGAGGGGTACAAATCAGAGGTATGCCCTGCAGAGGTGAAGGAGGAGCCTGGGGGGCCGAAGAGGGGGGAAGTGAGGGAAAGGTGCCAAGGGTGCGGGGGGCAGCGGAGGGACCAGCAGGAGATGAAATGAAATTGATAAGGTGAAGGAAACGCCTATCAAAGAGGAGGAGATTGGCCTGAGGGCCTTGGACCATGACGGTGCCATTTAAGTAGACATTAATGATGACTTCCCAGCTCAGTGCTCCTGGGGATAAAAAAGGCCTGGATAGCTGTCATGGCCAATGGCCAGGAACCACAGACCCCACAACGTAGAGGGTCCAGTCCGCTGCATACTTTTATTTTTATGCAAGGTGCTTGTCTTCCCTGCAAGGGCCTCTACGTGCATCCAGTTCAGGTGTGGCCCTGAGAAGGAGCTGGGCTGCACGTGCAGCATCCTTTAGGAGTGGCATGGTGGGGCCATGAGTCAGAACTAAAGGGCGTGGCCAGAGCCAGGCTATTTAAGCCTGCCCTGCCCGCAGGCAAGCGCTTCGTGTTAATCTGCTAATGGCAGCGTAAAGCTCACCGCCGCCTGAGCGCATCCTTACCTGTTTCCAGCTACCGCAGGCAGAGCGCATCCTTACCTGCTTCCAGCTACCACAGCCTGAGCGCATCCTTACCTGCTTCCAGCTACCGCAGCCTGAACGCATCCTTACCTGCTTCCAGCTACCGCAGGCAGAGTGCATCCTTACATGTTTTCAGTTTACGGCCAGCATCATTGTAGATCCATGCGTTCTTCATCCGCTTGGAGACCTCTGATACACAGCGTTCACGCCTACATCATTCCACCACGAGCAATCCATCGGAAGACGGAATTTGCAAGAGAAAGAGATAAAGACAGGTTAGAATTTGCAAAAGACATTACGTTTAAGGTTGCGCTTTGACAAATCCTTGCGCTAGACCTTAAATCAACACTCACCTTCCGTCAAAGCATTGCAAACTCCATTCGCTTCTCATTGGGCCCCGCTTCATGCACTACAACTACCGCGGGGCCGCATATCACCTATTGGGAGAAAGCAGTGGAAAGACATTATCAAAAGGACACGGACAATAATCAAGAATCAATACTACAATATCTAAAAGCCAAAAGACACTTACCTTAAGAGTGGTTCAGCCACAGCCAGTCTGGGCTGCCACGCACATGGGCCAGTGAAAGAACTTGGTCCATCAAACGCGCCCCTGCAGTGAGAAGCAGGACGGAGAGCTCGCCATCATCGATAAACAGGTAAGACTATATGGGTTGGCGCATGCTCACCACATACTGGGAAGAAGGGTTTGAGAGAGACAGCAGTCATATTGACAAGAAGAATCCACTTCAAGGGAGGGCTGCAACCGTGCCCCAACGTCCCCGCAGAGACCAGGTGAGCGTAACAATAACTCCCATCCTAAAAAACAGGATTAGGTCCTAAAATCCCCTTAAATTATAGACCCATCACTAATACGCCATTTCTGGTAAAGATCTGGACCGTGTGGCCAATATTCAAATCTCTGCCCACCTTAACAAATATCCTATCTCCAATAAACATCACTCAGGTTTTAGAAAAGGTTACGGAACTGAGACAACTCTATTGGAGCTAAAGTCTAGACTCCTGGACTATATGGATAATGGTAAACCGTATCTCCTGATGTTGTTGGAACTTTCTGCAGCCTTCGACCTGGTGGATCACTCCATCTTGATCACCAGGTTGAAGGACGTTGCTAACTTCTCGGGTGAAGTGACCCCATGGATTTTGTCATTTCTTAGCAATCGGGAGTGTCGAGTTTATTGTGGAGAAGCAGAAGCCAAGATTCTTGAATATGGCGTCCCCCAGGGGGCCTGCATTTCTCTGTGCCTTTACAATATTTTCACGGTCCCCTTCTTCGTTCTTCTAGAACAGAATGGTGTGGGCTTTACAAACTACGCTTATGACACCAAATGTGTCATCCCTCTGACAGGTTCACACGATAAGGATGAACTCCTTTTTAATAAAGTGTATAATCTCATCCAAAAATGGATGTTGCAGAACGGTCTTGCTCTGAACAGAGATAAGACTAAACTTATGATAGTTGACACTCCAAATATGGTAAGGAAATTAGGACTTGCCTATGAGAGCTTTTTATTGAAGATCCAAACATTCCTACACAAAAGAAGGTTAAGACGCTCACGTTTTCCTCGACCACGCAGGTTAGCAGTCTGGTATCCTCCTCAGCTTATTATATCAAACCTCTAGCCCATCTCTGCCCATTCATTATGCAAATTAATGCCGAGACTATTGCAAGGGCCATAGTGGGTTCCAAAATTGATTATTGTTGCAGTCTGTTGTACGGCATTACAAAATTGGACTGCAACCGCCTGCAGGGATACAAAAAAGTGCGGTTCGAGTGGTCACAAGTCTCGCTTGGAGAGACCATGTCTCGGAGGCCAGATGGCGTCTGCCCTGGCTTCCAGTAGAATCGAGACTATTGTATAGCCTTCTGCTAATAACACACAAATGATGCATGGGTAAAATGCCTTCTTACCTACAGGATTTGCTTAAGGAGGAAACAAACACGAGACTTCTTAGATCTAATAATTCTGATCAGTTAGCTTCTCTTTGATGCAAGACCAGCAAAGCTATGAAAGGAGCTTTTCAGCATGCGGCTCCAAGAGCATGGAAGAAGGCCCTTCCGCTCGATCTCAGAGAGACTGGAGACTTGCGCGGTATAAATCAATTCAAGTAAAATAAAAGCAAAGGGAGGAACAGAAGTCCGGCAGCTCAGAGAGAAACAGAGAGTAAGTGCCTGGAGGACAGTAAATGGTAGCAGTGGTCAGAGTGAATGTGGGAGAAATTACCAGTTTACATAGTAGGCTCTCAAAGGATGAATAGTGCTGAGTGGGTAAGATAGAAGTGGGAATCCAGTCAGGGAAGATTAAGGCAACCCCACCGCCTGCACAGTGAGGTCAAAGCTTGGAGTTCACCTTAAAGCCATCGGGAAGAAGTGAATTGAATGAAATGACTGAGCTGGCATTGAACCAAGTCTCAGTGAGTGCAAGTATGCCCACGTCACTGTTTTCAAGGAGAAGTGAGATGTCAGCGGAGTGTTTGCTGGCTGAACAGGCGTTGAGCGTGGCCAGATGGAAACAATTACTGGCTTTGAACGTTTTTTGTGGTGGAGTGCAGGGGCGTGGAACATCAGTCAGAGGTGCCGGAGAAGGGAGGGTAGCAGGGGGAAAGGCAGGAGAAGGAAAGAAGATGAGAGACTGTATGATCCGGTCAAAGAGAAGGAGGTTGGGCTGAGGGCCTTGAACCGTGATTGTGCCCGTGTGGTAGAGATTAATGCAGCAACGAGAAGAGAAGAAGCCCGCCAGGAGGGCTTCCCACTTGGTGCCGCCGGTAATGGTAGTGGAGGAGTAGGGGAGAGAGTAGTGATGAGATGAGAGGTCCATAGGTCAGGAGATGGGACAGAGAAAAGGATGTCAGTGAAGATTTCTCTGGAGGAAGCACTTACATAGATGCCTGATATTGGGAGGCCAGGGCTTGCAGCGAGGATGTCTCTTTTATGCTTTTTACTTTGTGTAAATTGCTTCTTTTCTGAGCTTGGGTGTTGGATTAAATCATTAGAATCCTAATGCTATCACCTCTCAAAGACGTCCATCAATCACAGACTGACTTTGCCCTGCTTTGGCACAAATATTGTAATGTATAAAAGTTGGAAGACTCTGTAGGAGCGTCATAAAGACAGCTAATCCTATATGAATAACTATGATCTAAGGCCAAACTAGTGTCACCAATAAACTCTCACTCTTTTTTTAAAATCCCTTGCTCAGCACTTTCTAATCCTCCCCTCTCCCTTGCACTTTCCCCCTTCCCTCTCCTCTGCACTTGCATGTTCTCAATGTCACTGGGCCTACTAAGATTGCTGTTGATTTTTTTTCATCCCTTGTTCCCCTCCCTTGCCTTGTCGCGCTCTGGAACACTTGTGTATGAGCGCGATACAAATAAAATATCATATCATATCACAATCCCCTTGAACCCTGGTGAGGGACAAGGGGTGGCGGCATGAATCAAACAATGGACAGATGGAATGGGGTACAACTTTGCTTAAAACCTGATCATCTGAAAGTAGATATGCAAACTTTGCTGCAAGCAACATACCACCCCTTGATTTGAAGTGGGTCATTGTCTTCCCTCTGCTAATTGCAGAGAGCGGACCAGTCTTGCTAACACTGGCATGTTCCCCCATGCAATTTAGATTGCTTGTACTATGTTTCACAAATGCATGGACATTCAGGTGAAAACCGAGTCAGAATGCATTCTTTGAACTTCATAGGGATGCATGTCCAACGTCACAACCGTTGGAAGAGGTTTAGACTGCACAACTTCTATTTATCAGGAGCGCAGAGTGGTTTTGAGCCGGTAACCACCATTTTAGTTTAGCTATGCAAAGCACATGTGTAATTGCAAGGAGTGTTATAGGATGAAAGGCAGAGCACACACATTGTTGCAGAGTAGAAGGTAGACCCAGAGGGCCTTGATAAGGTCTCAGCTAAGCAGGGTGCCGGGCAAGGCACACATGAGAGTATAGAATGGGTGACACTGTGTATTTAGGGGCTTTTTGGTAGCTAACCGTAGGCCAGTATAAGTGGCTAGTAATATACATTTAATTAACAGTTAACATAGACAGGAGCCGCATGAGGTGAGCAGGCCACAATAGCGACAGTTCAGCCATTATGAAGTAGGTTGCAATGGAAGCCTGTTTCCACTGGAATTTTCCCACCTGCTCTTAGACATTCCCTTGTGCACCCTTTGCTCAAGAAACCCTCTGTCCATCCCTCCTTTCTGGCAAACTACCTCTCTAGCTCTATCACTCCTTTCCTGGGCAAACTCCGGGAGAAACTGGCTATCACTCAGCTGACCCTCCACACTGAATCTATTGGGTGCTTCCACGACCATCAATCTGGCTCTAGAGCATCCAGAGGCACGGAAACTGCTCTTCTGAATACCTGTGAAGACCTGCTCTCAAGCCTTGACACTAACACTCCCTCTGTCCTCATTCTCCTTGACCTCGCCTCTGCCTTTGACATGGTTAACCACAAAATCCTGATCACACGTCTCTGTGACATCACATGTCAGGCTATGGCATGGTTAACCTCCTTTCTCTCCGTCCGCCCATCCCAAGTGGAACTTCGAGCCTTTCTCTCGACTATTGCTCTCTCAACCTGTGGCGTTCCCCAGGGATCTAACCTCACCGCCTGGTTCTTCAACGTCTATATGGCTGCCGTGGCACGTGTCATTGTCACTTTTACCTCTAACTTCCAGTGTTACGCGGCTGACACGCAACTATCCTTCAGGCTACCTTCAGCTGCCTTCAGCCGCCCCCTCCTCCTCACTCATATCTGACTGTCCGCTGTTCAGTCAAGGTATGCTGCAAATGACCTCTGCCTCAACGCCAGTAAGACTGAGATTGTTCGCATTGGGACCCGTGCTCCCGCTTTCCCACTCTCACTCTGGCCGGCATCCCTGGCCCCTGCGCCTACTTGTGAGGCTAAAAACCTTAGGATCATCTTTGACTCCACTCTCTCCTCCCACAACTCTGACATTTCTAAAAAGTCTATCAGCTACACCTCTTCAGAGGTAGTCTACGTTTTCTCACTTGTCCCCAGTGGCTCACTGTCTCCAGAGCCCTGGTTCTCTCTGGGCTGGACTACTGCAACAGTCTCTTCCTCAACCTCCATGCTTCTATCCTCTGCCCTCTGCAACTCACTCAGAACAGATCTGCAAGGCCTCAAGCCCAGGGACCGCATCTCTCCGGTGCTGAAATCCCTCCACTGGCTCCCAGTGGCTGCAAGGATCAAGTTCAAGACGTTCTGCATTGTCCACAAGGCTTACTGGGGCCTGGGACCTACCTACCTGCAACGTTGGGGAAGTCAGACTGCCAACGGTGGTGTCGAGAAGATGATGTGGTGCAGGGGACCGACTCAACACCCCCCCTAGCTCTGTGACAGAGTCAGTGCTATGCTGACTTCCAACACCATGGGGTGACACTCCCCTGATTTACGCATCAGACAGAGGAGGCCTTGGACAATCCGGTTGAAGCAAGAAGTCTTTGCAGGCAGATGGTGATATCGTAATTGCAGGATGGAGTTGAAGGGTAAAATCAGAAAGACTCCACAGGATACACTGGCCAGAAGATGAGGCGGGCAGGTCTAGAGAAACCAAGGCAGACATGCAGGCTGGCAGGAGGGAAACCCCAAGGGAACAGGCAGACTGAAACAGTCAAGGGAAGCCAAAACAGACATGCAGTTCAAGGGAGGCAGGGGCGGACAGCCGAAACGGGCGTTCACCCCCGGCCAAATGCAATTCGGCCTTGGGGTGGCTTGGGACCGGTCTCATAAACCACCCTGGGGCCTGTTTTGCAAATAACATTATTTTTTTGATTTAGTTACTTTAGGTAACCTAATGTTACTTCTTGCTCCGATTTTTGTCTACTCGCCACGCACACAGCGGATGGGATGGATGCAGCAGGCATTCATTAAAGAAAGTTAACACTTAGGTTCTGATTCCTGGAATTATTTGCAATTAAAACAGGGATGTGTGTGCCATTCTGCCCACAAATTCCTGTTTAACGAATGGGGAGTTGTGGGCAGAATGGCACGCACATCCCTGTTTTATAAGCAAACCATTCCATGAAGCAGGGCCTTAGTTACTAAGTGTAAACTTTGCCTTGATGAATGCACACACACAATAAATAGTGAGTCGGCTCGGCAGTGTCCCCAGAAACCCAGCCATCCGCCGGCATGGCGCCAGGACAAAGCTGCACTTTGAAAAGAACATACAGCATCAACAATTGTAACAAATTGTCCTGGGTGTGGGAGGGAGTGAGCTGCGAGCTCGTTGCCACGCCAGCCAATCATGTGCATGCAGGGCCGGGCCTCATACGCATGCTGCTGCCCTGTGCTGCTGCCTGGGTGGAGACACCACACCCAGAAAGGGCCGCCCAGCACATTTGGGAAGGAATAAACTTGAGTTGGAAGGAAGCCATGACAGGGTCTCGACGACGCAGATGGGCCAGGGTGCTCACTGCTCACACAAAACAAAGGTAAGTAGGCAAACAGGAATCATAAAATGAAGGGCCTGAATCTCCTATCTTCCCTTCTTGAAGAATGTGGTGTCTAGGATGCGTCCTCCAGGAATTTGCACATACAAAATAAGGCGCAATGCAACACACACCTTGCTAAATATGTGATATTATGGTCTGGGATAAAAGCAGAAAACACATGTTCCATTATTCCCCTTGTATTGCATTGATATTATCCAGATTCGCCCATCTGCACCAAGCCTAGCTCATGCAGACGAGGTAATCAGTGCCAAATTGCCAAAAGCACAATACACTGGCGAGTGATGCAATACCAGTGCACCCAAATGACTTTTTCTTGCAACAGGAATTTCATTGAAGTTAAAAGAAAACTTAGTGTAAAGGTAGCTTCATCCGCTTCCATTAACATATTGCCTTGTAATCATTGGGGTTTTCGGAGTAGCTGGAAAGGCAGTGGTCGAAGTTAAATGTTAAATGTTAAATGTTAAAGGAATTTGTACCGCGCACCTTCACCAACGGAATTGGTCCCCAGGCGCTCAGGCGGATCTGTAAACAATAAAGGTGGGATGGGTTAGTAAGGTGAAGAAGGGAGTAGGATAGTGAGAGGAGTGGTGTTCTGTTGGCAGCTTCAACTCAGTATACATCGGGTGCTGAGCTTTGGTGCGGGTATCGGATCGGAGTCAGTCTGCGTGTGCTGTTGTTCCGGCTTATGTGTTGTTGCAGTGTTGTGAAGTGCGTGTGGCTTGTTGTGCGAGAGATGGTTGTGTGAGTTTTTTGAGTGACATAAGTATGCAGAGTTTGAGCTTATATTGATTAGTGGGTTACCTGACCTTTACCATGCTAACATTTATAGTTCTGTCATAGTGTGGCACCTGTTGGCCCTCACATTCCCATCTAGACGCGGCGCAGGCCAATGTTTAGGACTCCATCCAGGTGTGGTCATGCCAACCCTCACACCCCCATCCAGATGCGGCGCAGGCTAGTGTCTAGCGACCCGTCCAGGTGTGGGCATGCTAACATTCACAACTCCATCTGAGCGCATTCACGTTTTTCCTAGGCGCGGGCATGTTATCCTTCAATCGATCCTACCCAGGTGCGACGCAGGCCAACGTCTATCTAGATGCGTCTGCCGGTCTGGATATGTTCGTCCGGTACGTACGAGTGAGAGTGTCACTTGGGGCTTTCGTCTGGGTCTAGGTATGTGGTCAGTCTCTGCAGCCTTCCTTTGTGGCTATTTTCCATGATGTCTTATGCTCTGTTGAATGGTTGGTTCTTTGGTTTGAGTGTTTGTCCAATTTGAGAGCGGTCGAGGTTGGAGTTATTTTCGTCATTGTTTTAATGTCTGGGCATTCTAGTGCGTCTCCGTTGTGGTTACGTTTTGAAGAGCCATGATTTGAGGAGTTTCCTGAATGCTAGGTGGTTTGTTGTATTGCGTATATATTCTTAGGTAGTTCATTCCAGGTTTTGGGTGCCTGGTGAGAGAAAGATGATCCTCCAAGTTTTTTTCTGTTGTAGGGTTTTGGTTCCAGGCGTATGTCGGTGCTTGATCTTAGTGTTCTTGTCGGTTGGTGTAGGCGTAGTTTGTCGCTTAGGAATTCTGCGCCTTGTTTGTGTATTGCTCTGTGCGTGATGCACATGGCCTTGAACTTTATTCGTTGTTTCATTGGTAGCCAGTGTAGTATTTTTAGCGCGGGTGTGATGTGTTCTCTTCTGGGTAGCTTGAGGAGGAGTCTGGGTGCTGCATTTTGTATGCGCTGCAGTTTTTTTAGAAGTCGTTCGGGTATGCCCAGGTATAGGCTATTGGCATAGTCTACTCTGGACATGATCAGAGCGATGATGGTAAGTGTTTTGTTGGCGAATGACAGGAACGGTAGGATCCTTTTTGCTGCTCGCAGGAGGAAGAAACATTTCTTGATTACCGAGTTTACTTGTGGCTCCAGAGTGAGGTTGTTATCCATCAGGACCCCTAGGTTTTTTACAGTTGATGATGGTTCTGGTGTGGTGCTGAGCTCTCTTGGCCAGGGGATGTAGTTGATGTCTCCTCCCTTTTTTGAAACAATCATTATCTCTGGTTTGCCTGGGTTGATTTTGAGGTGGTTGAGGTTCATCCAGTTGAATATGTCACGAAGGCAATTCTCTAATGTGGTGTTTTCTTCTCGGGTGTCTTGTATGTTGAAGATTATTTGAGTATCGTCGGCGTAGTTGTAGCATGTGAGGCCGTGTTTTTTGATGAGTTTGATTAATAGGTACATGTAGATGTTGAATAGAGGCGGGGAGAAGGATGATCCTTGTGGTACTCCGCACGTGGAGACTCTGGGTTTGGATTTACAAGGTTTCATCCATATTGTTTCTGTTCTGTTAGTTAGGAAGGATTTGATCCATAGTAGGGCAGTGTCTGTTATCCCTAGTCCTTTAATCTCTTTATGAGGATGGCGTGGTTGACAGTGTCGAAGGCTGCAGACAGATCAAGGAGAATCAGGGCGGTGCTGTTGTCTGAGTCTGCGTTTGTTTTTAGGTCGTCCCATATTGAGAGGACAGCCGATTCTGTTCCTCTCATAGGTCTGAAGCCAACTTGTGCCTGGTCTAGTGGGCAGTGCTCTTCTATGAATTCTTGGGTTATTTGGTAGACATACGTTTCTAGCAGTTTGGCTATGTAGGGTATGTTGGAGATGGGGCTGTAGTTGGATAAGTCCTCTACGTTTCCTGTTGTGTCTTTGAGTAGCGGCTTGATGCATGCCGATTTGAAGGCCTGCGGTACTTTACCTGTTGAGATTGAGAGGTTGAGGAGGTTCCTGTGGTATTCCATGGGGGTTCGTTGTTTGAGAATTGTTTTGAATATGTCCGGGGGGCAAGGGTCTTCAGGAGAGCCCGATTTGTTGGTTTGGTTTACCAGTTTGACGAAAGCCTCAACTGATATTTCTGGGAAGTTCTGTAGCTTGTTTGCATGTTCCTCGTCTGTGCCGGTGGGGTTTGAGCTGTGAACGCTTGGTCTGTTTTGTATGGTGTGTTGGATGGAGGTTATTTTGTTTTTGAAGTGGTCTCCGAGGTCCTCGCAAAGTTTTGTCGATGGGATTGGCGTGTTGTTGCAGGCCGGTGGGTTTTTTATTTCGTTTATGATTTTGAATAGTTCTTTTTGAGCGTTTGGTGCTATGAAGATTCGGTTGTCGTAATGTTTCCTCTTCCCTTTTTGTATTTCCTTTTTATATGCGCGGATCTGTTGTAGGAATTGAAATTTGTTTGCGGTGTTGTTGTTGTTCCTCCATTCAGATTCTAGTTTTCGGTTTTCATGGCTTTGAGTAGTGGGGTGAACCATTTTGCTGTAGGTTTCTTGTGTGATGGGGTGAAGGGCTTTTCTTTGGTGATGTTGTCAAGGGTTGTTGCGATCCAGGTATGAAGTAGGGCCACTTTTTTGTCTAGGTCTGCTTCTTCCATGGTTGATGCTTGTGGTTTGCTGAGTTCTAGGATCTCGGTTAGATTGGAGTTTTTTATGGTTCTCCTATTTCTTTTCATCATGATGGGTTGCTTTTCTTGTTGCTTTTTTGTCGGAGCGGCCGTTGTGATTACGAACGGAATAATGAGGTGGTCGCTCCAAAGTATTTGAATTGGGAGTGCCGTGGTGATGAGATCCTTGTTGGCGAAGATTGCGTCAAGTGTGTGCCCTGCTGAGTGGGTTGCTCCTTTGACTAGTTGTTGTAGGTTCATGGCTGCTAGTTGGGCGGTTAAGGATTTTTGTGTGGTTGTGGTTTCTTCGTCGAACCAGATGTTGAAATCTCCAAGGATGATCAGATGATTGTACTTGATGGCTAGGGTAGTGATTGCTTCCATGAAGGCGTCTACGAAAGTCGCATCGTAGGTTGGTGGTCTGTATATCAGTATGAATTTCAGGTTGGTTTTGGGGTTTACTGAAAGTCGTAGTATTAAGGACTCGCATTTATCGATGTTTAATGGTTCTTCCATTTTGATGGCCAGTTGTTCCTTGTGGATGATCGCTAGTCCCCCCCCCTCTTTTGGATTTTCTGTTTGTTTGGATGCATTTGAAGTCTTCAGGCAGGCAGTTGTTGAGGATGATCTTGTAGTTGCCGTCTAGCCATGTTTCGGTTACAAATAGGATGTCTATGCCTCCTTCTGACAGGGGTTCATATATTTCCGTTGAGAGGTTATTTGTTGCTCGAGTTTGTAATTGTCTGTTCGGGGAGTTTCCGCATTGATGTCGGTAGGATGAAGAACAGCGACAGCTGCTTCTTCATTGAAGCGGTCTAGTAAGTTGATAACAGGGTTGATTAGTCTTGGTGTTTCTGCTGTGATGCTACTCGGCTGAAGATCAGCGGTGGTTTCTTCATTGGGTCCGATTGTTGGGTGGTAGGTGGCGTTGCTGGTTGTTGGTACTTCCCCGCATTGTGCGGGATGTAGTGGAAATCGATGTTGCCCCTGTGTTCTTGTAATGTAAGGGGTAATGGGGTCGGAGCCCTCCCACTCTCTTGTTGAGTGCCTCCGTATTTTTTCCGTGTGTATCAGGAAATCTTTTGCATGTTTCGAGGTTTCCGTGTTGGGGTGTCGGTGTACCGTGGTTGTTGCGAGGTAAGGTGTGAGGTATAAGGATTTTTCTCTTGTGGATTTTGTTCCGGTTGTGGCTGTTTTAGGCGTGTTTTCTTCCAATGGGGCTGTTTCTTGTGGGTTCTGTCGGTGTTGTGTGTTTGCGTCTCTTGTTGCACGATCTTGTTCTCTTTCTCGGCGTCCTTTTCTGGTACGGGCCATTTTCCAGTCTAGGTGCAGGCGTGGTATGGTAGTTGGTCCTCTATGTTGTGCTGTGTGGTCGCAGTGACCTCGGGTTTCCTTCTCTGGATACGCTGGGGTGCTCTCTGGCTCAGTGTTGTTTTCTGTCGGTGGGTGGGGTATATTTCCTAAGGGTGCACTGTCGGTGGGGGGGGGGATAGGGTGTTAACGGTCTGCTGGTATGGGATTTAGTATGGTTAGGTAGTGGTGGGTTTCCGGGATTGGTAGAGAACTGAACTAAGCGCAGTTAGATTATTTGAGGGATCTGTATAGTGGGTGGAGAGGCCTATCAGTGCAACCTGAACATCATACAGTGCAATTAGGAGACAGAACCCCTGCTAAATTTGAGAGACCTGTATAGTGGGAGAGAGGCCTATCAGTGCAATCTAAACCTCATATAATGCAGTTTGGGGACGGAGCCCCTGCTAAATTTGAGAGACTTGTATGGTGGGTGGAGAGGCCTATAAGTGCAACCTGAACATCATACAGTGCAATTAGGAGACAGAACTCCTGCTAAATTTGAGAGACCTGTATAGTGGGAGAGAGGCCTATCAGTGCAATCTGAACCTCATATAGTGCAGTTTGGGGACGGAGCCCCTGTTAAACTTGAGAGACCCGCGCAGTGGGAGAGAGGCCTATCAGTGCAATCCAAACATCCTACACGGCAATTTGGGGAGAGAGCCCCTGCAAAATTTGAGTGACCTGTATAGTGGGAGAGAGGCCTATCAGTGCAACCTAAATATCATACAATGCAATTAGGAGACAGAACCCCTGCTGAATATGAGAGACCCGCACAGTGGGAGAGAGGCCTATCAGTGCAATTTAAACCTCATATAATGCAGTTTGGGGACAGAGCCCCTGCTAAATTTGAGAGACCTGTATTGTGGGAGAGAGGCCTATCAGTGCAACCTAAACATCATACAATGCAATTAGGAGACAGAACCCCTGCTGAATATGAGAGACCCGCACAGTGGGAGAGAGGCCTATCAGTGCAATCTAAACCTCATATAATGCAGTTTGGGGACGGAGCCCCTGCTAAATTTGAGAGACCTGTATAGTTGGAGAGAGGCCTATCAGTGCAACCTAAACATCATACAATGCTATTAGGAGACAGACCCCCTGCTAAATTTGAGAGACCTGTATGGTGGGTGGAGAGGCCTATCAGTGCAACCTAAACATCATACAATGCAATTAGGAGACAGAACCCCTGCTAAATTTGAGAGACTTGTAGTGGGTTGAGAGGTCTATCAGTGCAACCTGAACATCATACAGTGCAATTAGGAGACAGAACCCCTGCTAAATTTGAGAGACCCGCACAGTGGGAGAGAGGCCTATCAGTGCAATCTGAACATCATACAGTGCAATTAGGAGACAGAACTCCTGCTAAATTTGAGATACCTGTATAGTGGGAGAGAGGCCTATCAGTGCAATCTGAACCTCATATAGTGCAGTTTGGGGACGGAGCCCCTGTTAAACTTGAGAGACCCGCGCAGTGGGAGAGAGGCCTATCAGTGCAATCCAAACATCCTACACGGCAATTTGGGGAGAGAGCCCCTGCTAAATTTGAGTGACCTGTATAGTGGGAGAGAGGCCTATCAGTGCAACCTAAATATCATACAATGCAATTAGGAGACAGAACCCCTGCTGAATATGAGAGACCCGCACAGTGGGAGAGAGGCCTATCAGTGCAATCTAAACCTCATATAATGCAGTTTGGGGACAGAGCCCCTGCTAAATTTGAGAGACCTGTATTGTGGGAGAGAGGCCTATCAGTGCAACCTAAACATCATACAATGCAATTAGGAGACAGAACCCCTGCTGAATATGAGAGACCCGCACAGTGGGAGAGAGGCCTATCAGTGCAACCTAAACATCATACAATGCAATTAGGAGACAGACCCCCTGCTAAATTTGAGAGACCTGTATGGTGGGTGGAGAGGCCTATCAGTGCAACCTAAACATCATACAATGCAATTAGGAGACAGAACCCCTGCTAAATTTGAGAGACTTGTAGTGGGTTGAGAGGTCTATCAGTGCAACCTGAACATCATACAGTGCAATTAGGAGACAGAACCCCTGCTAAATTTGAGAGACCCGCACAGTGGGAGAGAGGCCTATCAGTGCAATCTGAACCTCATATAGTGCAGTTTGGGGAAGTGTACAAAAAGAAGTAGTGGAGCTATGTTCCCTGCCTGGCTGCCCCCGCTCCCCACAAACCCCATCGCCACGTCCCCCCCACACACAATACACCCCCCAAACACTTTAACCTGCTGTTTAAGGGAACGTTATGTGCAGTGCACTGAAAGTGCAATTTTCAACTTCTTCCTACACTTTTATTTTAAGACGAAACTGTTCCAGAACAGTTTCTTTTTAAAATAAAAGTGTAGGAGCTGTAAAAGGTAATTAAAGAAAGTAGAGGAGCACCGCTCCCGACCGCTCCCGCTCAGTTCGACCACTGCGGAAAGGTCGCTCTTTAATTTGTTTCACATTGTTGATGCAATGACAGGAAGCCAGAGAATGGTTACTTTGCATTTCCAGGGATGGTTGGATCCTTTTGGCTGGTGATAGCATTGGTTTCAGAACCAAGATGACATGACTAAGTGCATGGATGTATCTTTAAGTCTGCATGACATATCCATTTTGGTGTCAGTGTGTGCAATGTGTCCATGTATGTTTGCGTTGTGTTTGTGAGCACTTATTCATGGTACATGCTGCTGCTAGGGGAGTCCTAGTCTTAATGTATTTTCCACAGTGGTTTTGGGGAACATCGCTCAGGGATTCCTGGGCTTGGCATAAGGTCTACATGATGTGTCACTCACACTCCATTACGCTGGCACATTGTATAACATGACTGTAAGCGTTTTTGTACAACCCAGCTTCGACAAGCTTTGAACTGTCCGGGTGCATGCATGCATAGATTAAATGCTTCTGCCTGAACAAGGATTTATCACACTCTCATGCTGCCTCGACTAAGGGCTTCTGTGATGCAGCTGCCCTTTGGTATCAGCTGGGATTCAAGAATGCTGTAGAGCCCATCATTGCACTCAACTCAAGTGCTCACTAGACGGTTCACCCATGAACAATTATTTATCTTTCTTTAACAGCTGATTTCAAAAATAAAAATGGGGTAGGATTTACAGAGCAAGGAAGGAAAGGTAAAAGGAGGAGTGGTAGGGGACACAAAAAAGAATGAGGGTAGAAAGATGGGGGAAAAGGTTGAGAGGGAAAAGGGTAGAGAGTCAGGAAGGATACAATATGAGCGAGGAAGGAAAGGAGGGAGAGGAGAAGATGCCATGAAAGAAAGGGGCGAGACTGGAAGGGGAAGCAACACAAAAGGAAGGAACAAAAGAAAAAAGAAAGAAGAAAATCAAAAGAGGAAGGAAGGGAGAGGGGTGAGAACGGAATAAAGGAAGGCAGGAACTACTTGTGTCTCCTATTGTAATCCAGAAATAGAAACCAGCAGATTGAGCACTCGCTGGTGCTGTTGCGATGTATGTGTGATCTGCGAGTAGCAGGTTCAAATCCTGGCAAGGCCAACTCAGCCTTTCATTAATCTGATTTTGATAAATGAGTACCAACTTCATTTGTGAATACATGTATGTAAATAGGTTCTATGTATAGTGTGTGAGAAACATGAGGGCATTCTCCCAGTAAAACCTTTAAAATCCCTTACTCAGGTGGCCAGGACACCGCCATTGCTATTGGATCCAGTTCCTGGGGATGGACCAGTGAGGGAGGATCACCTGGGTAAAGGAACCCAAGGTTAAGCTCAGGGGAATATCCTAGGTAAGACGCGGTATGTTACTGGGGAAGAAGACGAGGATGGAGAGATCCCTGAGACCTTTGTGGGCTGTCCCACAGTTAGCCCCCTTTCTCCTATAAAATCTCCCATATTAAGATCTACCAAACAAACCCATCTGGAAAATGCCCTAAGAACACAAACCCTACTGGAGTTGGAAACCACATCTCCTAGAAACCCTGCTTTCCTGCTTTCTACCCAAAAACGTGCAACCATTCTTTTTCACATCCTTCTGATTATTCTTTTCCGAACTCTCTACCCTGACAAAACACTACTGGTCCCAGAACCCCTGTATTCATTTCACGATCCCAGTTATTCCTGTATGCCTCACAAACCCCAACGATCCTGTCCCTCTTATTATCATTTTGTAAACTCCCTGTTAAATATAACCAACAGCTACCATTCTCACAAATCCTATGAAACCTACACCTTTGAGATTCCCACAAACCCTGATACTTGGAAACTCTTTCACCTTCTTTTTCCGACACAAATATTTGTTCCCGACATAACACCAGGACCAGACATGTCCCAAGACAAGGGTCAGGCCAAGTTAGGCAACTAACCCAGACCACACACACCTGGCTGCCCTTCCTTTTCCCCACAGGGATAAAAGGTGGAGCAAGAGAGCACAGTACGAGCAAGGTGAATACAACAGACAGCACGACGAGATGGCTACCATGCTGCAGTTAAAGAGAAGGAAAAAGGTGGCAGGAATCGAGAGGCTGGCGAGGAGAGAAGCAACCTTACCCTTTTCGTCCCAGGCCCAAGGAACCTTAGTGGAAGAGAGCCTAAAACTGCGAACAATAGCACAAGTGTCCTGCAGCAGATAACAACGGTATTCGGGGCAAGCCTATGGCGATGAGCAGGAGCGACGGAAGCTCCCTTACCCGTGGTACCGGCCTTGACTCCAGAGAAGTTAAAAGCCAAGTGGTTCATCACAGCCGATGAGTCGAGGGGAGAACCAATAAGAACTGGGCAGTGTTCAATGAGTACCGCAAAGTGGCAAGTTTTGTACCAAAACTGAGGAACTTTGAATGAACTGTAAAAAGTGAGAAGGAGAGACCAGCTGCAGAGGGAAACCAGCACTACGTGGGTGCTAAAGTAAAAGACTCTGGTCGAGCCCCATATGAGAGAAACTACAGATACCAGAAGGCTGTGGGAGGGCCAGCGAAATAGGTCAAAGTGGTCATACAGAGGGTCAAGTAAAATCCCTGTACAATTGAAAGACTTCGATCTACAAGCAGTGTGAAAGAAAGGGAAGTGAATCCCACAGTAAAAGTGAACATTGAGAAACCAAGGGAATTGAATCCCGTTAAAGTCAAGAAGGGTCCGAGCCTGACCGAGGGAGATCCAGGGGTAAAACCACACCCAAGAACTAAAAGTCAAGAGGGGTCCGAGCCCGACCGAGGGAAATTCGGGGGTAAAGCCTTCACCCAAACAAAAGACATTGAGAAATTGAGGGAGGAAAAATCCTGCAAAAGGCAAAAGGGGTCCGAGCCCGTCCAAGGGAGGTCCATCGCCCAAGAAGATAGAGAGAAGAGAGGTCCGAGCCCGACGAGGGAGATCTAGGGGTGAAGCTATCACCCAAAGTTGATTAATAAAGGAACTGTGATATATTTTGGAATACGATTGAGAAGGGTCAGCGCTCAGAAGAGGGGGGCCCAGAAGTGAAACCATCACCGTACATGAAACTGTGATAAACAATTGAGAAGGGTCAACACCCAGAAGAGAGGGAGCCAAGGGTGAACCCATCACCCAGCGAACATTGGGAATGATCTTTCATTTGGTTAAAGGAACTTTTGTTTTTGTTATTTGAACATGTCAGGCCACGAAGGCAAGAGACTTTCAAAGGAAACGAGACTTGGCCATCGACAATCCTGAGAACTGCCTTGGAACTGTCGTCTCACGCTGGACAAGCCCAAGACTGTACTGTGGTCCAAGCTCCCATCTTACCCGGTGTCCAAAACATGGGGAAGAGAGGCCCAGGCTACCGCATCCTGACATATTATTTGAGAGCACTTCTTTCTTTTCTTGAGAGCTATTCGATAATGTTTTATGTATTATTTGTGAGGTTTGGCAATAGGTTTTCTAGTATAGGCCCTGTTATTTTGATACAACGCCACTAGTAGTAACTTCTTTTTCATTTGATGGTTGACCTTGCTCCCATGTTAGATTTAGGTTCAGATTAGCCATTTTTCCAACCTGCGTACAGCATTCATTGTTCAATAAACACCCCTGAACTGTGAACACTTGGGTCTGTGTTACTTGTTGTCACTATGAGTTCCTCACATATGGTGTCAGTAATGGGATATTCAGTGACATCCTAGACCGGTATGTAATCATTTACCTGGACGACATTCTGGTTTATTCACAGTCATACCAAGAACACGTGCTGCATGTATCTTTGGTCTTACAACGACATTCTGGTTTACTCACAGTCATACCAAGAACACGTGCTGCATGTATCTTCGGTCTTACAACGATTACGTGAGCACCATCTTTTTGTGAAAGCAGAAAAGGGCATTTTCAATTCAACTGGAGTAGAATTCCTAGGGTATGACTTAACCAGCTGCCCCCCACATCAACCACAGCCCTCCAGTCGCTCCTAGGGTTTGCGAACATTTATCGCTGTTTTGTATATTCCTTCTCGTCTGTGGTTTCGCCTCTTACCTCCCTGACTAGTTCTAAAGTCCCTTTCTGTTGGAACACCGCCTCGGGCATTGCTGTAAGTGCTATCTTATCACATGCTTGCACTGATACAGGAGAAATCCACTCAGTGGCCTTTTTCTTGCAGAAGTTGGCTGCTTACGAGCGCAATTAAATTGTCATAGAAAGAGAACTACTGGCCATCAAAGACTCTTTTACGGAGTGGGGGCATTACCTTATGGGGGTCAAACATCCCGTAACCGTGTTTTCGGATCACAGGAACTTACAGTCCTTCAAGACCATTAAATGCCTTACAGCAAGGCAAGCCCGATGGCATGCATTTTTTAAGTAATTTGATTTCCGTATCACTTACCGACACGTTGTCTCGGCTTGGTGCCGGCACACCTCCTGTCCGTCCCGATCAGCAGTTGGTTCTTTCAGATCACATGGTCTGTGGCTGTTCTGCACAGCCCATGCTTTCGACAATGTTACCAGATTGGGTGGCCAAAGGCCCAACGGAGATCCAGGACCTAAATTTGGATGTGAACCGTGGTCTACTCTACCTACAGGGGAAACTGTACCTAGCTATGGAAGAAACACACCTCAAAGCCCTCCAATGGAGCCATGACTCTCTGATCGCTGCCCATCCTGGTGGGACAAAGACCCAAGAACTACTCCATAGGTGGTGCTAGTAGCCTCCATGAACCGTAACATGGTGGACTACGTTGCTACTTGTGCCATATGTGCACAATGCAAGACTATGCCAGGGAAACCCACTGGCCTTTTGGGACCATTACCTGTGCCCCATAAACCAGGGCACATGGTGTCCATGGATTTCATAGTAGAATTACCTCAGATCCAAGGATATAACACCACATGGGTCGTTGTGGATATTTTCAGGAAAATTGCATTTTTGCGTCCCTTGTTCTGGCCTGCCATCTGCTCCGGTCCTGGCGGATCTGTTCATGCGCCAGGTGTTTTGTTTCTTTGGTTTACCCTCTGTTCCTGTTATGGACATGGGTTCACAATTTACTTCTCACTTTTGTAGGGCGCTTAGTGCTGCAGTTTTCAAGTTCCTATCATCCACAAACAGATGACCAAATGGAACAGACCAACTACACTTTGGAGCAATGCCTCCTTTGTTTATGTTTACAATACCAAAACTCATGGCCTCCCTCTGGAACAGCCTCCCTGCCACTCTAAAACTTGAGGAGAACCATCTCCGGTTCTGGAAGCACCTCAAGACCTTCCTCTTTGCTTCTGCCTACGCTCCCCCTCTCCCCTGCTGATCTGTTCTCTCTTGGCACTGAGCACCTGGCCACCCTCTGTCCTCCGGGCCCAGGTACCTGCTCACCCTGTCACCCTCCCACACTTGCCTTTATTATTTATTTATTATTATTTATCTGTTTCTCCTTTGCTCCGCACTTTCTACTTCTCCCCCTTCCATGCATTTTCCCCTCCCCCTCTACCATGTACTTGCGCATTCTCAATGTCACTGGGCCTAGTAAGATTGTTGTTTTGTTCTCCCCTGTTCCCCTCCCTGTTCCCCTCCCTTGCCTTGTCATGCTCTGAAACACTTGTGTACAAGCACGATAGAAATAAAATATCAATTCAATTGAATTCAATGGTTTTCAGTTTTACATTCGCCGGAATTCGCCTACAATAACTCACAACACACACAGTAATATGCATTTATTTAACAAAGAGGGAATCAAATTTTCAATGCAAGAAATGTTACCTCGTGCAAGGAAATGGATGAAGGAGCTGAGAATTCGTAACATTTCCTTAACAAAACAACCGTTAAATGGAGAGGAGATACCGTGTGCAACTTGGACAGGAAAAACCTCTACGTCGATAATTGACTATATCTTTGCCTCTGACTCTCTACAACAATTAGTAATTGAAACCAGCAACTATTCAAATGAAGAAAGCGATCATCATCAAATCTCTATTTCTTGGTATGCCCACAAAACTATTGCTGAGTATATATTCTTACTGACTTGGAAGTAAGCAACAGTCTGAATAAATTAAGAATACGAGACCAGCAAGCCAATGGAATTCGTACAACTTTTCAAGCAGCCACATTGAAAGATCAGGAAAAACTGAACTATGGATGGCTATTAGAAAAATACAAAGACCCACAAACAAAAACAAAGCATGCGGCGAAAAACTCTCATGGACATTATTACAATCAAACTATCAAACAAGAAAAGCATGAACATCAAAAGAGACTGCGTCACCTGAAATCAAAAAATGAACCGGACCTCAAAAAAGAGTTAAAGAAAGAAAAACAAAGATACTCAAACTTTATAAAACAAAACAAGGCTATGATGAAACAACATGATGCAGAAGCAATATTGAACGCTTTAAAAAATAAAAACACAAGATATCTATGGTCCATGATGAATGAAAAATCAACTCAGCAAACATTAATATAAGAAGTTGGCTCACAAAACTGGGTAATACATTACCATGAAGTATATAACAACAAGACAAGCAAGCCGTTAATTGATGGAGGAAACGATGAATCTATTTGAATGGGAGCTCGACGACATAATAAATAAAATTAAAGCTTTGAATTCTTCACGAGCACCAGGCCCGGATGGGCTCTCAAATGCAGCTCTCAAAGCATCACCAGAAGACTGGGCAAAATTCTTCTCACAATTATTGCAACTCATAGTGAAAAGTAAAGAAATCCCCAAAACCTGGACAACTGCAATAATAATCCCAATCTTTAAATCAGAAGACCGAAAGCTGCCAAACAACTACAGACCTTGATCCACTAGGAAAGCTATTTGCAAGCTACCTACAAAAACAACTAAACATATGGGCAGCAAAAAATGGAAGACACGCGAAAAGACAGACTGGCTTTGTGACGAAGATTGGGACAAATGTAAACTTACTGTTACTGAATATGATAAAGGTTGAAGCAAGCATCAGAAATCAGCAAGTTTATGCCTTGTTTATAGACCTGAAAATGGCATTCGATTCAGTAAACAGACAGAAGCTCTGGGAGAAACTAACAGCTTGGGGTTGTCCTGCTTACATCTTAAACCCAATCATTCAACTATATTCAAATACATCTATTCGAGTCCGATTAACAAACGCTGGTATGGTCACAGAATCCATTTCTACTAGGAGCGGTTTGAAACAAGGCTGTCCCCTAGCTGCATGTCTTTATAACCTTTATACTAATGACTTTGAAGAGCGTATTCAAAACACAAGAGCAAATCCTCTGAAAATCAATAACGAACCTATCCAAGCACTTATTTATGCTGACGATATTATCATCTTGGACAAAACGACATCTGGCTTGCAAGAATCTCTGAACAAAACACAAGATTATATGAACGTAAACGATCTGCAAATCAATACGTGCAAAACCAAGGCCATGAAACTGATCAGTCTGAAACGGAAAAAACAACATCCCTTCAAAATCATGCTGGATGGAAATGAAATTATAATGACAAAGTCAATGAAATAGTTGGGTGCCCTGATAAATCCTTCAAACAATGAAAAAGAATGGTTTGAAAACATCAAAGAAAAGGCTATATCTTTAGCGAGACAAGGAAGATTCTTTCATCTGAAGTATGGCACATTCTCAGCAAAGCCAATAACGTTATTATATAGGCAAAAGGTAGTTCCTATCATAACTTATGCCACTGAATCTATAATCAAGGAGAAGTTTATTAACTGGTCCATTCTAGAAGGGCTGTACTGGCGGAAAACGTTGGCCCTTCCAAAATCATTTCCTGTGGCAAGGATCAGATTCGAATTGGGTCTGCAATTAATGGAATCCATAGTTACATGGAAACAGATGGACTTATACAGAAAAATCTTATCGGAGGATCCAATTCCATCACTTGAAATATTAAAGAAGAAAGAAAAAGCAGTCCAAACGACAGCTCTCGAAAAATGGACGACATCAATTAAAAGAAAATTGCAAGAAGAAGAAATATCAGAAGAAATGTTGACTAAGAGGCCCCAACAGGCGAAAGGAAAATTGAAAAGCAATGACTGGATAAAAACAATAGAGAAACAAAAATCTTACAAAAGGTATCTAAATTGTGACACTGAAACAAGGGCTCTGAACGAACTACCGGGATGCCTAAACCAATTTCCTGATAAAACAATCCGAGATCAATTTCTAAGATTTCGCTTAAATATACTACCAACCAGAGACTACCTAGCAGCATTTGACAAAACTGGCACTGTCACAGTGGAGTGTAGATTTTGTAAAGAAGCACAAAGCCCAGAAACATTATTTCATTTAATTATGGTGTGTCCGAGGCTGAAAGAAAAACGAGATCTATGGAGAAGTTTCTTCCGGATCTCGAGTAAAGTGATGACGACAGAAGAAAGATGGGCGAATCTGCTAAGAGGAAATGACCAGTGGTTAATAATCACAATAATGAAATTTTGGGGGCGAAATCATAAAATGAGTCCTAATCTTCAGAAGAAACAAAATTATTCTTTTAAAGAATACATCGGAATAGACTTGAATGTAAAGTTTGAAAAATCAAACCAAACATTAAAAAAAAAAAACAAAAAAAAAAAACAACACACAGCCACAGGTTCCTCACCTTTTTTTTGCCTTATATGGACAACACCCAGGTCTCTACGCCTGGACCCTGCCGTACCCTTGGACAATCCTGCCGCACTGGCTTGTGATTTAGTAGGGGTATATAAGGAAATCCGTTCCCATCTGGTGCGTGCTCAGGAACGGACCAAACGGTTCGCTGACCCCTGTGTATAACATTGGAATGCGTGTATGGTTGTCCACCAAATACCTTAAGATACCTGGCAAAAGGTCTCTTCTCCCACATTACGTAGGGCCTTATGTAGTCACTGCTGTGATAAACCCAGTGGTGGTACAGTTGGCTATGCCAACTCGTTGGCGGGTGCATCCTGTCTTTCATGACTCCCTGGTCAAATCCTTCCACCTTCCACCCGCTAACCTGTTCGCCCGGTTTCTGTCCAGGTACAAGGTTCGGAGGAGTACAAGTTGGCTTCCATCCTTTAAATGCGGGGGTGTCCCAATACTTAGTTGAGTGTAAGAACTATGGTCCCGAGGACCGGACCTGGGAACCCCTGGACAACATCCATGCTCCACTACTGCTTCAGCATTTCCACGCCTCCAAGGGTGTACCGGCGCCTTTGGGGGATGGTACTGTCATGCCTCCCGGCTCCCCAACCCCTCCCAGATCCAGCAGCACCATCCCATCACAGCGGTTCTGCCGTTTATTAAAGTATGGGGCCGCTGGTAGCTCCGTTTACTCACATTGGAGGCTGTTTGGCATGTTGCCATTGCAGCATGGTGCATACACGAGACGTGCTCTGACGGCGCTGCGTTCCGGAGCTCTTTGCAATCACGTGATGCAGAACTCATCGTTGCCTGGGCAATGCCGTATCACAGGCACCCATAAAACACTGCTCATCCCGCGGTCCGGTGCTTCTGATTAGAAGTTACTCTGTGTTTGTTGTTCCTGCTTTTGTAATTCTACTTTTTGAATATCCATTGCCGAGCTTGCCTGTTATCTGGAGTCCCCTTGTCACCGCTTTCTGGTTCCCATTGTTGTCAGCCTCCTTTTGATCATCAGCCTGCCACCGGACTCCTGCTGTTTGCTGTTTTTGTCTGGAATACTGACCGCACATTATGACCACGGCCCGCATTGTACTCTGCTTCTGCTTTCTCCCGGTGGACGTTCCACGCCACCTTACTAGCAGTGAGTTACCTTCCGCTGCTCCCTGCTTTTTCTGGCCTGGGGAGATCCCTGTGTTGCAAACCACTGTGTAGCTATTGCTCCTTCTAGACTGCTTTCATTGCTGCAGACTTTTACCTCTGCTCTCTGCCTACATTGGGCTGTTTCCATTACTCTCATTCTGCATTGCCTCTGCCGGATATTGCTTCAATCCCCCTCACTGTGTACAAGTGCACTTGACTTTCTGGACGCTCTGCTGCATTATGCACCAACTCGACACTAGTACGTCCCTCGTGCCTTACGAGTATAGTCCCTAACTAACCTTCCCCTCCTCATTTCCCTTCTTCTGCTACTCACCTGGACCCTACTTTTTGGACTACTGGAGCCAGCCTTGGTAAGATACCAGACCAACTCAGGTTTTCTGGTAATTGGGACACAGGGTGGAGGGAGGATCGGGGTAACCCACGGACCAGGTTCCTTCCTAATACTTACCTTGTCTTCTCAGGGAACATTCCGGAAGGAGACACTTCCAAGTCCCTACCAGTAAGCCTGGATATACGCACACCCAGATTAGTGTACTCTTGCTATGGGGGCTATGTTAATCTATCCGAGAACACTACTGATCTGTATCGCCTAACTTCCTTTCAGCCTGGCGTTCCTGTGGTCTTTGACCCATGCCCTTTCAGGTGATTTGCTCCTCTAGCTATTTCTTACGTAACAGCTAGTGAGGTGTATCACTAAGAAGGTCTTATTCTACAAAGGGGAGACCTGAGTCTCTCGGAATTCAGGCACCATACGGACCTGGGCAACCACTGACTCCCACACATCCTAGGAGAGTCCATTACTCTGGGTGGTAGTCAACCTTCCTTGGTGAGTACTCTGTGTAATATATATTACTGTATTGTGACACCGAGTCATGTTTGGTCGGCAAGAAATACTCGTATCAGCTCAAGAACAACTCAGAGACTATCCCCAAAGGATCTTTGCATCTTCTCACGTACATTACTCAATTTAAACAATTGGCTGCAGGATCAGGCTGGCCCGACTACGCACTGCTTACGATTTATTGGCAAGGACTCCATGAAGACCTCAAGAATGAGGTAGCCAGGGTAGCATGACCAGTCAATCTAGCAGACATGATAACTATGACAATACAAGTTGATTACAGACTGCAAGAAAGATTGGTTGAAAGAAGAAAGTACAGGAATCTGCTGGTCTTTTCAGAACCCATCAAATCAGCCCTAGATCAGCCATGATCAAAGAGCCCATGCCGACCAGGGTTGCACGTGGTCCTTTTACCACTACGGAGCGCAACCACCATCGCAAATTGGGATTGTGTATGTACTGTGGATCCAAGGAACATATGGTTTGCAGATGCCCTCTGGCTACCCCCAAGGCACCAGGGAAACGCAACCTCCCAGTGATAGAGGGAACGTTGATACAGGAAGAAGAAGAAAGTTCTCAAGTGGACACAAACCATACTCTGGACACCCCCATGGTGGTCATCTGCATAACCTTATGTCTTCCCATACTTTTGCTGGAAAATGTACCCGCATTGATTGACTGTGGAGCAGCAGGCAATTTCTTGGACGATCAGTGGGTGCAAACCCACCTTGTTCGTAGAGAACCAAATCCCATTAGTGTTCTGGTAGAAGGTGTTGGTGGCTCTCCCTTGACTTCTGGGCGCATCAAGGAACAGACCCTGGACCTGGTAATGATGATAGCATCTCATCAAGAATAGCTTCAATTCGATTTGATTTGAGCCGCCCACTATCCCATCATTCTGGGATTACCGTGGTTACAGTTACAGAACTCGTTAATAAATTGGACTGCGGACACTAGATTTTTGGGATCAGAGTATTGCATCTCTCATTGCCTCACTCAAGGATCAGTTGGGCTACATTCATCTCTAGGATAAAATTCCCAGTCTGCTCAGGCCTTGTCAATAGATTTAGTCCTGCCAGAACAATACTGACCGTTCCAAGATGTGTTTGAGGAAACTGAGTATAAAGCATTACCGCCACACAGGCAAGACAATTGTTGCATAGCCATACAGACAGACAAACCTCTACCATTTCAAAGGATGTACACCCTGACTAACCCAGAAAAGGGCACCCTTTGCAAATATCTGCAGATCAACCGCCACCACGGCCTTATTACAGAATCAAAGTCTCTGGCTGGAGCGTCTCTATTCTTCATACCAAAGAAGGACACAAAGGAACTACGACCATGTATAGATTATAGGGGATTAAATCAGATCACGAGTCCAAACAAATACACCATGTTCTTGATCACAGATATTTTTGGAACGGTCAAGGGATCAGTCTATTTCACTAAACTCGACCTTGGAGGGGCTTACCAACTCATCGGAGTACAGAAAGGTGATAATTGGAAGACTGCTTTCTGTACCCCCTTTGGCCATTTCGAGTATTGGGTAATGCCTTTGGCCTTTCTAACACCCAGTGGTCTTCCAGTGTTTTATGGATCATGTCTTTTCGGATCTGATGTTACACATAGCAATAGTCTACTTGGATGACATACTGGTATTTTCCAAGACTATGAAGGACCACATAAAGCATGTCCCGGAAGTCCTTCTTTGGCTCCGTCAGAATCATTTGTATGCCACGATAAATAAATGCTCCTTTCATAAGTCTCAAATCCCTTATCTGGGATACATACTTTCCTCGCAAGGAACTATGATGGATCTGAATAAAGTTCAATCCGTAATCCACTGGTGTACTTTTAGCACCATTAGGGACATACAACGGTACCGCAGATTCACAAACTGTTAGGGAAAACATATCTCAAATGTTACCTTTAACATATTACCCCTTACCACATTGTTAAAAAAGGGAATAAAGTTCCTGTTGGATGAGAAGTCTCAAACAGCATTTCAGGAACTGAAGAGAGCCTTCACAACTGCGCCCATCTTAAAATTCCCAGACCACAATCGACCATTTATTCTAGAAACTGATGCCTCCTATTCAGCTATAGGAGCTTTCCTCAAGCAAATAGATACTACACGAGTGGAATATCCTGTTTCCTATTTATCAAAAACCTTGTCTCCCTCAGAGATAAACTACAGGGTATTGGAGAAGGAGCTACTTGCCATAAAAAGAGCCTGCAAGGAATGGCGCCATCTACTTTTTGGGAACACACTTTCACATCACTGTACGTACAGATCACAGTAATCTCCAGGTGTTACAGTCAGCAGAAACCCAAAACAGCTGACACGCACGATGGGCCTACTTCTTTACCTCCTACAGATTACTCTTTTCCTTTTTGCCTGAGAAATAAAACATAGTAGCAGATGCGCTTATGTGCAACCAGGAAGACAGAAAAGGCTTGTTTCAGCCTGAACCCTTGCTTCCCAAAGCTCTGTTTCTGTTTAATGTCACTAACCTCATAAAATCCCTTAATCAGGAAAAAAAAGAGGCTATACCCAAGTCTTCAGGAGACGATTCAGACATTCCAGTTGATACATGATGACAATCTCCTCTTCTATGGTGAGCAAGTTTTTGTGCCCTCTCTATTCCTCTGCAAGGAAGTTGTAAACATGTGTCCCAACTCGGTCATGGCAGGACATCGTGGCCCACACATAACCTTAGATGCCATACGCAGACACTTCTGGTGGCCCTCCTTGAATAAAGATGTACAGGATTACGTTGCGTCTTGCACGGTGTGCCTACAAACGAAAACCACTCACCAAAGACCAGCATGGTACTTCAGACAATCGTTGCATCCCACACATCCCTGGCAAAACATATCCAGGTACTTTATTGTAGAATTGCCAACATCCGCAGGTAACACCACCATCATGGTAGCGATTGATACCATGATGAAAATGGCCCGCTTCCTGGCCTTACCTCAAGTACCTTGTGCCATACAAATGGCACATCACTTCTTAAGAAACATATTTCGATTGCATGGGTTACCAGACACCATACTATCAGACAGAGGTTCCTAATTCACCTCTCGCTTCTGGAAAGAACTAGGACGGATTCTGGGTATACACTGCGCTCTTTCTTCAGGGTACCACCTGCAAACTAATGGCCAAACAGAGCGCCTTCACCAGACTGTAGCAGTATTTTAGATGCTTTGTTTCATCCACTAAAGACAACTGGACTCTCTTATTACCCTTAGCAGAATATGCATATAATAACTCTCTCCATACTGCCAAAGGAATGAGGCCGTTTCATTGCTTATATGCGTATCACCCCTCAAGCATACCCTTCCCAGTCAAATCATCTGGTACATTTCCATCTCTGACGGCCTTATGTGCAGACATAGAAATGTGACATGTCAAGGCGCTGTCCTCCCTTAACACGACTCGAGCAAGAGACAAGAAGAATGCAGATTTAAAGAGAAGAAAGGAACGCCCTTTACACACAGAAATTAGGTCTGGTGGCCTCCAGGTTCCTACCCAGAAGACTATTACCCTCAAAACTCTCACCTCATTTCTTTGGCCCTTTTACCATCTTGGCCAAAGTATGGCTCATGGCCTATCGACTATCCTTACCGGCTTCATGGTCCAGGGTCCATCCTGTTTTCTATGTTACCCAGTCGAGACCTTACATCCAAGATTGGTTTCTCTGACAACCTCAGAACAAACCACCACTAATCAACACAGATGATGGACCAGAGGAAAAAGTCTCAGGGATCTGTGATTCCAGGTACTATAAGGGCCAATTGTAATACCTCCTCGACTGGAAGGGATATGGACCAGCTGATAGGACCTGCAAATTGGCTCCCTCTGTACATGCACCTTTACTGATCAGACAATATCATCAGACTCATCCCTGGAAACCCAGTCCTAGTCTGGCGTAGAGGGGGCATACTGTCAAGAATCGCCCCCGCTCCTGGAAATTCTGGTATAGATGAAGGTTAAAATCTATTCAATTCTGCTGAAAAGGCACACCCAAAATGGCCACCAGCAATGGCAAAAATCAGGAACTAGAGATATGGTCTAGAGTGACCAGTAGGTGGAGATAATCTAATTTAAATTCAATGAAACAGCTAAGCGCTTAATTGCTACTCCTGCTCATCGTTCGTCGAGAACATTGCTGCCGGCTATTATCACACTTTAGTTCCCGATCCTGTTAACCATCCTCTTTCCGGCTTGTCCTCCTATTCTTGGCCGAATCCCTTTTTGGCTCCATTTACCTTGGGTACCTCACGCATTTAATGCTTAATCCCTGCCCTACAGCCCCGCTGTTTCTCTCACGGCATTCCCTTTGCTTTGTTTCAGCAGCTCTCCATGCCTTTTCATTGCTGCAGCGACCTCCACTTGCAGCGGCAGCTTCTTTCTCCCATGCTCCGCACCTTCGTTACACCTGCGCTGTGGTTACCCTGCATGGTGCCCCTTATTAGCGCTTCTCACCTCGACTGCAGACTTTGCTACACACGCTCCTCAACCACTGTTGCAGATAGAGACCCAAGTGCAAGTGTTGCCTGGAGGCAGTGAGGGTGAGTGGCTGGGTGGGCAGGGACCTGGGCCTGTAAATCAGAGAGTAACCAGGTGCCTGGTGCCGAAGCAGACAGATCAGCAGAGGAGAGGAAGAGCGAAGGCAGAAGAATAGAGAAAGGTTTCAGAGGGAGGCCCCAGCAGAGGAATGAGATCTACCCCCAACTCGTTGCTTGGAGAAGTGACTGACCCTGAGGGAGTTGGAGGTGGAGGAGCGAAGAGCTTGAGTAGGAAGGTATTTACGGAGGGAGAGTTAAAGGTATTGTGGACCTAGGCCCCAGAAAGCCTTGTGGATCATGCAGAGGGTCTTGGATTTAATCCTTGCAGCCACTGGGAGCCAAAGAACAGATTTCAGGGCTGGAGAGATACAATACCAGGGCTTGAGGCCAAGGACAAGTCTCGCAGTCCTGTTCTGGATAAATTGCAGAGGGCGGAGAGTAGAAGCAGGCAGATTTAGAAAGAGGCTGCTGCAATAGTCCAGCCTAGAGAGAACCAGAGCTCTGGAGACAGTGAGCTTCTGGGGGAAGGAGAGCAAAGGAAGAATACCTCTGCGGAGGTGCATTTGGTAGTTTGACTTCTTAGAGACGTTGGATATGTGAGGAGAAAAGGGGAGTGTGGAGTCCAAGATGACCTAGAGGTTCCTAGCCTCACAGGTGGGAGCAGGAAGAGGGCCAAGGGAGGCCGACCAGAGAGTGACACGAAAGGAGGGTGCAGGTGTGCTGATGAGGAGAATCTCCATCTTACCAGCATTAAGGCAGAGATCATTGGTGGCACACCACTCCTGCATGACGGACAAACAGTCAGAGATGAGAGTGGGAGAAGAGGTGGCTTAAGGTAGCCTGAAAATTAGCTGAGTGTCATCCGCGTAGCACTAAAGTTGGAGCAGAGAGCGGCAATGCAGTGGGCGAGGGGTGCCAGGTATTGTTTGAAAAGCCAGGGAGAGAGGGTAGACCCCTGTGGAACACCACAGGTGGAGAGTGAGCTGGAGGAAGGAAGGACCTAAGTTGGACCTGGGAGGTTCGATTCGAGAGGAAAGAGGTCGGCCAGGGCCTGATCGTTGATACCCGGGTGATCACTGAGACGGTTGAGCAGGATGGCATGGTTGACTGTGTCAAAGGCAGAAGAGAGATCGAGTGATATGGGGACAGAAGATACGAGGTTGGAGAGCAGGTCTTCACAGATGTTCAGGAGAGAAGTTTCCATGCTTCTGGCAGCTCTGAAGCCAGAATGATGGTCACGGAGACAACCAACAGAATCGGTGTGAAGATTAAGCTGGGAGATGGCCAGGTTTTCCAGGAGTTTGCCCAGGAAAGGAGTGATGGAGCTCGGACCAAAGTTAGCTGGGCATGAGGGGTCGGCTATGGGTTTCTTGAGAAGAGGGCGAATGCTTCAGAGGGGAGAGGAAGGCTCCAGAGACAAAGTAGAGTTTTCAGATGTCGGCCATAGCAGGAGCAAGGGTGTCAATGTGGTCCTTGATTGTTTGGGACGAACAGGGAAGAACCGGTTTTGACAAGACCTTCATAGATCGGGCTTTTCTGGAAATCGTATCAGTGGAGAACAGAGGAAAGGAAGAGAAAGGGGGAGGGGGCGCGGCTGCAGGAGGGCCAGAGGTAGTGGAGAGAGAAGGGGGAAAAGGAGGAGAGGACCATAGGGTGGACCGGATGTCCTGGGTTTTTTAGATGAAATGAGAGGCAAGGGCCATGCCAAGGGCCTGGGAGGCGACTGGAGAGGTAGAGACTGCAGCAGGGTTGGCCAGCTCCTTGCAGATTTTAAAGAGTTTGGCTGAGTTGTTAGATGCCGCAGAGACGCTGGTTTGGATGTGGGCTTTCTTCTTAGTTCGGACAAGGAGCCGGTATTGCCATTGGAGCAGGCGCAAGGCCAGTTTGTCAGAGGATGTACAAGAGGCCTGCCATTGCCTCTCAGCCACCCTACACTCACGCTTAAGGGTGGCTAGGTCAGAATTGTGTAAAACACAAGGGACTGTTTTGGGGATTTCGACTGTGGGTTGCCCAATACTCTGGTAACACTAGGAACTCACAGTTTTTTTAGTGAAGTGGGTAGGGATGGATACATCTCTATCACTGAATTCACAAATGCAAGTAAGTACACTCTATCGTGCTAGAAAACACATAAAGCCGATCCCGACTATATGTGTGTCTGCCATTTTCCGGATGAAATTCTAAAATCTTTAATGAGCTTTCTCCGTTAGGCAGGTGCAGGAATGTCTATTAAAAAGACTGGAGAGTGTGCATTATATTCTCCAGTGGGTTCCTCTTTTGCATCTGAGCATTGAAGAATCTTGTAGGGTCCTTGATATTTGTTTTTCAGGATCCTAATAGGGAAGACCCTGCCTGTGCTGTTTACTGGAGCACTAGGTCAGGTCTCCCAATAGCCGACCGGTTTCTGTGGTATGAAAGTGGTTACAACACATTCCTCAGGGCTTGAGGAGGCACACAGTTGGGTTCCTCCTAGTTTTCAGTGGCAGCTTTGTCTGCATTATTTAAGGCCCTCTCCCTGTAGGGGTGACAAGAGGGGAGGGGAGAAAAGAGGGGGGGCAGGTTAACATATTCAGTGCCTTACCACCTGGATGATCTTGTTTATAGTTCAATTTCGAAATACTGCACATGTTCAGTATAAAAGGGAGGGGATTCTTACCCTTTCCATGTGGTAAATGATTCTGTGCCCGGATGGGTGAGGTAGCCTGAGACCTAGGGGCCAAAAACGCAATGAATAACGGGTTAGGGTATGTGCTTGCACATGTGTAAATGAAGTCACAATGTATGCTAACATTGTGTACATTTTTTTTTCAAACTCATTAAGTAACCAACAATTGCGTCAACTTTTTGTGCATATGGCCGCGCGAAGGCGTGCCATGTCCCATTATGGATTTCCACATCTAGCCCGAGGCCGGGCATATATCGTGTGTGTCCGCTAATCGGAGGCGTGCGTCTGGTGCTCGTTGTATGAGGTAGGGGCTTACCTGCTGCTTTTGTCGGTAAAGAGGTCTGGCAGGCTGCGCGCAGCATCTTCTCTATGCCAGACCTCTTTATGTCGACGATTGTCCTGACGCCCCCGCATTGGGCATGCGCGTGTTGGACAACATGGCCGCCTAGGGATGTCTCAGGACGGCCATCTTGGGGTCAGGCTTCACATCGGACTGTCTATTGACACACCAGGTTTTTTGGAAAAGCGACATCAAGTGTACGCCTAAGCAGTGCGCTTTCATCTTATCTTAGCACCAGGCTATGCCGTGTAGATGGTGGAGCACATGAATGGCTGGAACTAGAGGTCTAGTCATGTATACAGATACTGTACTACTGCATTCGCTCGTAGGCTGCTATACAGTCAAAGGTCCCCAAACATCGAGACCATCTCATTCACACACACACATCCTCATGGTTTCCAGTCCAAGTAGCCAAGGTCATGGGTTGATGGAGAGGGCCTTAAATAATGCAGACAAAGCTGCCACTGAAAACTAGGAGGAACCCAACTGTGTGCCTCCTCAAGCCCTGAGGAATGTGGTGTAACCACTTTCATACCACAGAAACCGGTCGGCTATTGGGAGACCTGACCTCGTGCTCCAGTAAACAGCACAGGCAGGGTCTTCCCTATTAGGATCCTGAAAAACAAATATCAAGGACCCTACAAGATTCTTCAATGCTCAGATGCAAAAGAGGAACCCACTGGAGAATATAATGCACACTCTCCAGTCTTTTTAATAGACATTCCTGCACCTGCCTAACGGAGAAAGCTCATTAAAGGTTTTAGAATTTCATCCGTAAAATGGCAGACACACATATAGTCGGGATCGGCTTTATGTGTTTTTTAGCACGATAGCGTGTACTTACTTGCATTTGTGAGTTCAGTGATAGAGATGTATCCATCCCTACCCACTTCACTAAAAAAGCTGTAGGTCAAAATTGTACCATGAGTTGCACTTGGATTTGGGCTTGTGGATCCTCATGACAGGGGCAAGAAAATCAAGAGTATCAGAGATAGAAGAGTGCAGGTTGAAAAGGGCTGTGTCAAGATGTGAGTCAGCCAGAGGAGGGGGAAGGGGAGAGAAAGTGGCGGCGAAAGCCTCAACTGACACACGCTTCAAGGGTCGGATGTCCCAGAAGGTAGGTGGCAGTGTTGGAGTTGGCTTGGCCTGAGGGGTAGAGCGGGAGAGATGGGAGGAAAAGAGGGAGTGATCACTCTAGGAGAGAGAAGTGGTCAGAGGAATGGAGAGGGGGAGGTCAGAGGAGAGCAAAACATCCAGAGTGTGCCCTACAGAGTGAGTTGGGCCAGAAGGGAGAATAGAAAGTGAGAGAGAATCGCAGATGTCGCGAAAGAGCCGAGAGGAGGAACAGGGAGCATCCAGATTGATGTTAAAATACCCAAGAAGAGAAGGAGGAGTTGAGTGGTGGAGGGAGGAGGGGAGGTCCGCCCCTAATAAGAGGAGAAGGAGGTGATCTGACCAGGTGGCCAATAGATAGTAGCCACGGTAAGAGAGTGGCCAGGAGAGATAGCCTGAAGACAAGGCATTTCGAAAGAGGAGTAGGTCTGCATGAGAGAGGCAGGAACCCATTCCAGGAAGATCAGGGTTACACCCCCTCCAGACAGGGTGGATCTGGGTGCCGATAGAACCTTGTAGCCGTCAGGGAGGAGAGTGTCAAAGCTTGTGACAGAGCTGGCCATGAACCATATCTTGGTGAGACTGAGGACATCGAGGTCAAGTCCTTCCAGGAGGCGGCAGATGTCAGAGGAGTTTTTGACGGCTAAGCGAAAGTAGAGAGTGGCAATATGGAGAAGGTTGCCATCCTTGAAGGACTTCCGGGGAGGGGTACAGATCAGTGGTACACCCTGCAGAGGTGTAGAAGGAGCCCAAGGGGGGCAGGAAAGGAAGGAGGAGAGGGCAAAGTAGCCAAGGAGGCAGCAGAGGGGGGAGGCAAGGAAGCTGAGGAAGGGAGAGAAGGGACAGCGGGAGAAGAAAGGAAATTGATGAGGTGTGGGAAGCATCTATCGAATAGGAGAAGGTTGGCCTGATTTCGTCGCAATAGTTAAACCCTGACTTGATGGGTATCAGCAGTTGTCTAAAGGCCTCAACATTTCTATGGCTGCTGAAATGCCAAAATGTAGGCATTCATACCTGAACAATATTAAATGCAAAGCAATGCTGTTATCTTTAAGACTGGTCTGCTTGGCGACACCTTTACAATAGCTTCTTTTGTTTTTATGTACTTACTCTTTATCCAATTGTATAAGTTATATTTACTTACTGTCGCATCTCAATAGAGTATGGCGGTGAAGAGCCAAAAAGACAGCTAAAAAATTATCTAAGGAAAAGAATACTCTTGGAGACCTGTGCCAGATTGGATTTTCATCGCTAGTGTTTAATCAAAGATTGCAATGTGCCCTTTCTGATGACACGTGTTTCGGCAATTCGCCTTTATCAAATAAGGGCTAGTTCTCTATACAGTTCGCATTCCATTCAACACATAAATATACAATGTTGTTTGTACATAAGTTATTGCTTGAACAATTAGTGCAGATCATTCGTGAGATAGTTTCCAGATTTTACATATAAAAACAAAGAATGTGACAGACATTAAGGGTTGGTAAAGGGGAGGATTGGTACGGGTTGGGAGAAGTCAACAACAGGGACAAAGAAAAAGATTATTTGTGTGAGTTCTTATAGCAATAGTCCGTTACATCGCCAAAGTATATATCAATCTTTATAGCTGTTTTTAGCTTACATAAAGTCTGTTTAAGGTCTGCTTACCATTGGTCATTTTTGAATTCTTTGCTTGCAAATATTTGAACATTGTAGTGGGTTAGATCCCTGTGAAGGAGAAGTGAATTGCATGTTGAGAATTTCTCTCTGCTATCAGTTTCATTACATTTGTTCTACTGCTATTACCTATGTGTATATTGTGTACATGCTTTGTATCTATTCTACTGCTATTTGTACCTGAACAAACGCACATGTGTTGCAAATGTTGGTATGGATCTCGACTCGGGTGTAGCTCCAGCTGGTGATAACCTTGGTTCAGGTCGAACTTGGAGAAGCTAGTGGCCCTGTTGAGCTGAACGATCATGTTCTCTATTTTCGGACCTGGGTGCCATTTCCTTTGGATTGCTGTATCTGCTACCCTCATGTCAATACATAGGCCTTATCACGAGTTTGGCAGTAACTTTTAAATGCAGCAGTAACGCTATACCCGCCGCATTTAAGGTTCTGCCAAATCACAGGCTTGGCGGATTTACCCGCAAATCTGGCGAATTTGCCAATTTTCTGCGCTATTACTGCGGCAGTAATACCGCCGGCGGTGATAGCACTGAGCATTCCCCAATGGGCCCAATGGGGAATGGGAAATTCACGAATGGGCCCAATGGGTAATGGGGACATACCGTTCCGCCAAACCCGTGATCCGGCGCTAATAGCGCCGGGGGGTTTGGCGGCAGGGCTAATAGCCCCGGCGGTAATACCGCCGTGTTAGCGCCCAGCTCATGATGAGGCCCATAGTCTGATCTTTCCCCCTTCCTTGGGCATCACCACCAGCGGTGAAATCCATGGTGTCGGGCCTATAGCCCTTTCAGTTATCTCATTTTCAATAGTTATTGCAGTTCCTGGGACACCGCTTGCTGGAGGTGGAACCCAACCATTCCGGGGTGTTGCAGCACTGGGAATACCGCCTCATCGATGTGTAGTTGTATCACAGTCCCTTGTAACTTCCCTAGAACACAGGGAATGTCTGACGTACCACCTCTTCCAAAATTGCCATCTTTGTCATACAGGAGATGATTCCTGTGCGAGGCTATCGCTACAGCTGACTACTTCATAATTTTGGTAGTGAACGTCTATCAATCCCAGCTCCTTTGCAGTCTGATAGCTGAGTAGGCATCTCCCGCTGACAGAGCTTCTGAGTATGTGAATAGTGGACGTGGTCATCTGTCCTCTTTGCGACAACGTGCGCTGCAACTGCTGTAAAGAACACATGGTGACAACAGTAAAGACAGACACATGTGATCACAGTTCAGGGTTTTTATTAAACTGTAAGTGCAGGGTGGAAAATCGCCTAACCTAAACTTAAATCTAAGATGGGAGCAAGCATCGACCATCAAATGAAAAATAAGGAAGTCCTTGTGGTATCTTGTCAAAGTAAAAAGCCTATACTAAATAAAACTATTGCCAATTCCTTACAACTAATTACAGAAAGTGTGTGGGATGGGGTGTTCAAAATAAAGGAGAAGGTGTTCACAAATAATAAGTCAGGATGTGATTGCCTTGAGGTCTCCTTTCCCCACGTATTTAGCACGGGACACGGTGGGACTTTTGGAGCACAGCACACGCTCGAGCCTTCCCAGCACGAGCTAACAGATCTGTATCGGTGTGAGAGTCTCAGCCATGAAGAGGGGCTCGGCTTGGAATATGGACATCGGGAACCCAATATAAACTCAGAGAGCACGGGGGCAGTCAAGAAAGACAAGGAAACCCTCTGGTGGGGCATAGTCGGCCGGGATGGAATACTCAGTCATGGAGGAGGAGGAACCCACATGGGGAAACTAGGACCTGAACGGTAAGAAACCCAGACCTCGGAAAGAACGAACAGCCACAACCGTGGGGAAAGTTGGAGAAGACCGCAAGCTAGGACGGGAAAGCCAGACAGAGGTGCGAGCTGCGAGCAATGGCGGGCTGAGGCATATAACACCGGACCGAGGGAACAAACGGGTCTCGGGATGAGAGACGCCGAAAACCTTGTAGTAAAGCGGGTGGAACACCGCAACATTAAATGAATGCGGAGAAGGGAGAGCAGCCCTTACGTATTGTCCTTAGCATGCCATTCAGCAAACAAGTTGAACACAAGAACATGGGAAAAGGAGGCAACCTGTAAATACAGTGGCTTACCCATAACACCAACACACCCCACCATAGAAGGCAGTCCCCTCGAGTCACCAGTGCAGTTTCCATCATGGCGGTTAGCACTCTGGAAAGAAGGGGGCGGGGCTTGGGGGGGCTTATCAAGCTTCCTCAGAGTAAGGAGCCCTGATTGGAGTAGCGGAAGCCCTGCTTGGATGAGGGGACTCCAGCCCCTATTTAAAGCAGACAGAGATGAGGGACTAACGGACGCTTCTCCCTTCCTTTTCAGAGGAGAGACAGAGGCTTAGAGGAAGCTACAGCGTTCCGTTGGGCATTTGAGGATTAAATCCCGATTTGTGCCTTAACCTCTAAGAAGTCCCAGACTTGGTTGATTTTCGGACTACATTCAGGACAAGTGAGGTCCTGTTGTTTTTATATTTATTTGTACTGAAGTCAATAAAAGACTTCTTTTATTTAAGAGCAAAACCTGTCCAGTGTGATCCCTTACAATCGGCTATCAGGTTCTTTGATGGTTAAGTCTTTTTGTAATGAAAAGTCTCTTGCCTTCGATAACTGGAGCTCTCAACAAACAAACTCAAAGTTCTGTTCTACGAACACTTTGGGTGATGGCTTCACCCCTGGGTCACCTCTTCTGGGTGCAGACTCCTCAGAAGTTGCCTTCAACAAGTTAACAAAACAGTTCCTTTCTCAGTGAACTTTGGGGTGTTAACCACCCACCCCTGGATCTCCCTTGGCTGGGCCTGGACCCCAGAGGACAAGGGGGACACTTTCCTTCCCCTTGTCTTGCAATGCTTCTTGCTTTCACAAATCTTAATGTCCTTTTAAACAGGTTTTCAGTCTTTTCCCTTGGTTGTTGGCTTCTCTCTGCCAAGTTCACTCTCGCGGATTCTTGGTTGTTGGCTTCCCTCTTCCAAGTTCACGCTCGCTGATTCTTGGTTGTTGGCTTCCCTCTGCCAAGTTCACTCTTGCTGATTCTTGGTTGTTGGCTTCCCTCTGCTGAGTTCACTCTCGATGATTCTTGGTTGTTGGCTCCCCTCTGCCGAGTTCACTCTCGCTGAATCTTGGTTGTTGACTTCCCTCTGCCGAGTTCACTCTTGCTGATTCTTGGTTGTTGGCTCCCCTCTGCCGAGTCCACTCTTGCTGATTCTTGGTTGTTGGCTTCCCTTTGCCGAGTTCGCTCTCGCTGATTCTTGGTTGTTGGCTTCCCTCTGCCGGACTCACTCTGGTTTGTCGGCTTCCCTCTGCCAGGCTTACTCTTGCAAACCTTTACCAACAATTCTTCACAGGACTTTTAGACTGCACCCCTTTTCATTAGCATCCCTCGGCCGGGTTCACTCTTGCTAATCTTCACACAACACAGTTTATTTAACCATGCAGGATGCACTTTGCTCAGCTTTCACAATTTTCTGTCAGTGAAAGACTTTCGATGGTATAGAGGATTTTACAAGACCACTGTGTGACCACTTTGACCGTTCTTCCCCTCTTCCCAAGGCCTTCTGGTCTATGGAAGTCTTTACTTTTAGGTAATTGCCCAGCGTTTCCTGCGTGAGCACCCACGTGGTACCGGACTCCCCTGTGTCTGGTTTTCCACCTTCTTTGTTAATAGTATTCTTTTGCTTTTCAAAGTTCAACTTAGCCTTTGGCTACTTTTCATTCAACACAGTTCGGTTTCGTATCGACACTCCCCTCGACTCACCAGCTGTGATGAACTGCTTGGTTTACTTTCGCCTCGGAGTCAAGGTTGGTACTACAGAGACAAGGGTCTCTCACCGGCTTGGCAATCAGCAGTGGAGGGTCTTGTGCACCATAGGCATCTGGTGCAATACATGTGGGCTATTGTTTGTAGACTTATCATTCCCTCTGCAGAGTTTTCACAGGCCTTGGCCGGAAAGGGCAAGGTCGACTCTCTCCTTGTCATCCTCTTGGTCTGCCACGTCTTTTCCTCTTGAACTGCTGTACTGAGTTAGCTCTTACGTCGTGCTGTCTGCCTTGCACGTCTTGTGCTCTCTTGCTCCACCTTTTATTCCTATGGGGAAGGGAAAGGGCAGTCAGGTGTGTGTGATTCTGGTCAATTGGCTGACTTTGCCTGACCCTGGTATTGGGACACGTCAGTTAAACGGCTCTGGTATTAATCTGTTGTCTTTCGTGTTATTCAAAAGTGTTCGTGTGGAAAAGGGGTGGTGGTAGTGTTTTGGAATATTCTACGTGGTAGGATAGGGAAAAGGTGTTGAAAGAAGTGAGATACAGTGTCTCGCCCATTGATGCCCCAATCCTACTCCCCGAGGACCCCCCATCCATGTGATCCTCCCTCACTGGTCCACCCCCAGGAACTGGATCCAAAAGCAATGGCGGTGTCCTGGCCACCTGGATGACAAATCCCAGCGGACCAGCCACGGAGACACCATCAGGGTTCTCGCACTGCCCAATTGACAGAAATGGTGTGTTGGCTCTGCATTGGAATATACATACCTTCAACTGTGATAGACTGCTCCTGTCTGTAGAAACTCCTGTTCCCCCATGATATTAAAGGTGGTGCCAGTATCGATAAGGAAACAATGGGTTGCTCTCCTATCTCAACCAGCACCTTTGGTGCTTCCATGGATTCCTGATCCCTGTGTATATGATATGATATATGATATGATATGGCATTTATAATGCACCTATACACGAGTGTTTCCAGGATCGACTAAGCAAGGGAGGGAGGACAAAGACAACAATTTTACTAGGCCTAGTGACATTCAGATCACACAAGTGCAGGGGACAGGGGAGGAGAGAAGTGCAAGGGGTGGGGGGCTGGAAGGCTGGACAAGTGCAGGATAAGGAATCAGGAAACAACAAGCAGTTCAGCCAAAGGGTAGCAAGTGTGAGTGTTAGAAGTGCAGAAAAGTGTCTAATAAGTACAGGAGCATCAAATTAACAAACTCGTTGGTATACTCCGGGTATAGGTCCTCCGTATTCGCCTCATATTCTCGATATATGTCAGGCGGGTAATCATACAGCTCTGGGTATGTATTGAGATATTTGCTCTTCACATTGTGCATCCCCACAGTCTGAGCCTGGTTCCATGGTTCTCACCATTTTTCATGGCATTTGTGGATACATCTGTGGGGGCCGCCATGTTGTCTGCGTGATCTGGTCGGGGTCTACAGGTCTCACGGTCAGGAATGACCTCCCTTCCCTGCACGCAGTGTGGAAGTGCCCTTGTCTTCCCCACTTGGAGCACCTCTGGCTGACCGCTGGACATATCCCTGAGTGCAGGAATGCTAATCCACACCTAAAACACATTCTGTGGAGCCTGGGTGTTTGTCTTGGCTGTTGGTACCCTTCTCTTGCTGACCCTCTGACCAAGGATTGAGGGTCCTCTGGCCACTTCTCTGGCTGATGTAATTGCCTCCACGGTCTCATCCTTTTCTGCTTTCCTTTTTGGCATCTCCATCGATGTCGTTTGTATCTCCACCCTCTCATGCACTGTGGCTAACTCAATCACTTCATCTATCTGTAGTGGCCACTTCAGTAGTTGTTTACGGAAGGCAGATGACGTGCAAACATCAATATCAGGTGATACACTCATCAACTGTTTCATGGGTCAGTTTTGAGCACTGATTAAAAACATATCTTTCGTAATCTCTGTTGGGTTTTATTTGTTTACAGCTGCAATGATATTGTTTGATTGATTGATTTGTTATTTATTATGCGCCTGCATACAAGTGTTTCAAGGAGCAACCAGGCAAGGGAGAGGGAACGGAGAGAAGACAAGACAAATGTTCTTACTAGGCTTTGTGTCATTGAGATCGTGCAAGTGGGCGAGAATGAGAAATGCAGAGGAGAGGGTACGGGGTAGTGCATCCGAGCAGCAGGGCTCCGAGTTAAGTGCAAGGAAGGCTGGGGCTACAGGGAGCAACCCAGCCCGAAAGTGCAAGGTAAGCCAGGCAGCAGTGCAAGGTAAGCCAGGCAGCAAGTGCAGGGGGACTGGTCTGGGTGGGCGGGTGCCCTGTAAAACTCAGAGGACACCAAGCAGCCAGTCAGCAGACGGATGAAGGAGCAAGGGTAGGTTAGCAGGGTAGAGGGAGCGAAAAAAGGAAGGTATTGAGGAGCTTCCGGTACTTAAGGAGATCCGGCTCAAGGCGGAGAGCGGCAGAGAGCTCATTGCACAGGGAGGCACCTGCAGAGGAGAGAGATCACACTCCCCCCCCCCCACTCTCTGCTTGGACCCGCAGAAAATTAGAAGTAGGCAAGCAGATGGCTCTAGAAGGAAAGTATTTAGGAAGAGTTAATTGAAGATAGTGAGGGCCATAGCCCCAGAAAGCCTTGTGGACTATGCAGAGAGTCTTGAACTTGATCCTCGAGGCCACAGGTAGCTAGTGGAGAGATTTCAGGGCATGGAGAGATGCAGTTCCTGGGCTTGAGGCCAAGGATAAGTCTTGCAGTCCTGTTCTGGATGAGTTAAAGAGGGCGAAGAGTACAGTTAGGCAGATTGAGAAAGACGCTGTTGCAGTAGTCCAGCCGAGAGAGTACCAGAGCTCTGGAGACAGTGAACATCCTGTGGGAAGGTGAGAAAAGGGAGAAAACCTCTGCGGAGGTGCAGCTGGTAGTGGGCCTTCTTGGCAAGATCTGTGATGTGGGGAGAGAGAGAGATTGGAGTCGAAGATGACCCCAAGGTTTTTTGCGTCACAAGAGGGTGAGGGGACAGGGCCCAAGGAGCGCAGTCAGAGTGCGAGAGGAAAAGCGGGAGCCGGGTTCCCAATGAGAAGGATCTCAGTCTTACTGGCATTAAGGCAGTGATCAGTAGAGGCGCACCACACCTGGATAGCAGATAGACCGTCAGGGATGAGCGAGGAGGAGGAGGCAGAGGGTAGCCTGAAAGAGAACTGTGTGTCATCCGCATAACACTGAAAGTTAGAGGAGAAGGTAGAGATCAGGTGGGCCAAAGGGGCCAAGTAGGCATTGAAGAGCCAGAGTGAGGATCCACGCTGAACCTGGGAGTGTCAGTCCAAGTGCAAGGAGGTCAGCCACACCCTGATCTGTGATGCCCAGGGCCTGGTGAAGGCGATTAATCAGCATGGCGTGGTTAACCGTTTCAAATGCAGAGGAAAAATCAAGGAGAATAAGGAAGAAGGGAGAGCTGGAGTCAACGTTCGAGAGCAGATATTCACGGGTGTTCAGGAGAGCAGATTGTGAGCCACTGGCTTCTCTGAAGCCAGACTAATGGTCATGGACACAACCAACAATTTAGTGTGGAGAGTTAGCTGGGAGATTTCCCAGGAAAGTGGTGATGGAGAGTGGGGGATAGCTTGCCGTTAATTGAGGGGTCGGCAGAAGACTTCTTTAGTAGAGGGTGCACAAAGGAGTGCTTGAGAAGAGAAGAGAGGGAAAAGAACCAGTGGTGAAGGAGTGATTATAGAAATCGGCCAACGCTGGAGCGAGAGAATCAATGTTGTCCTTGATGGTTCTGGAGGAGCAGGGGGTCACCTGTTTGGATGAGACTTTCATAGACCAGACTTGTCTGGAAACATCATCAGGTGTTACAGGAGAGAGGGAGGAGAGAAGGAGGGGTGGGGGTGGCCAAGGAGAGGCTGAGAGAGGTAGAGGGAGAGAGAGAGGAGAAGAAAAGGGGAGTGTGGACGGGATGTCCTGGGTTTTAGTGGTGAAATAAGAAGTCTGAGCCGTGCAGAGGGCTTAGGTGGGTGTTGAAGAGATAGATACTGCAGTAGGATTGGCCAGCTCCATGCAGATTTTGAAAAGTTTGCCCGTGTTGTTAGATGCCGCAGAGATGCAGACTTGAATATGGACCCTCTTCTTAGAGAAGATGGAGAGTCTATATTGCCTTTGGAGAAGGCAGCATGCCAGTTGTCAGAGAGTGTGCCTGATGCCCCCCACCTCCGCTAAGATACTCTGCACTTGCATTTCAGAGTGGCCGGATCGGAATCGTAGGAAGATGTTGCAGTTGGTGGCAGGCTTTGGGCGGATCCTTATGACAGGGGCAAGGATATCCAGAGAGTTGGAGATAGAGAGGTGAAGGTTGGAAAGAGCTGTGTTAGGATGGGAGTCAGCCACAGGAGTAGGTGGTGGAGAGAAGGCGGAGGCAAAGGCGGCCACTGACACTCACTCCATGGGTCAAATGACCGTGAAGGAAGGTGGCAGTGCTGGTTGAGACTTTGCAAAGAGGACAGGAAGCTTCAAGTGAGAAGAAAGAAAGAATTGGTCAGTCCAGGAGAGAGGAGTAGTAAGAGTATTAGAGAAGGAGATGTCTGAAGAGATGGGAATATCCAAGGTTTGGCCGGCTGAGTGTGTCGGACCAGAGGGTAGAATGGAAAGGGAAAGAGAGTAGCATAAGTTGCAGAAAAGCCCAGAGGAGGGACTGGGGAGTCCAGGTCAATGTTGAGATCCCCAAGGAGGAGAAGCTGAGAGGTAGGGGAAAGGAGAGAGGAGGTGAGGTCAGCCTGTTCAGAGAGGAAGAGGGTGACCTGGCCAGGTGGCCTATAGATGGTGGCCAAGGTCAGAGAAAGGCCAGGAGAGATAGAGAGCCTGCAGACCAGGCATTCAAACGACAAATAGGTCTAAGTGGGGATGAGGAAAGCGGGGCTCCACTCAGGAAAGATCAGGGCCACCTCTGGGCCTGTTGGGCCTGGGCTAAGAGAGAATCTTGTAACCCTCAGGGCGGAGTGTATCAAAACTCGTGACAGAGATGGCCTTGAACCATGTCTTGGTAAGAACATACAGGTCCAGGAGTTCAAGGGGGTGACAGCGGAGCAAGCGTTGAGAGTAGCCACGTGGAGCAGGTTGCCACTTTTGAAAGATTTCGGTGGGGGGGACAGGAGAGAGGAGTACCCATCAGAAGTAGCAGACGAGCCAGAGAAGAGGAAGGAGGAGGCAGCAGAGGAGTCAGCGAGGTAGTAGCAGGGGTTGGTGGAGGAGCCAGAGAGGTGGAGGACTGAGGTGAATGAGGGACCACAGAGGTCGTAGATGGCAAAGAAGCCAAAGAGGTCAAAGAAAAGTTGGCGTAGGAGCCAGAGAGGTGGAAGAAGGAAAAGCAGGAGAAGGAAGGAAGTTGATGAGGTGAGGGAGACTTATTCCTTCTATTCTTAGTTAGAAGAGCAGGAAAAGAGTTAGAGAAGCAGTTGGAGAAGATTCCGGGAGATTGTGAGCACCATAGAGGGTGTGATAGAGGAAAGGGAATGGGAAGGAGAGAAGAGGAAAAGAGAAGTAAGCACTGCACAGAGATATGCCACACAAGGTGCACAGGAGGGGATTAGGGGAGGGCGGAAACAGAGGGAAAACAACAGGCAACAGCAGATCGCAGACAGAGATGAGTAAACAAGGGCAGAAACAATCAGTGAGTGGAAACAGCGGTGGGAGTTAACCAGGCTCAGCTCAACCTAGAGAGGAAAAAGGCCTGGAGGACACCAGTAGTAACCAACCTAGAGAAGAAGAAAAAGGTGTAGTGGACACAACAGTAAACTGTGTGCAAGCACACGCAGGAACACTCCCCTAGAGGGGAAAATGCAGGACAATGCAGGTGAAATGCACAGAAGCAGTGCTAGAGGCCATAACATTCACCTGGAAGGGCAAAAATGCAAAAGAATGCAAGAGAAATGCGAGAAACAGTTGCAGAGACACAAAAAACAAAGTACAGCTACCTGGGAGAGGGGAATCTCAATGGGTGCATAGAGGCAGTGCAGAATGAGATATGCGTTAAAATGGAAGTAAGCGCGAAGTAGGGCAGTGTAGTGGGATGGAGTAATGGATGTGCCGCCCGCCTGCCCCTTTCTTCATCGCTGCTGGTTGACGGCTGCGCTGCATGCTTGCACTCTGCGTTCCGACCCCTTCATCGGCAAACACCTGTGTCACACAACACAGTGCACTTGGCCTGCATGGGTTTTGCCTCAGAGGGTCCGACCCTCAGCTCTTAACGGTTCGGAAGCGTGTACGTAGTGGAACATGCTACGTATCGATAGGCAGCGTCTCCTGTGGTCCTGTGTCGCACAACTCCATGCCCTTGGCGTTCGTGGGCTTTACCACAGAACGTCTGATCCTCAGCTCTTAACGGTTCAGAAAGTGTGGACGTAGCGCAATGTGCTGCACATCAATGGGCAGCGTCTTCTGCAGTCCTGCGACGCACAACACTGCGCCCTTGTCCTGCGTGGGCTTTACCACAGAGGGTTCCGATCCTCAGCTCTTAAAGGTTCGGAACTGTGGACGTAGCGCAAAGTGCTATGTATCAAAGGGCAGCGTCTCCTGCAGTCATGCGTTGCACAACACTATGCCCTTGTCCTGCGTGAGCTTTGCCACAGAGGGCCCGATCCTCAGCTCTTAAAGGTTTGGAAGCATGGACGTAGTGCAATGTGCTACATATCGAGGGGCAGCATCTCCTGCGGTCCTGCGTCACACAACACCACAACCTTGGCGTGCGTGGGCTTTCATATGATGCTTTCCCTGCGTCTGGAATAGTTTGATGATCCCTTTAATGACGATGTCGCTGTTGGTGGGCGATTTATCATCCCTCACAACCCTTATAAGGTCATTAAACTCTTCCAACCATTCGACCCACTGGGGTCCTATATCATGTTGCGGATCAAGAATCTCATGCTCGGGTGCTGCAGTGCTTGCTGGTTCTATGTTGGCACGTGCACTGTACGATGACACTGTGCTCACTGCCCCTAAAGTACTCCTGTGGGACTGTGTCGCACACAAGGATGTGCTTCGGCTGCCACTCCTTCTGTACAGGGCCACGTCTTGTGTCTGTGGCCTTTGTATAAATATTTTCCTTTTATGTCTGTGGCCTTCTTATCACTATTTCCCTTTTATGTGTCCAAGAATTGCGTCACCTGGTCCCTGGGTTGTTCTTTTCATTATCTTTTGCCCTGCAGAGCCCGGGTGGTCAGACCTTGATGAAGGCCGCTGTGGTGATGCGCCTCAGGTGTGCAGTGCAGGCCCAGGCAGGGTGAGTGCCACGTGGACCGAGCAGATAACTCAAGTATTGCCGGGAATGTAGCTGCGGCGGGCAAATCTGCCAATGGGCTGCAGAACATAGTCGGAGTCCCCTTTGCGGGAATGAGGCCGGGTCAGTCTGGGTGATGACCGCCTGCAAGCTGCAGGGTCACAGGATGCCACAGATTGCAGCAGGAGTGGAGGACACTGCGGCCTGCTGTAGGATGTTGTGCAGTGTGAGCCAGCCTACTACACACTGCAGGGACACAGGACGGCACGGTGTGTAGCTGGGATGTGTAAGGAACTCATGGTGGCAACAGTAAAGATAGACACAAGTGATAACAGTTCAAGGGTGTTTATTAAACTGTATAATGGGCGAGAAAAACAGCTAATCTAAACCTAAATCTAAGATGTGAGCAAGCTACCACCATCAAATAATAATAAGCCAGTCCTAGTGGTGTCTTGTCAAGTAAAAAGGGCCTATACTAAAATAAAAAACTATTGCCAATCCTTACAACTAAATTACAAAGTAGTATGGGATAATGTGCACAAGAAAAGAAAGAAGTGTTCAAGAAATGATAAGTCAGGAGGGTAGGTCTGGGGTCTCCCTTTGCCACGTTTCTAGCACAGGACAAGGCAGGACCTTTGAGTACAGCAAACTCCAGACCTCGCCAGCACAAGGTTGCAGTTCCTTTCAATGATGCCAGGACCTTCCTGGGCCAAGTCTCTTGTCTAAGAAGGTCGGCTGGACCAAAACAATAAACAAAAAAAGTTCCTTTGGAAATCTTTCACATTGGGCGATTGCTCTTCGCCCTTTGGATCCCCCTCAGCCAGGCTCTGATCCCTCTTGAACTGTTGGCCTCTCTCAATCGGGTTGACTATGGCCTCTGACTCGAATCATTCAGAAGTCTCATTGTCTTCTTAAACAGCTTTCCATTGTGGACATCCCTCAACCGGGTTCACACTTGTTGTCACAATGTCATGGGTGCATCACTGTTTCCCCTCAATTCACAGGCATCCCTCTGTCGGGTTCACATTTTACAGTTTCACAGTTAATTCACCTCTCTCCAATATGTCAAAGGCTTTCGAGTGTACGAGGGGTTTTGCTCGACCCCAGTAGGACCACTTTGACACTTCTCTCCGGCCTCTCTTAAGGCCTCTTGGCTTTCGTAGTTTCAACAAAACAAAACCACACCCCAAAAAGAGCTTCAGTTAGAGTCCTTCGAATGAGCGTCCCGCGATGCCTGACCACTCTGCTTCTGAATCTTTTACTAGTATTTCATTAAAGTTCATTTACACTAGTGCTTTGTTCAAAAAGGTCGCTGCCTGCAAACTTGTGCCCAGCACAGTTCGGTTATACTATCTATCTTCTTCGACTCACCGACTGTGCTGAACTGTCAGAGTTTTCTTGTCTTGTGAGTCAAGGACGGCACCATGGTGGCAAGCGCTTCCTCCCGGTTTGGCTATCAGCGCGGGGGAACCCTGTGTGCCTTTGACACCTGTCACACCACATGCCAGCTGGACTTCCCGGTCTTATGATTTCCCTTTCGGAGGCTTTGCAGGTCTGAGTTGAAAAGGGCAAGGGCATTTCCCCCTTCATCATCCCTCCAGGTCTCGCCGCCTTTCTCCTCCATTTGTACTGCCGGTCCGGTGTAGCTGTTTCCCTGTGCGTTTGGCTTTGCTCATAGTGTGCTCTCATGCTCTGCCTTTTATCCCTGTGGGCAAGGGAAAGGGCCACCAGGTGTGCGTAGCTGTTGTCAATTGCCTGACTCTGCCTGACCCTTGTGTTGGGAAATGTCAGGTAAATGGCTCTGGTGTTAGTCTGTTGTATTTTACAGTGTAGGAAAGTGTTCGTGTCGGGAAAACAGGGGTAGAGTTTCTAAGTATACTACAGGGTAGGATGGGAAAAGGGGTTAGAAGGAAGGGGGTATTGCATCTCGCTCGTCGGTGTTTCACTTCAACTCCCCAAAGACCCGCCATGCAGGTGATCCTCACCCACTGGTCCTCATCCAGGAACTGGATCCAATAGTGATGGCTGTGTCCTGGCCACCAGGATGACAGATCTCCAGGGACTAGTGGGTGAGACACCTTCAATTCTCACAGATGGAGGATTCTGCAGCGAGCGGGATGGCGCTGCCTCCTGCGGACTGCAGAGGGGCGGCTTGTGCGGAGTGTATCAGGAAGGAGGATGCTGCGGATTGCAGCGGGATAATGTACGGTGTGAGCCAGCTGTCTTGTTGCCAGTTTTTATACTTTGTACATAGATAAGGATGATGCCGAGACAGGTCTATCATCACAAAACTCTTTATTCTTAATGTCCGCTGTTCCTTTCGTCCCTCCTCTTCCTGTTACATGGGTTCCCCTTCAGGGGGGCTATGTAACACATGACATGTGACCCATAACAGTGATGACAGGGAGGTAAGACAGCGCCAAGCAGAGGTGGGACACTGGTGCTCTTCAAGTACTGGTGGGGAACCAGGATGCTGGTCTCTGGAACAATTGAACTTTGGACACAATAGTGGCACCCAAAAGATACAGGGGCTGCCGCTCTGAGGTGCTCGGTGCACTGCCCACCCACCTGCGGGCAACAATACATCCCCGGCACCATGCGGGGTAGGAGACACCACGAAACCTGGTAGCTCACTATGGAGGTTGAATCACACTGATGAACACAATGAGCTGATTCCACTTCCACAGGCATATTGTGCCAGACTTCCTATCTTACAACAAAAGGCCATGCTCTGCAGTATCCTGTGTAACAATGGTATCATGGAACCCTCCTGGTGGGGCCTGATGGGCTAGATCGAACCATGCACCTTCTTTCAAGATCTTTCTGATGGCCACTATGACACAGGTCATTTTCAGAATATGTACCTTGTGTCATGCGTGCACTGTGAGAAACCAAAGAGTGTCTCACCTGCTAGTCCCAGGGATCTCTCTCTCAGGTGCCCAGGGCACGGCCATCGCCTTTGGATCCAGACCTTGAAGGTGGACCAGTGCGGGTGGATCACCTGAGTGAGGGGTCTTCAGGAAGTTGGGGTGAGGCATTTGATGATGAGACGCGGTATTCCCCCCTTTCCCGTACCTATATCCCATCCTATTGTATAGGATTCTCCAATGTCCGAACCCACCCATTTCTGTACAAACACTGGGCTGAGGAAGAGGGCAGCTGAGAGTAAAGAGGCTATGCCTTACATATCTAATTGAACATGTCCCCTTATCGGGTAGGCAATGTCAGGCACTTGAATTCAATCACATACATCTGATCCCTTTTAGCTCTCCCCACACGAATAAAAGGCGGAACATAGAGACACACTCAGAGCAAGGTGGAACAGGAGGATGAGCAGATCTTCCCAGGTTAAGGCAAACCCACAGGAGCAGGACAACTGATCGAGGGATGAGAGAAAATGGTAGGGAATCCCAGGAGATCTCTGGAGAAGGTTTTTGACTCCGAAGAGGCATGAAAGATAAGCGGAGAAGGCCAAATCCTAGACAAGAAGACTGCATTGTGTTTCAAGGATGCCAGTGACCCTCTCGGATGACGGAAAAAGTTGGGGAGGCAAGGCCAAGCCTCTGGTATTAACCTTGACTCGTGAATTAAAGCCACAAAGACAAGAAAGGAATGCACACAGCGCATGAGTTAGCGAATAACATGAAAGGCTGCTGTGTGACAATGAAAGATTGAAGTTGCTAGAGTATATCTCATGATTGAAGGCTGTGCGCGTGCTGATGAGACGCAAAGGAAGGCAGACCTGTGGTGAACTTTAAATTACTGATAACTGTGCAGCCAGTGATACAGAGTAGCAGAGTGGTCTTGCAACAGGAAATAGCCCACTCGAAGGTCTTTGCAAAATATGTGATATCTGGTTGTAAAGCAGAAAAGTGAACAAACTACTTTAAGAGAAAGATTTCTATGAACATGTATGCTTATGGTACTGCACTACCAAGACCAAGAGACACTGCGGCAAATAACACAAGAGTGTGAGCTGAAGAGAAAGACAAAGTGGTCCTGCGGAGGTCGATAGTAAAAGTCTTGCACATTCAAAAGTCTTCGACATCAGTGAAAGTTACGAGCCCGACTGAGGGAGACCGGAAGTGTGATAAGTTAAGGGAAGGGAACCCCTATCGAATGGGAATAAAGCTTGGGGAAGGGTACCCCTACAAGTGATTTGAGTGTGAGGTCCGACCCTGGCTGAGGGAGATCTATGTTGAATTAGGTACTTTTTGGTTGAAAGGTTCAAGCCTTACTGAGGTAGACCTTTGTGAACTTTTTGCTTTGAGTGGTCAGAGCCCGACTGAGGGAGACTTGCGTGAACTTTTGTTGAACTGTGAAAGAACCTTTGTAAGTTGGAATAAGTGACTTTAAAGTGGAAGGACAAGCAGGCCTCAATCCACATTTTGAACTGCCTTCGTTTTGAGAACCTAAGCCAGAGTATGTCATCCTGTCTACGGGGGCAGGCTTACTCCGTGCTGTCCAATGTGGGAAGGAGAGCTGACTCACCCACATTAATTCTTTATGTTATAACACTGATTATCCTTTGGATACATACTCCCCTTTACACACTTTGTGTATAAGAGATAGGGCAGGCAAGAGGTTTTGTTAGTATAGGCCATCTTTGACTTGACATAGACTGAGTAGGACTGTATTTTCCTTATTATTTGATGGTAGAGACTACTCCCATCTTAGCTATAGGGCAGAGTAGTAGTTTCTCCAAACCACAAAAAGATAATAAAGGTTTTGAAACTTGTAATTCTTGTGTCAGTGTCATACTTGTGATACCATGCCTCCTTTACAGTGCTCAGAAGCATACCTGTATATGGGCCGCCTTTTGCATAGGTTAGATTGTAAACCTGCAATATCAAGATGGCGCCTTGTGAAGGCATCATGAAGTAAGACACAGACAATAGATTCACAGATTCACTTTTCCTAAAGAAATTGATTATTTTGTCAGGATGCAGTAAGGCCAAACTTTCCCTATGCTAAGGTGGGATTTTCTGCCTCAAGAAACTAAGGATAGTCTGAGTCATTAAGTTCAACTCAAAAGTCCGTCTGTGTCCAAAACCTATACTTGCCCTTACAACTAAAGATATACAATGTGTAGGGACGTCAGCAAAAAAAGAAACAGTGTTCAAAATAGAGTTCAGAGCTTCTTCCTGCTCCCTGTTTGTTTGTCAACTTCCACAAGTTCAAGACAGTTCCAAAAAGGCCTCAGGGTTCCCTTCCCCAAGAATTCAACACCGTTCACAAAGTCAGCTCTTCCAGCTTCAAAACTATAATCAGTTCCCAACCTCCTGGCTTTCAATAACAATTTCCAGTTTAACTTTGCCACCATCCAGGCTTTTCAATAGTTCACACAGATTGTTCTTTTCTTCAATGACTTCAGCATGTGTTATACAATACAACGTCTGTATCTTGTCTTTCATTGGTTCTATCCAAGTAAGGGTCACTCGGTCAAGGCGCAGTTGTTGGACTACACAGTCCACCCGTTACAGGTCACGCAACCGATAACCCTTAGCACTTTGTTATACTTATTTGTTATCTTTGGACTTTCTTGCCAACAGAGGTTTTCTCTCTCTGAACCTGCATCATTAAGCAACATTCAATTCTATTTCTCCTTGGCAGTCTCTTGGCTTTGCCACAATGTGTATTTCACATAACTCACTCTGTGGGGTTCATCCTTTTGCACCACCTTGCTTTCCCCTCATGCATTAAGGCTTATTACTTGCTTTCCACTCTGTTCATAAGCACTCATCACTCAACGTCCACTTGTATTTTTTGTTGTATTTTTTGCATTTTATTTGGGATTTATATAACGTCTTAAGCAAAAGTGCTGTAGATAAGAAAAACAGTACAACAAAAATTAGAAATGCAAATAGTATGGGTCAATCAGCCTTGTTAATCAGAATAAAGAAGATGGGACTTCAGTGACGCACGAAATAAAGAATATACAGAAATAGAATGAAGCGAGAGTGCGAGCGCCTTCCAGTGCAATGGAGCTAATAAAGAGAAGCAACCAAAACGTGGCTGAGTACACGGAGGACGAGGGACAACAACAAGACATTGGGAACAAGAACAGAGATAATGGGATGGAGTATAGAATGAAACAATAGAGGAAAGATAGACAGGCGCAAGGCCATAGAGAGATTTAGACATAGGAAGTTACATTTAAGTCGGGAGTGAAAGGGGAGCCAGCTAAGAGTAACGGAGGATAGCACAGGGGTAATGCGCTGGTCTTGGAAGCAAGACCACACAGAGCAACAGAGGTTCAGAACCCGGATCCGAGCTTAGAAACCAAACTCAGGTATGGTATTAGGCGTGTTATAAAAAACAGTTAAATAAACAAATGAATAAGAAGAAACAAGGCAATAGAGTCACAGAGGCAAGAAGATAGAGAAGACAGATAGAGGCATTGAAAACAAATTTCAGAGGGGTAAGGGGAATAAGAGGGAGACCAAAGAGGGAAACAGAACAATAGAAGAGTCACAAGAATATTAGTGAGGAAATCAGCAGTTTAGTGGCATCGATAGTCAAGGAAGGACAAACTATGATATGATAGGATATGGCATTTATAACACCCCTGTACACAAGTGTTTCTAGGTGTCACAAGACAATGAGGGGGGAAACGGAGGAAGGACAAACAACGATCTTACTAGGCCTTGTGTTATTCAGATTGTGCAAGTGCAATGACGTAAAGTGCAAGGAAAGGGAGGAGAGGGTGTGTGAGGGGGAGGGAAGGGGGAAGTGCAGTCAGGGCAGCAGTTGCTCTGAGTAAGTGCAGACAGAGCAGCGTGGCTCTGGGTAAGTGCAAGGAGCAGGGGACAGTTATTAGGCAGAATTATATGCAGTACCCTTTGGGAACACTACACACAATTAAGACTACACGTGACAGTACAATTTCACCTTTGGTACAAGCCCGAACTACACAGTTATAGTGGTAGCAGTAACGGAGTGGCCAGACTTATCTCAAGAGTAAGTGAGCAGTACAAATAGTTACACAAAGGACAGCAATTACTATGATTCAGGCAAACACTGACTCAAGGTTTCTAAGTAAAAGAATATTTACTCAACAGTTGTATAACATTTCACTATTCTAAGCAAGTTAAAAATCACAATCATAAATACACCACACCACTTCCTTTAAATTCCAGACAAGTTAAGCTCATAAAATGAAGTGGGAGCAAAATGGCACTCCAGCAATTTAAAAGGGAGGGAAAGGCAATGTTATTAGAAATTAGGCAAAACCAACAGGTAAGTACTCAGGGCAATTGAACAAGAGAGACTACAGTGAGGAGATCAGATAGAAAAGGCTTAGGGCCAAAGTCAATGTTTCAAAAGTCTTTTGCTGAAGACCACACAGTTCAGGGTAGTTCGCGGTAATGTTCGTGGCACAGATTCCAGACGAGGTTGGTTGGTAGAAAAGTTATTTCAAAGAGAAGAGAAGGACAAGCCCTCAGATTAGAGAAAGATTTCAAACACTTTCACCGCGGCTGAAAGAAACGCACAACCGGATTTGCACAGTACCTTAAAACAGAGAGGGAGCTGTAGCTGAGGCAGACGTTCCTGGTAGTTCCTGCAGGCTCACGGTTCCTGAAGCGACTGTCGGATTGATCAGAAGTAGGAAGACTGGAGGGTCCTGCACTACCCAGGGAAGAAACCAGCTGCAGCGCCAAGCAACGAATAAAAGGTGCACTCCTTAAAGCCCAAGCAGGGTCCGACCTTCCTGGCTATCCGGCCCACTGTGGCGCTGTGCAGCGAATTCGACCAGAGGAGGGGTCCCGGCTTGCAGTTTGGGCGAACTGGTTGGTCCCACCAGCTAAAGGGAAGAAGTTTCATGGAGGATCTTCTCTGTCGTCAGATTCTGAGATTCGGACCTGCAGCAGGGCTTCACAGGGCAGTTCAGTCGTGGTAGGGGTCCTCTTCTTCCAGTTCCTTGTTGGTTCTTTTGTTCCAGTGGCGACTCTGCCTTTCCAGTCCCAGAGACCAGCTTTTTATGCAGTTTTCCCCCATTCATACAGCCTGGCCGTCAATCACACAGCAGGGTGGCTGGCCTGGCAAGGCCAGTCCCCTTAGCCAATCAGACAAGAGTGCGACTTGGGTTACCAAGGGAACCCATGGCAGGGGTCCGAAGATCCCTCCCTCACATCCTGCCCCTCTAGACTATCAGGCGCCTTAAGGAGGGCTTCTGTGCAGAAGCCGGCGAAAAGACAGCGAACAAAGGAGTCATCCCTGGATTGGCGTGCAGAAAAAAACACGAGAAAGACTTTAACAAAAAGAAATGGCGAATAAACCCAGCCGGAACCAAAATAAAATGTATTTGGTCAAGCGGGTTTATGTTCGAGGCTAATATAATAGCGGTAGAAAAGTTAGGGTAGATACCACTGCCACCAGCCAAGTCTTAATGTTACGGGAGCGAAACGAGGCTCCAAGAGGTACAGACAAAAAGGGATAAGAGTTAACCCTTTCCAATACTCCATGTAAAATGGGGGTGTACTGGGTCTGTGGTTTAAAGTGACTATATAACGTTAATGGCAACTTTACCTGTTTCTGGGGGATAGTAGTCAGTCCCAGAAAAATGGAGTCAGTGGGAAGTCTCAAAGACAACCCTGAATGTACTGAATGTGCTGTGTAACACACACAATAAGTGGTGCACATGGAGTAGGTGAGGCTCCAGTGCCCAAGATCACACAAACAGTGAAAATACACACAGCAAAACACATGTAAGAGTGGGAAAAAGGGTCACTCTTATCAGGTGAAAAAAATAAAATAAATCCTAGAAATCCAGCAAAGCTGCTGAGGGACTCATTAGGTGAGGGAAATTAGCCATTCTGGAGAATTCTCCCTAACAGTTACAGACCTTAAGTGTGCGTTAGGCACGGACGCTGTGCAGGGGAGACTTTACCCATGTTACAAAGGTGAAAGTCACATGCATGTGAGGAAAGTGAAATGTGATGCTTTAAAGATTAATCAGAATCAAGCCAGTCAAGTGGCACAGTGAGTAGAGCGTTCGCTTTGACATCCGTGCAGAGCCTGCTAACGTAGGTTCGAATCCCGGTGGGGCCAAACTCAGCCTTTCATCCTTCCGAGGTCGATAAATGAGCACCGCACAACGTGGGTAATAATAAGCAGCGCTCAGAAACCTGAGGGTTCGCAGCGCTATATAAATGAAAAATTATTAAGATAAAGTGCCAGTTTGTAAGCCGTGGGAGAAACAGGAAGTTGGGAGGGAATGAAATAAAAGAAGGAGGAAGAGGAGACAGGGTTATATTAGCTGGTAAGAAAAGTACCTCAGTTTTCATAGCATTTAGTACAAGAAAATGTTCTGACATCCAGGAGTTGATGGCTGATGCATGTCGAAAGTGTGTTATGGGCTTCAAGAGTAAAGGACGAGAAGGACAGAAAGAGCTTAGTATCGTCTGCGTAGAAATGGTGAGATAATTTGAGCCAGGGGAGAAGTATAGAGGGAGAAAAGAAAGGGACCAAGAACTGAACCCTGAGGAACACCATGGACAAGTGGGAGTGTGTCAGATGAGGACTCTGCCCAAGAGGCCGAGAATGTTCTTTGGGACAGGTGTGACCTGAACCACGAAAGAACAGACCCCGAGAACCTGAACGAGGAAAGAAAAGTCAGTAATAGAGGGTGATCAACAGTGTCGAAAGATGCAGACAAGTCAAGAAGAATAAGAAGAGATAAATGTTTAGAGTAACATGCAGAAAATAAAGAATTTACAACAGAAAGAAGAGCAGTTTCAGTAGAGTGACAAGGCCGAAATCCTGGCTGAAAGCGAGGAAGTATAGAATTAGCAGAAACAAAGGTAGAGACTTGAGAGTAAACAAGGCGTTCAAGTAGTTTAGAAAGATTTGGGAGAAAAGAGATGGGATTCAAATTAGAGGCAAGCGAAGAATCAACAGAAAACAAGGAATAGAGGCAGAAGGGAAAAGAGAGGTAGAGAGACAAATATTCAAAAAAGAAGTATGATAAGAAACTAGAGAAGGATAGATTTAGGAATAAGTTACAAGGGAATAGGGTCAGGCAGGGAAGCAGTAGGGTGTGCTGGGACAATTGTCATTGGAAATTGGGAAAAAGCAAGAAATCGTAGTACTAGGGGGCAAGGTAGGAGAAGTAATGATAGGAGCTAAGCTGGATGACTCCAAAGCGGAACGAAGAGAAGCCACCACTGAGGAGAAAAACAGAGTAAAATCAGAGGCAGATAAAGTAGAATCAGTAGAGTGATCAGGAGTAGAAGGAGAAAGAAGACGTGAGAGAGTCTGAAATAGACGTTTAGGTTTGAGTTGATTAAGTATGCAAAAGGTCAGAGAAATAGGGGCGTTTAGCTGAAAGCAGACAGTCATCATACAGAGCATGATAAGAGGAGTAAGATATGTAGTCTCCCTCACTCCTGGACCTGAGCCAGCACCTTTTGAGACATTGATGAGCATGTTGCATGGCACAGATATCGAAGGAGAGCCAGGGTTGAGGGGGTTTGTGTGAAGGGCGGATAGCTGAGATGGACAGAGAGCATATAAGAAAGAAGAGAGAGAGAATGAAAGAGCAGAAGCAGCTTCATCAGCAGATAGGGTAGCAAAGGAAGGAGAAGTTGGAAGATCGGCAATACATGAGGAGACAAACAAGGGAGTACTGAATGAGCCTAGGTCACGCCAGCGGTATGAAGGAGAAGCAGAGCAAAGGGAATCAGAGACAGGAAGAAGATGATGGTCGGAGAGATAGACCAGGAGTGAAGACACAGAGGAAGTAGATGGGGAAGATGTAAAGATAATGTCTAAGCAAGAGCCTGAGATATGAGAAGGAGGAGTGAGAAGAGGAGAGAGGGAACGAGAATCAAGAACAGCAAGAAAAGGGAGAGACAAACGTACAGAGGAGAGATTGAAATCTCCCAGAAGAATAAATGGAGTAGTAGAGGGAAGGACAGAAGAAAAGAGTATGTCAATGTCATCACAAAATGATCTGACCGAACCAGGCGGGCAATAGATAAATAGAAAAGAACTAGGATAAGGCTTAGGAAAGAATTCAAATGAAGAAAAGACTGGAAGAGTCAGAATAGTTGGGGCAAGAACAAAGGAAGAACTATAAAGGATGCCAATACCACTGCCATGAGCAGTTGAACGCGGGTATGACAGAATATGTAAGAGATGTAGAGAGGGAAGCAGCAATGGCATTATTAAAAGATGTGATCCAAGTTTCTGTAATGCAGAGGAAATGTAGGTTTATTCGCAGAAATAGGTCCAGGACAGAGGTGGATTTATTACAGAGTGATCTGGCATTCCATAGACCGAGATCAATGGAGCCAGTGTGAGAAGTACAAAGAAAATCAATGAGATGCACATGGCTCCTAGGAGAAAAGGGAGCAGAGAGTGCAGGAGGCATGGGATTGATGTAGTAAGGCATAGTATAAACAGCAAGGAAGAGGAACAATGGAACAAGCACAGAGATGGTACAGCAATAATAACCAGCAAATGACAGTGCTGGAAGTGCTGTCAATGGAAGAACAGGCAGGGTTACCAGGCATTGCATGGGGACAGACAACAGACAGGCAGACAGTACGGATGAAAATAACTGAGTTAGGCTGCCCCCATCCACGGACAGTCACAGACAGCACAGACAGACTTTGCCTGACATCGCCCAGGCCAGATGTAATCTTTCTATCCAAGCCAGTGGATAGGCTGAGGAAAGAGGGCCACAACATCACTGGGCAACCAGGATGCCCACACTAGCACTGGAGAAGCGGGCAGGCAGTCAGAGGATGTACGCCATCTTACTGTTCTTAACATTTTGACCTACCAACAAGCCCTGCATATTGTCTATTTAAATGTGTACTTCAACTATATCTTGACTGTACAGAATTGTATATCTTGACTGTATAAAACTGTATTTGTATAAAACTGTATTTAACCTGCATAAAATGTACCATGTAACCGTTACTCTTATCCTATCTGCCAGATACCCTTGGATCAGGCGCGCTATATAAAAAAAATAAACAAACAAACAAACAAACAAACAGTAGTACTTGGTTCATAAGTGCTCATCGCTTTGCTTTCATTCATACTCAGCTTTCATATACTTTTGATATCTTTCCTTCAATTTTGTATTCATATTTCTTGAATTTGGTCTTCAAACATACTTATTATAAGATTCAGTTTGTTCGTCATTTTCGAATACCCCTTTTCCTGGCCTGGATGACCTCGGTATGAGTGTTTCCTTTCTCACACACCCTGTTGTATGGCCGCTACTTTGGCATCTTCTTCCTTCTGTTCAGCTTGTCCTCGCTCCGCTTAGGCTCCCCAGAAGCTTTGGTGAGCAACGCTCGCTACCTTCGAACCTTGCTGCAGTGGCCTGCACTAGTGTGGATCCGTCAGTGTCCTACAGCTCCAACTGTGGATAAAGGGCGAACGGGAATTCAGGTGTCTCGACCATCTCATGGCCCACTCAGGCCTCAGTGTCTTGCTCGCCCTTCTGCAACACATGGAGTTATTTTCAAAACAGATGGATGAGGCCAGAGACTCTGACAAGGTATCCCTCCTACTCCTGTTGGACTTGTCAGCAGCCTTTGACCTTGTAGATCATTGTATACTCTGTCAGCACCTCATTTCAGCAGCGCACTTTGCAGAACAAGCCACTGCCTGGATCTCTTCCTTCCTGTCTAACAGATCTTTCAGGGTTTTCTCTGACTTTGCCTCAGCCCCAACTACCCCACTTTCCTGCGGGGTCCCCCAAGGCTCTTATGTCTCACCGACACTATATAATATCTTAACAAAACCTCTATTTGAACATCTTAATTGACCTGGGCATCTCCTATACAAAATACTCAGACGACATGCAAGTACTCATACGTATTATACTGCCGACACCATTGCCCTGAACTCTATTTTTCATACGATCCACGCCTGGATGGCTTCCAACATGTTAAGCCTCAATGATGAAACAAATGAAATTCTCCTGTGAGGCTCTTAGACTACCCTCAACAAACTTGATCTCAACTACAAAGCCTTTACCATTGATGGAATAACAATACCAGTATCCAGCATGGTTAAAACCCTAGACATGTATCTAGATGCCACCTTATCTCTAAACAGGCATGTCAGCGCCATTTCCGCCTCAGCGGCATACAGCACAAAATGCATTAATACCTGCAGGCCGTTCCTGTTCCCTGAAAGCTGTCTCACGGTTGTGAGCACGCTCATAAGGTCAAGACTGGACTATTGTAATGCCCTATTTGCTGCCACCTCGGTTTGAAATCTCAACAAGCTACAGATTATTCAAAATAATGCGCTCAGAGCTGCTGTGAACATTCCTAGGTGTGATCACATCTCAGCGGCCAAGCAAAATGCTCACTGGCTACCCATTTGGCAGCGTACCTTGTTCAAAACACTGGCTATCACGTACAAATGTATAACCAACACTGCACCAATACTAAAGGCTCAATCATCTAGACCCACCCAGTCACTCTACACCAACCGCTTGATCACCCCAAGGTACAGAGTGAAAAGAGCAGGGGGCGCAGGCTTCCCTGCCATTGCCACGGAACACTGGAATGCTCTCCCACACAAACTCAGAGCTGAACAATCATACTGGGTCTTCCGCAAGCACCTGAAGACATTGCCGTTCACCCAGGACGCCATACCTGCGGGAGTTCTTCGCCAAGAGCATCATTCCCCCTTGACTCTCGTCTCTTCTATCCCTATTCAGTTGTCTTTGTTGTTGTTTATGACCCCTGATGTACCTTACTGTGCCTCATTCATGTAAACAGCGCCCTGATGCCTAAGGGTTTGGCGCGCTCTACAGATGTTAAATAAATAAACCAAGAAGAGCCAGAGAAGAAAAGGGGGGAGGGTTCGCATGTGAATCCATGTAAGAGATGCTGGAAAACAAGAGTTACAGGTAAGTAACTTGTCACTTCTCCAGCATGTGGTCTTGCATGGATTCACAAGTTCATGAATACTGTTACAGAGCAGTAAATACTGTGAGAAAACTGAGGGTGCTCTCACTCCGAGCATTGGGAGTGCGGTGCCCTTGGGCATGACATGGTATCACCCTTTCCCTGTGGACAACCACCCTAACCCGCCCCTGGCCTTTATGGGCTATAATAAGCCAGCTCCTCTCATTTCCCCACATATGACACTTGACAGTACCGAGACGAGGAAGAGGAGACTGAGAGTAATGCATGATACCACTTTAGTACCGGGACGAGGAAGATGCCTTCAAACTGTAGGGTAGGTCAGGCATGTCCTCTTAATCATAGTTGAAGGAGCCTCTGTGGTGAGAAGCCGGCAGCTGGAGCTGTGGGAGATTGGGAGAGAGCGGGACGCTGTCCACGTCCAGATGGAGGAAGCGGAGCCACCAGCGAGGCCAAGAAGTGCGAGTGGGGCTCGTAGCAGCTGGCCTGCCGACCTGCAAGGCTGGAAGAAAGCAGCGGGAGCCACCAGGGATCAACACAGAAGTCTGGTGAGTGTCGGGAGAGATACTCGGCAACTGGGGGCGTTCCCAGCGGATGGTGAAGAGGTAATGCTTTACCGAACTATAGGAAAAACTTGAAATTAACATGCTAGATGCATATTGAATACCAAACCGAATGGAAACTTGAAATGAAGCATATTGAATATCTGGTGAATACCGAACTGAATGAAATCTTGATTAAGTGAAGCTTTATGGGCAAAGCAAATGATAAAAAAAGAGCCAAAGGGAAAGTGCCCATATGACTATACAACATTTATTGCCATACAAAGGTGAGACAGAAGTAACACCACCACAAAGTGAACTTTACAAAAATATGCAGTGCGGCAAGTCCAAAGACTGGCAAGAGGTGTGTGACATATTCTGGAAGAGCTGTGTGATTTCACGTCTGGAGATGCTTTATTTGACGAGAGGCGTCCTGCATATGAAGCTTAGAGAAGATTGCGATGATCTCCACCATTACGCTCAGCTCGAGATGCTTGGCAACGGGTAAATGTCTGTCATTATTTCTTTGCTCAGGCACCTCAGGGCCACGCGGAGCCGCATCTTCTTGGTGTTAGGTTTCTTGAAAAGGACCATGGGACTCTGAAGCCTCTATGGCTTCTATTTTTCTATCATTTCGCAGTTTCTGAAGCAGTGCTTTGTGTTTTGGCAGCGAGGCCTTGCAGCTGACCCATGTGTTGGCTTTAATTCCTTAGATTCTTTTAGGCAGGTCTTGTTTACAACAGGTTTGCTCTATGTCCACCATACGCGGGGGGGCTAAAGTCCACCTTCTTCCCCTAGATGTACTCCTGCCATGGGGCAAAGTCTACCTTCTTCCGTACTCCTGCCGGGGGTCTAAAGTCTACCTTCTTCCCCTTGACGTAGTCTTGCTGTGGGGCTAAAGTCTACCTTCTTCCCCTTGACGTACTCCTGCCATGGGGCTAAAGTCTACCTTCTTCCCCTTGACATACTCCTGCGATGGGGCTAAAGTCTACCTTTTTCCCCTTGACATACTCCAGCCGTGGGGCTAAAGTCTACCTTCTTCCGTACTCCTGCCGTGGGGCTAAAGTCTACCGTCTTCAACTTGACGTACTCCTGCCGTGGGCCTAAAGTCTATCTTCTTCCCCTTGACATAGTCCTGCCGTGGGGCTAAAGTCTACCTTCTTCCCCTTGACGTACTCCTGCCGTGGGGTTAAAGGCTATCTTCTTCCCCTTGACATACTCCTGCCGTCCTTCTTCCCCTTGACGTCTCCTGCCGTGGGGCAAAGTCTACCTTCTTCCCCTTGACGTACTCCTGCCGTCCTTCTTCCCCTTGACGTACTCCTGCCATGGGGCAAAGTCTACCTTCTTCCCCTTGACGTACTCCTGCCGTGAGGCTAAGGTCTACCTTCTTCCCCTTGACGCACTCCTGCCGTGGGGCTAAAGTCTACCTTCTTCCCCTTGACGCACTCCTGCCGTGGGGCTAAAGTCTACTTCTTCCCCCTGACGTACTCCTGCCGTGGGGCTAAAGTCTACCGTCTTCCCCTTGACGTACTCCTGCCGTGGGGCTAAAGTCTACCTTCTTCCCCTTGACGTAGTTCTGCCGTGGGGCTAGAGTCTACCTCTTCCTCTTGACGTACTTCTGCCGTGGTGCTAAAGTCTACCTTCTTCCCCTTGACGTACTCCTGCCGTCCTTCTTCCCCTTGATGTACTCCTGCCATGTGGCTAAAGTCTACCATCTTCCCCTTGACGTACTCCTGCCGTGGGGCTAAAGTCTACCATCTTCCCCTTGACGTACTCCTGCCGTGGGGCTAAAGTCTACCGTCTTCCTCTTGACGTACTCCTGCCGTCCTTCTTCCCCTTGACGTACTCCTGCCGTGGGGCAAAGTCTACCTTCTTCCCCTTGACGTACTCCTGCCGTGGGCCTAAAGTCTACCTTCTTCCCCTTGACGTACTCCTGCCGTGGGGCTAAAGTCTACCGTCTTCCCCATGACGTACTCCTGCCGTGGGGCTAAAGTCTACCTTCTTCCCTTTGATGTAGTCCTGCCGTGGACTACAGTCTACCTTCTTCCCCTTGATGTACTCCTGCCGTCCTTCTTCCCCTTGACATACTCCTGCCGTGGGGCTAAAGTCTACCTTCTTCCGTACTCCTGCCGTGGGGCTAAAGTCTACCTTCTTCCCCTTGATGTACTCCTGTGGGAGCTTATTGGAATAACGGTGAGGTGTCAGGCACAGTCTGCCACCAAATCCGGTGGAAAGTCATGTGCACAGACTGTAGAGTGGGCCTTCCTCTTTCTCATGGATTAACGCTCTATTCCCAGTATGGTGCTTTCCATTTCATTTGAGACCGCTCCAAGGTCTTGTTCATTTTTAATCAAAGCCAAAAGTCCTGTGCTCATTTGCATACTTTCACAGAGTGGCCCATGCGGCTGCATGCTGAACAGTACTTACTTTCCCCTGAGGACTTGTGCTTGTTTGCAAGATGGCGGTCTTTGCCACATCTGTGGCAGGATTAGTTCAGTTGAACTTGGGTTGCTGCAGTTCCTCTGGGATGTCCCCCTTTCTTGGGGACATGCCCCTCCCTGCTCCTGCTTTGTGGAGACGGCATGGTCTAGTTGCATACATGCCAACATTCCGAGGCACCTGGGAGGGAGATATCTTCAGAGAAATCGGGAGAGAACAATTTCCCCATAGGATTGCATTGGGGAAAGTACAATTTTAGGCGGGAGAACGTGAAAAATAGCAGTATTTTTCCCTGAAAAATCAGGAGTCTCCCGCCTAAATCAGGAGGGTTGGCATGTATGTAGTTGCCTCAGTAGGATGTCTTCATGCAATGTGCCTATTTGTGCCACTTTGATAAATCTTTCTTGAGTCTTTTTCTGTAATAGGGGCGTGTCTGTTATCTTATCTTCTGACTTGTCACCAAAATCGCAATTTATTGACATCGCCCTGAGTTTCACTAAGTAGCCATTAATCGACTCATTGGGTGCTTGGGCCGTTGAGTAAAACGTGGTTCTTTGGAGGACTATATTTTCTTTGTAAACATAACTGTCTGTCATCATTCTTAATGCTCCTTCATGGGGTGGGGAGGCACGCCCTCTTTCGCCCCCCCTCCACCCTTGCTGCATTCATGGCATGGCCTGTTTTGCTCTGGGGGGCAAACTTTGTACGGTCTATCGTTGGTTCCACAGAATAGACTGTTCTCCCGGCAGCTGTAGGAATGGAGGTGGCATGCCCCACCCTCCATGGTGTGGTTTGGTGGAGGTTGAGGAAGCCAATTTGTTGTTGCGAGTGTAAACAATCACACACCGACTCTGGAGCATGACGGATAATCACTATTAGTGAGTTAACTTGCTTTTATTAACACACATGGACTTTCTCATACCAGAACATCCAGGGGCGGGTGCAGAGCTTGCTCTCCGCGGTGGCATCTGCCCCTACAAATGCACCCCTTGGGTATGTCTATGTGTAGAGTCTTCCTTAGGCACCTGCCCCTACAATGACTCGATGGGTGGATACCACATAATGTCTGCGAGGGTGTAAGAGACTGTGAGGAACTATGGTTCTGTCCATTTGGCAAGGCGTGTAGATTCAAGTGTGCAGCATCACACACCACTGCCACCTGCAGGGTTAGGAAGAAGGTCCCGGGATCAAAACACAAAGAGTCAGGCAAAAATATTTCAACATGCCACGGCAGACACAGTCGGGACCCTTCCCTCCCCGATACAATTAGATACAATGCTCCCCTTGCTACATGATTACCACAACTTTGTGCATGCAAAAATAATCTGCAAGTGTTTTCAAGAGGCTTTATTAGACAACACTTGGGCACAACAGGGAAGGGGGCCCTATGGAGGAAGGCAGACATTGAGTCAGCCTTCAGACTCTTGGTCATCAACCAGAAAAGTTACAATCTATTGGGATTCAAATTTGAGAGCGTGTACTATGACAGCTGCCTTCCAATGGCGCAATGCCTAGTATAGGTTCTGTAGCAGAGAACAAAGGAAGTGAGAGTGATACAGGGAGAGTGATACACTATCTGAATGACTTTCTTTTCATTGGCCGGGGGGAGGGGGTCAGATGAGTGCTTGGAGTTGATGAATCAATTTTTGCAGATGGCTGACAAACTCGCGGTAACATTAGCACAAGGGAAGACCACAACTTCACCCTTGTATTCCTGAGGTGGTCCTCTGTGAAAAGAAAGGGATCAGTTGGTCACAAATCTCCCTGGCTGATGTCCACTTCAATGGGAATGCTTCTGGATATCTTGTAGCATAGTCCACTATGACTAGCAAGTATTTGTACCCTCTGCTAGCAGGTTCCAGTGGTCGCACTAGATCCATTCCGATGCGCTGAAAAGGGACGGTGATCAAAGGCATACGCTGTAATGGTGCTTTGGTGGGTTTCTCGCCACTTGTCAGCTGACACGTTGCGCATTCCTTACAGAACTTGGTTACGCCTCCATAAACCCCTGGCCAATAAAACCTTTTTAATATGTTTTGCTGTGTCTTTAGAGAAGCCATGTGTCCTCCGCAGGGATGATTGTGGGCCAACTGCAGTATGATCACCCTGTGGGTTTTTGGTAGAAGCAACTGCTCCCTTTGGGTTCCATCTTTTGCTTTATAGGCTTGGTAAAGTAATCCATCTTGGGATATGAATGCCGGGCCCTTATTCAGGTCAGAGTTTGGTTCCAACTCTGCCCTCTCTCTATAGCCATCCTAAGAGTGGGGTCAGCCAGAGTTTCCCCCCGGATGGATTCTTCGTGATCCTCGGGGTTCCATTCTATTCGTTGGGTGGTGTACATGGACCCACAGTATGCTAGACGGTTCTCTCTTCTTTCCCCCTCTGTCTTTCTTGGTCCCTTCATACCTGCGGCTATATGGCTGTAGGAAAATGGAGCCTCAGACCACCAGGTCGGGTCCAGGATTTTAATGTTTTGGTGGAAGAGGGGTAGGTCCGTCCCCATAACAACCGGTGCTGGTAAGGATGGTAGGACGGCAGCCCATACATTAGCAGTGTCTTAGCCTATTTCTACCCTTATGCCCTTCATAGGATATGTCATTACATCCCCGTGTATACAGCGAATAGGAACATGTACATTAGGTAAGCAAGGGGCATTACTTACAGTTGGCGAAATGGCGGTCTGCCTGCTCCCGCTGTCCAGTAGGGCTCTGGCGGGAATCCCATCCACACTTATATCCATGGTATAAGGTCCCGAGAACGGTTGCCCTGGGAGTGCTTTCATATACCCGATCTCCATGGGTTCCATTCCCCTCCTTTTTGGGCAGAATCTGGCGATGTGTCCCCAGGTACCACAATCATAACACTGAGGCTGTAGGAACACGGGAGTTGTTCTTGCGGGTTTTCCTTCAGTACTGGTTCTTCTTTCTTCTTCAGGTCGAGGGGTTCGTTTCTCCGAGGATCTCCATCTGGGCAGTAGGACTCAAGTCCCCCTATGTTGGTGGGGTTCATTGAGGGGTAACAGGGTTCGGATTGATGGGCCGGTTACGAACTGACTGTTTCCCCCAGCTTTCTGATAAGTCGAGGCAATGTCTACGGCCTCTGCCAGTGAGGGCCGATGATGCTGGTGCACCCACCTCTGCATGGGCGGGGGAAGGGCCTCAATAAACGGTTCCAGTATGACCTTATCCAGGATGTCTTTTATGTCTGGATTAGGGGGTTTAAGCCACTTTTCTACAAGGTCCTTGATCCTGTAAAACATTTGTCGGGGACTCTCTCCGGGTTTTAGCTTTGTATCCCTCATTTGCATACGGTAGGCCTCTTCATCCAGGCCCAGCCTATCCAATACTGCTTTCTTTATTTCGGTATATGAGGTATTGCTGTTGGGGTTTAGGGCCTGGTAGGTACCTTGCATTATCCCTGATAGGAGGGGAGCCACATATTGTGCCCATCGGTCCACTGGTCATTGTGCGTTCCCGGGCTATCCTTTCAAAGCCGGTGAAGAACGCCGGGTCTTCCCCCTCTTTGAATTTCTGTAGGATAGCAGAGGGAACCAATGGTTGGTTATGTGAACTTGTTACCACGTATGTGAGGCGCACAATAGTCTCTTGCTGTTTCTCCTGTGTGGCCGTCTGCAGGTTTCCCTGCAATTGTATCGCTTGTTGGAAGACTTGCCGATCTGCCACAGCCTGTTGTGACTGTAGTTGTAGTAGTTGTTGCAATTGTTGTTGGCCCTCTGTTAAAGTCTTTATAAGGGTCTCTATTGTGGGGTCGAGCAAATCCTGCTGACTACGCCACTTGTGGGATGGAAGACAGAAGACGGTAAGTATGCTCAAATAATACTTTATTTGCTTAATGTAGAGGAATGTCCTTGGTTTTCTCCAATAACTGTGTCCAGCTTGGAGGTAGTTTTTTCACTACCCTCAGAGCCTAGGACCTAGTCTGCTCCTCTGTAATCTTCTCCTATTCAGGTGAGTCCGGATAGGCCCACCATTCACCTCCTCTCTCCTCTCTTGCTCCCTGCAAGTAATACACAAAAGGGGATTACAGTCATTCCTTATATACCAGGCGATAGACTTATCTCCCCACCAATCATTAACGCCTCCTGGAGTCCCCGCCCTGATAGGTTGTTGTTCCCAGGATCCCAACCTTAAAAGAAGGGCTGCTGTCTCCACCTCCTCCTCAGACGTTCCAGCCAACAGGTGGGAGTCCCCCCTCCTCCCCAGTCCGGGGAGCATTCGGTCTGCAACGTGTCTCTCTGCTTCCGTTCCCTGCCAGGGAACGTTGGCCTCTCCCCACCTCCCTGCTCGCGGGATGCTCTTCCAGACCTGCAGCGTTCCTAGCGGCTGTGGCCACCGGAGCACGAGGCGAGTCACGGCCGTGTGCGCCGTTCTGGGCGGGGAGGGAGAGTGTGGGTGCTCGCCCTCGCATTGGAGGGTGCTCCATTCCACTCTGGCCGCATCGGCCATAATGGTGTCGGCGAGGGCGACTCCCGCCTCGGGGCTTGCCAGCCATGCTCCGCCATCTCTCTGCACGGCAGCAGCCATGCTCCGCCACCTCTCTGCACGGCAGCAGCCATGGTCCGCCGCCTCTCTGCACGGCAGCAGCCATGGTCCGCCGCCTCTCTGCACGGCAGCAGCCATGGTCCGCCGCCTCTCTGCACGGCAGCAGCCATGGTCCGCCGCCTCTCTGCACGGCAGCAGCCATGGTCCGCCGCCTCTCTGCACGGCAGCAGCCATGCTCCGCCACCTCTCTGCACGGCAGCAGCCATGGTCCGCCACCTCTCTGCACGGCAGCAGCCATGGTCCGCCACCTCTCTGCACGGCAGCAGCCAAGCTCCGCCACCTCTCTGTACGGCAGCAGCCATGCTCCGCCACCTCTCTGCACGGCAGCAGCCATGGTCCGCCGCCTCTCTGCACGGCAGCAGCCATGGTCCGCCGCCTCTCTGCACGGCAGCAGCCATGCTCCGCCACCTCTCTGCACGGCAGCAGCCATGGTCCGCCACCTCTCTGCACGGCAGCAGCCATGGTCCGCCACCTCTCTGCACGGCAGCAGCCAAGCTCCGCCACCTCTCTGTACGGCAGCAGCCATGCTCCGCCACCTCTCTGCACGGCAGCAGCCATGGTCCGCCGCCTCTCTGCACGGCAGCAGCCATGCTCCGCCACCTCTCTGCACGGCAGCAGCCATGCTCCGCCACCTCTCTGCACGGCAGCAGCCATGCTCCGCCACCTCTCTGCACGGCAGCAGCCAAGCTCCGCCACCTCTCTGTACGGCAGCAGCCATGCTCCGCCACCTCTCTGCACGGCAGCAGCCATGCTCCGCCACCTCTCTGCACGGCAGCAGCCATGGTCCGCCACCTCTCTGCACGGCAGCAGCCATGGTCCGCCACCTCTCTGCACGGCAGCAGCCAAGCTCCGCCACCTCTCTGTACGGCAGCAGCCATGCTCCGCCACCTCTCTGCACGGCAGCAGCCATGGTCCGCCGCCTCTCTGCACGGCAGCAGCCATGCTCCGCCACCTCTCTGCACGGCAGCAGCCATGGTCCGCCACCTCTCTGCACGGCAGCAGCCATGGTCCGCCAACCCTCTGCACGGCAGCAGCCAAGCTCCGCCATCTCTCTGCACGGCAGCAGCCATGCTCCGCCACCTCTCTGCACGGCAGCAGCCATGGTCCGCCGCCTCTCTGCACGGCAGCAGCCATGGTCCGCCGCCTCTCTGCACGGCAGCAGCCATGGTCCGCCGCCTCTCTGCACGGCAGCAGCCATGGTCCGCCGCCTCTCTGCACGGCAGCAGCCATGGTCCGCCGCCTCTCTGCACGGCAGCAGCCATGCTCCGCCACCTCTCTGCACAGCAGCAGCCATGGTCCGCCACCTCTCTGCACGGCAGCAGCCATGGTCCGCCACCTCTCTGCACGGCAGCAGCCAAGCTCCGCCACCTCTCTGTACGGCAGCAGCCATGCTCCGCCACCTCTCTGCACGGCAGCAGCCATGGTCCGCCGCCTCTCTGCACGGCAGCAGCCATGGTCCGCCGCCTCTCTGCACGGCAGCAGCCATGCTCCGCCACCTCTCTGCACGGCAGCAGCCATGGTCCGCCACCTCTCTGCACGGCAGCAGCCATGGTCCGCCACCTCTCTGCACGGCAGCAGCCAAGCTCCGCCACCTCTCTGTACGGCAGCAGCCATGCTCCGCCACCTCTCTGCACGGCAGCAGCCATGGTCCGCCGCCTCTCTGCACGGCAGCAGCCATGCTCCGCCACCTCTCTGCACGGCAGCAGCCATGCTCCGCCACCTCTCTGCACGGCAGCAGCCATGCTCCGCCACCTCTCTGCACGGCAGCAGCCAAGCTCCACCACCTCTCTGTACGGCAGCAGCCATGCTCCGCCACCTCTCTGCACGGCAGCAGCCATGCTCCGCCACCTCTCTGCACGGCAGCAGCCATGGTCCGCCACCTCTCTGCACGGCAGCAGCCATGGTCCGCCACCTCTCTGCACGGCAGCAGCCAAGCTCCGCCACCTCTCTGTACGGCAGCAGCCATGCTCCGCCACCTCTCTGCACGGCAGCAGCCATGGTCCGCCGCCTCTCTGCACGGCAGCAGCCATGCTCCGCCACCTCTCTGCACGGCAGCAGCCATGGTCCGCCACCTCTCTGCACGGCAGCAGCCATGCTCCGCCACCTCTCTGCACGGCAGCAGCCAAGCTCCGCCACCTCTCTGTACGGCAGCAGCCATGCTCCGCCACCTCTCTGCACGGCAGCAGCCATGCTCCGCCACCTCTCTGCACGGCAGCAGCCATGCTCCGCCACCTCTCTGCACGGCAGCAGCCATGCTCCGCCACCTCTCTGCACGGCAGCAGCCATGCTCCGCCACCTCTCCGCACGGCAGCAGCCATGCTCTGCCACCTCTCCGCACGGCAGCAGCCATGCTCCGCCACCTCTCTGCACGGCAGCAGCCATGGTCCGCCACCTCTGTGCACGACAGCAGCCATGCTCCGCCACCTCTCTGCACGGCAGCAGCCATGCTCCGCCACCTCTCCGCACGGCAGCAGCCATGCTCTGCCACCTCTCCGTACGGCAGCAGCCATGCTCCGCCACCTCTCTGCACGGCAGCAGCCATGGTCCGCCACCTCTCTGCACGGCAGCAGCCATGGTCCGCCACCTCTCTGCATGGCAGCAGCCATGGTGGAAGTGTTTCCCGTCCTGTTGCGTTTGGGAGCGGCATGCTCGCTGGCCCAATGCCTCCGTCACCCGCTTCCAACAGCGGGCCCTCCTCCATGCCGTACACCACTTCCCCACATCCTCCCACCAGTGAAATGCTAAATGATGGAGAACAGTTTCAGCAGTGTGATGTCCACTGTGTCCATGCGTGCGTGCTGCATTCTGCAGCCCTGCTGTCTTGATGGAAATATTCCTTGCAAACACCCTCCCCGCTGCTATTACTTTTCCAGCGTAATTCAGCTTTCCCACCAAGAACTGCAGCAGGGACGTCATTTCTTTTTGTGGAACATTAGTACTAAATTGATTGAGATATGATTGTCTCAGGTTGGGGGAGGCAAAGATGGGCATGGGCCCCTCTTTGGCGTGGTGGTATGCAAGCGACTAGTTGGGAGTTAAAAGAAAATGAAGTGAGCTTGGTAATAGTCAGGAGGGGTTTTCGCTCCTCCCGTTGCCAGCCTCCCTGTGAGGCCCAGCGGTGAGGTAGCTTTTGAAAGGAATAAAGGTCAGCTCCCCACACCCCCGTCAGGAACAGCGCTCCTCTAGCCCAGGACCTCTTGTAAGGGCAGGTCGACCGACGACACTTTTGGTTAGCAGAGTTTTGGCCTAATAAAACATGGAGGTGGTTGTTGCAGTGGTGGAAGTAGGAAACACTGTGGTCTAGTCGCTGGTCAGCGCTTCGAGCCAAGAAGCAACGATGTAATCATAGTGTGGTTTTGCAGCGTTGCAGGAGTGAACTTTGCATGATTGCTTTGTATACGTCATAAAACTGAAGCCTTTTAAGCCACAAAGAATAAGCTCACTGTGCAAAATGTTTTTTGATTCGTGAAGGCTTATGCCGCAGGTGTTGTAATGATATGATATGATGGGTTATTTATAAGCGCGCTTAATACCCAGAGGTTTCTAAGCGCGGACCTGTGGATTGAACTTGTGGTGCTGCGTGTCGTCTTGCTTCCAAGGTGAGCGCGTTGCCCCTGAGCTATCCTCCCACGACCTTGTCATGCACGAGTGTGGGGAATTGGACTAAGAAGTGGCCAAGTGCCAAGGTTCTTCTTTTGGCATCTGCCCCTTGCGTGACTCAATGGGTGGAGAGCACATAATGCTTGGAGGGCGCAGGAGACGGTGGTGTGTGGGGCGTGGTGGGGGGGGAGGGCGGCCTATGTGGCGGGGAGCAGCGTGGATGTACTGCAAATAATGTCTAAAATACTAGGAGTCCTTCTTTCCCCGGCAGCTGCACCTCTGCCCACTCTCATGCAGGCCACCGCTCCCCATTTCCCGGTCAAATGTTTCCCTGTTATTGACTGTCTCCCCCTCAAAGATCCCAGCCCCCCCCAATGCGGTGCAGGGGGACAGGACCCTCGGATCAGACCTCCCTGCCAGGGGCTTCTCTTGCGGCTCTGGGGGGCTGGTGGGGGTCTCAGCTGCCATCGTGCTTCTTTGAGGCGAAGGCGCTCTCCTGTCCCCGGGGGTCCGTGTGTTCTGAGGACATTTCTTTCTGCGCCTCCTGTGAGTAGTACCCGCGATGCACCAGCAGAGGGCGCGCGCGCGCCCCCCCCGTTATACTCACCATAGCCCGGGCCGCGGGCACTGACCGGAAGCGCGCTTCCGCTTCCGGGGCAGCAGAGGCAGAGCAGCACCGTCAGCAGCAAAGCCACGCCCACAAGCTGCCCCACCCCCAGAAGCCTGGCATTACCTGCACCTGTGACTGCTCAGGTAAGACACAGGAGAGGGATTGAGCTGGGCTCTTCTATACAGCGCCCCCTGCAGGGCTCTCCTCCCAGCTCTGGGGATCTTATCATCATTTGGGATCAGGTAGGAAATGCTCAGGACCTTCTCCTGGGTGTATAGGAATAGACTGAATAATCCTGGAGGAAATCGCCCCCGGGAGAGGGATTGAGCTGGGCTCCTCTATACAGCGCCCCCTGCAGGGCTCTCCTCCCAGCTCTGGGGCTCTTATCATCATTTGGGGTTAGGTAGGAAATGCTCCGGACCTTCTCCTGGGTTTATAGGAATAGACTGAATAATCCTGGAGGAAATCTCTCCCAGGAGAGGGATTGAGCTGGGCTCTTCTATACAGCGCCCCCTGCAGGGCTTTCCTCCCGGCTCTGGGGCTCTTATCATCATTTGGGGTCAGGTAGGAAATGCTCAGGACCTTCTCCTGGGTTTATAGGAATAGACTGAATAATCCTGGAGGAAATCTCCCCCAGGAGAGGGAGGGAGCTGGGCTCCTCTATACAGCGCCCCCTGCAGGGCTCTCCTCCCAGCTCTGGGGCTCTTATCATCATTTGGGGTTAGGTAGGAAATGCTCCGGACCTTCTCCTGGGTTTATAGGAATAGACTGAATAATCCTGGAGGAAATCTCTCCCAGGAGAGGGATTGAGCTGGGCTCTTCTATACAGCGCCCCCTGCAGGGCTTTCCCCCAGCTCTGGGGCTCTTATCATCATTTGGGGTCAGGTAGGAAATGCTCAGGACCTTCTCCTGGGTTTATAGGAATAGACTGAATAATCCTGGAGGAAATCTCTCCCAGGAGAGGGATTGAGCTGGGCTCTTCTATACAGCGCCCCCTGCAGCGCTTTCCTCCCGGCTCTGGGGCTCTTATCATCATTCGGGGTCAGGTAGGAAATGCCCAGGACCTTCTCCTGGGTTTATAGGAATAGACTGAATAATCCTGGAGAAAATCTCTCCCAGGAGAGGGATTGAGCTGGGCTCTTCTATACAGCGCCCCCTGCAGGGCTTTCCTCCCGGCTCTGGGGCTCTTATCATCATTTGGGGTCAGGTAGGAAATGCTCAGGACCTTCTCCTGGGTTTATAGGAATAGACTGAATAATCCTGGAGGAAATCTCCCCCAGGAGAGGGAGGGAGCTGGGCTCCTCTATACAGCGCCCCCTGCAGGGCTCTCCTCCCAGCTCTGGGGCTCTTATCATCATTTGGGGTTAGGTAGGAAATGCTCCGGACCTTCTCCTGGGTTTATAGGAATAGACTGAATAATCCTGGAGGAAATCTCTCCCAGGAGAGGGATTGAGCTGGGCTCTTCTATACAGCGCCCCCTGCAGGGCTTTCCCCCAGCTCTGGGGCTCTTATCATCATTTGGGGTCAGGTAGGAAATGCTCAGGACCTTCTCCTGGGTTTATAGGAATAGACTGAATAATCCTGGAGGAAATCTCTCCCAGGAGAGGGATTGAGCTGGGCTCTTCTATACAGCCCCCCCTGCAGGGCTTTCCTCCCAGCTCTGGGGCTCTATCATCATTTGGGGTCAGGTAGGAAATGCTCAGGACCTTCTCCTGGGTTTATAGGAATAGACTGAATAATCCTGGAGGAAATCTCTCCCAGGAGAGGGATTGAGCTGGGATCTTCTATACAGCGCCCCCTGCAGGGCTCTCCTCCCAGCTCTGGGGCTCTTATCATCATTTGGGGTCAGGTAGGAAATGCTCAGGACCGGCTCCTGGGTTTATAGAAATAGACTGAATAATCCTGGAGGAAATCTCTCCCAGGAGAGGGAGTGAGCTGGGCTCTTCTATACAGCGCCCCCTGCAGGGCTCTCCTCCCAGCTCTGGGGCTCTTATCATCATTTGGGGTGAGGTAGGAAATGCTCAGGACCGGCTCCTGGGTTTATAGGAATAGACTGAATAATCCTGGAGGAAATCTCTCCCCCGGGAGAGGGATTGAGCTGGGATCTTCTATACAGCACCCCCTGCAGGGCTTTCCTGCCAAGCTCTGGGGCTCTTATCATCATTTGGGGTGAGGTAGGAAATGCTCAGGACCGGCTCCTGGGTTTATAGGAATAGACTGAATAATCCTGGAGGAAATCTCTCCCAGGAGAGGGATTGAGCTGGGCTCTTCTATACAGCGCCCCCTGCAGGGCTTTCCCCCAGCTCTGGGGCTCTTATCATCATTTGGGGTCAGGTAGGAAATGCTCAGGACCTGCTCCTGGGTTTATAGGAATATCCTGAATAATCCTGGAGGAAATCTCTCCCAGGAGAGGGATTGAGCTGGGCTCTTCTATACAGCGCCCCCTGCAGGGCTCTCCTCCCAGCTCTGGGGCTCTTATCATCATTTGGGGTCAGGTAGGAAATGGTCGGGACCTTCTCCTGGGTTTATAGAAATAGACTGAATAATCCTGGAGGAAATCTCTCCCAGGAGAGGGAGTGAGCTGGGCTCCTCTATACAGCGCCCCCTGCAGGGCTTTCCTCCCAGCTCTGGGGCTCTTATCATCATTTGGGGTCAGGTAGGAAATGCTCAGGACCTGCTCCTGGGTTTATAGGAATATCCTGAATAATCCTGGAGGAAATCTCTCCCAGGAGAGGGATTGAGCTGGGCTCTTCTATACAGCGCCCCCTGCAGGTCTTTCCCCCAGCTCTGGGGCTCTTATCATCATTTGGGGTCAGGTAGGAAATGGTCGGGACCTTCTCCTGGGTTTATAGAAATAGACTGAATAATCCTGGAGGAAATCTCTCCCAGGAGAGGGAGTGAGCTGGGCTCCTCTATACAGCGCCCCCTGGAGGGCTTTCCTCCCAGCTCTGGGGCTCTTATCATCATTTGGGGTCAGATAGGAAATGCTCAGGACCTGCTCCTGGGTTTATAGGAATAGACTGAATAATCCTGTGGGAAATCTCCCCCAGGAGAGGGATTGAGCTGGGCTCTTCTATACAGCGCCCCCTGCAGGGCTTTCCTCCCAGCTCTGGGGCTCTTATCATCATTTGGGGTCAGGTAGGAAATGCTCAGGACCTGCTCCTGGGTTTATAGAAATAGACTGAATAATCCTGGAGGAAATCTCCCCCAGGAGAGGGATTGAGCTGGGCTCTTCTATACAGCGCCCCCTGCAGGGCTTTCCTCCCAGCTCTGGGGCTCTTATCATCATTTGGGGTCAGGTAGGAAATGCTCAGGACCTTCTCCTGGGTTTATAGGAATAGACTGAATAATCCTGTGGGAAATCTCCCCCAGGAGAGGGATTGAGCTGGGCTCTTCTATACAGCGCCCCCTGCAGGGCTCTCCTCCCAGCTCTGGGGCTCTTATCATCATCTGGGGTCAGGTAGGAAATGCTCAGGACCTTTTTCTGGGTTTATAGGAATAGACTGAATAATCCTGGAGGAAATCTCTCCCAGGAGAGGGATTGAGCTGGGCTCTTCTATACAGCGCCCCCTGCAGGGCTTTCCTCCCAGCTCTGGGGCTCTTATCATCATTTGGGGTCAAGTAGGAAATGCTCAGGACCTTCTCCTGGGTTTATAGGAATAGACTGAATAATCCTGGAGGAAATCTCCCCCAGGAGAGGGATTGAGCTGGGCTCTTCTATACAGCGCCCCCGGCAGGGCTCTCCTTCCGGCTCTGGGGCTCTTATCATCATTTGGGGTCAGGTAGGAAATGCTCAGGACCTTCTCCTGGGTTTATAGGAATAGACTGAATAATCCTGGAGGTAATCTCTCCCAGGAGAGGGATTGCGGTGGGATCCTCTATACAGCGCCCCATGCAGGGCTTTCCTCCCGGCTCTGGGGCTCTTATCATCATTTGGGGTCAGGTAGGAAATGCCCAGGACCTTCTCCCGGGTTTATAGGAATAGACTGAATAATCCTGGAGGAAATCTCTCCCAGGAGAGGGATTGAGCTGGGCTCTTCTATACAGCGCCCCCTGCGGGGCTCTCCTCACAGCTCTGGGGCTCTTATCATCATTTGGGGTCAGGTAGGAAATGCTCAGGACCTGCTCCTGGGTTTATAGGAATAGACTGAATAATCCTGGAGGAAATCTCTCCCAGAAGAGGGATTGAGCTGGACTTCTCTATACAGCGCACCCTGCAGGGCTTTCCTCCCGGCTCTGGGGCTCTAATCATCATTTGGGGTCAGGTAGGAAATGCCCAGGACCTTCTCCCGGGTTTATATGAATAGACTGAATAATCCTGGAGGAAATCTCTCCCAGGAGAGGGATTGAGCTGGGCTCTTCTATAAAGCGCCCCCTGCAGGGCTCTCCTCCCAGCTCTGGGGCTCTTATCATCATTTGGGGTCAGGTAGGAAATGCTCAGGACCTTCTCCTGGGTTTATAGGAATAGACTGAATAATCCTGGAGGAAATCTCCCCCAGGAGAGGGATTGAGCTGGGCTCTTCTATACAGCGCCCCCGGCAGGGCTCTCCTCCCAGCTCTGGGGCTCTTATCATCATTTGGGGTCAGGTAGGAAATGCTCAGGACCTTCTCCTGGGTTTATAGGAATAGACTGAATAATCCTGGAGGTAATCTCTCCCAGGAGAGGGATTGAGCTGGGCTCCTCTATACAGCGCCCCATGCAGGGCTTTCCTCCCGGCTCTGGGGCTCTTATCATCATTTGGGGTCAGGTAGGAAATGCCCAGGACCTTCTCCCGGGTTTATAGGAATAGACTGAATAATCCTGGAGGAAATCTCTCCCAGGAGAGGGATTGAGCTGGGCTCTTCTATACAGCGCCCCCTGCGGGGCTCTCCTCCCAGCTCTGGGGCTCTTATCATCATTTGGGGTCAGGTAGGAAATGCTCAGGACCTGCTCCTGGGTTTATAGGAATAGACTGAATAATCCTGGAGGAAATCTCTCCCAGAAGAGGGATTGAGCTGGACTTCTCTATACAGCGCCCCCTGCAGGGCTCTCCTCCCAGCTCTGGGGCTCTTATCATCATTTGGGGTCAGGTAGGAAATGCTCAGGACCTTCTCCTGGGTTTATAGGAATAGACTGAATAATCCTGGAGGAAATCTCCCCCAGGAGAGGGATTGAGCTGCGCTCTTCTATACAGCGCCCCCTGCAGGGCTCTCCTCCCAGCTCTGGGGCTCTTATCATCATTTGGGGTCAAGTAGGAAATGCTCAGGACCTTCTCCTGGGTTTATAGGAATAGACTGAATAATCCTGGAGGAAATCTCCCCCAGGAGACGGATTGAGCTGGGCTCTTCTATACAGCGCCCCCTGCAGGGCTCTCCTCCCAGCTCTGGGGCTCTTATCATCATTTGGGGTCAAGTAGGAAATGCTCAGGACCTTCTCCTGGGTTTATAGGAATAGACTGAATAATCCTGGAGGAAATCTCCCCCAGGAGAGGGATTGAGCTGGGCTCTTCTATACAGCGCCCCCTGCAGGGCTCTCCTCCCAGCTCTGGGGCTCTTATCATCATTTGGGGTCAGGTAGGAAATGCTCAGGACCTGCTCCCGGGTTTATAGGAATATCCTGAATAATCCTGGAGGAAATCTCCCCCAGGAGAGGGATTGAGCTGGGCTCTTCTATACAGCGCCCCCTGCAGGGCTTTCCTCCCAGCTCTGGGGCTCTTATCATCATTTGGGGTCAGGTAGGAAATGCTCAGGACCTTCTCCTGGGTTTATAGGAATATCCTGAATAATCCTGGAGGAAATCTCTCCCAGGAGAGGGATTGAGCTTGACTCTTCTATACAGCGCCCCTGCAGGGCTTTCCTCCAGCTCTGGGGCTCTTGACTATAATTTTCTGGGGTCAGGTAAGACATGCTCAGGACCTTTTCCTGGGTTTATAGGTAGTGGGACCCAGGACCCCATAACATACTGGCAATTGAAGGAATTTATGGGCCATTCTAAGGGATATTATAAGGATGTACTTACTGTTGTAAACACAGCAGCACCTTAAGGTTTTATAGACCAGTGGTCATGTTTATACAATAACATCCTAGCTATGTACCAACTGTTGTATTTATGGACCAATGTTAATTTAAACACATGCCAATCATAGTGATGTATGTGCTGGAGACTGAGTAGATGTAAACACCAGCCCATCCCTTCGATTTATGGACCAGACCTAATGTAAGCACGGGTAATTCTCATGATGTATGTGCCAATGTTGAGGCTGCCTTGTTCGAACAGTGCACAATGCAGACCTTCCCCTGAGAAATTGCACTTTGCTTGAACTTTAGTGGTTAACCGTACCCAGACACAGACAAGTCAGCAAACAGTGGCTTTGATTATCAATAATTCCACACTACCTTCAAATTTCTCTTCGTAGGCTAATCATCTTCCTTCTCGAGTCCTCTGCTCATCCAACTCCAACTCTCTCAGGGTAAGACACTTCTCCAGGCAGAGAGTGGGGGGTAGATCTCTTCCCTCGGCTGGGGCCATCCTCTGAAACAGCCTCCCTGCCTCTCTCAAACTTGAGCAGAACCACCTCTGTATCCAGAACCAACTCTAGACCTTCCTTTTCGCTTCTGCTTTCTCTCTACCTCTCACTTGCTGATGTCCCGGACCGCTCCGCACACTGGTCACCAGGCCACCCACTGAAACCCGGGCCCAGGCTCCTGCATGTCCAATTGCCCTTGCACTGCCTCTGGGCTCCCCAGTACATATGGGTCTGTATCTGCATCCCTACTGTCCCTTGTCTCTCTACACGTATGAGCCACCCTCCAGCAGCACTTATTGAGTTACCTGTACCCCCCAGCACATCTCCCCTCCCTCCTCCCTGCACTTGCGCGATCTGAATGACACAAGGCCTAGTAAGATCGTTGTCCCCCAATCCATGTCTTGTCACGCCTAGAAACACTTGTGTACAGGTGTGTTATACATGATTTATCATATCACATCATATTGTATGACATCATGAAAAGATAAGATCAGTACAACCATGCCTCGTGTTTGTAGAAATTAATTTACGGACCTGACCTGTTGAATTGTTTGTTGTTTCTGACCCTGGTCGCATCTTGTGTTATTCAGTACTGGCTGAGCACCTACTCACCCTCCGCTTCTCTTTTGATGCACCTCTGCATCCTAACACTCTACCTCAGAACCCCCCCCCACTCTTTCCCAGGGGGATTCTGTACATACCCTTGTTTTATCTCCCCCCTCACCTCCCCACTTGCCCCCTGTTTCACCCTTGTGATCCTTTGCGCTCACTTTAGAACCGTCTCAGTTATACCAACCAGGGCCCTGCCTTTTGAGGCCTCGCTTCTCTCCCTCCTCTCACTCACTCTCAGGCCATGGAATGCCATTTCACTCTGTCTTTCTTTATCACTGACCTCTTTCACTCTCATCACCTTCCTCTGTCTGTCATGCTCTCCCTCAAACCTAGATCTCCCCAATGACGCTTCCATGCTGGATGCTATCCAAACAGATCTGTGGGTGCGATTTCTCGCCGTCGCCAGCAACCAGTAAATAGGAACCCTATGAACTCAGACAGAAGCCGAGAAAGAGAAACATTACTTTATTATCTCACAAACATTCGCAAATGGGCTGCAAGTTCGCACGTCTCGCAATGCAAGTCGTCGAAGTGCCGCCCCTCATTGTACATTGTGGCTTTATTTATACAGTTCCAGTCAGATAACAATATATTGCTGCGCGTAGCACGTATCCGCTCCAAACCGCCTTTCTCCGGTTTGAGATAGGCCCTCAGAACGACCCTTGCACATCTGTTATTATGGTTTCCTGTTATCTACACTTTTGGCCTTCGCTCGCAAGAGAACTGCTTTGCAAGTAGTTTCGTTAGATTTATGCTCCTTCCTCATTAGACAAAACAACCCTTCCTTAGCTGGGTCAGCAGATTCTTCCCCCAGCCCTGACATTTGCACCATATCTGCACAGCCACGTACTTCATGTAGTGCTTAGCTTTCTTTCAGGCCTGACTGTAAGTTTTTTCCTGAGAATAGCTATTCCATTCATTATACGTATAACATAACTATATTAGCACCATGTGTGAGTACCAAATATACATATATGTAGTTGTATACCTTCAATCCACCCTTTGCTCACACATGTGCCTACAAAATAAGGTCGAAATGGGCATCTTATGTTACAGTGTTGAACAATTCGATATGCTCGAGACCTCCCATGTCTGGAGGTACATCCACTCGATGAAAGGGTTCAGGTTTTAGGGCGTTAAACATAGTTGTGCTTAGTGACGCACAATTTGTCAGGCAACATGATAAGCATGCTGGGAGACATTGTATACAAAGGCATATACCAATTATTATTGCTAATAGAACAAAGAGAGGGGTCAACAATTTCCATCCTAAATCCTTAAGTATGGCCATCCACCAACTGTCACCGGAACCCTCCTCCTGATGGATACTATCAGCTACTCTATGTAATTTATTTACACCTTCTAAGATACCTGTACTTCCTTCTGGTATGTAAACACAACATTGCGAACCCACTAGGGAGCAAACCCCGCCCCTTTCTGCCGTAAGCATGTCCAAGACATACCTATTCTGTAAAGCCACCAGCCTAATGGCCTTCATTTCATAGGTGATGTTTTCTAATATATCTGCTGTTTCTTCAATAACAAATTCGAGTGCCTTACCGAGTCGCCTTATTTCTTGACTATTCATAAATATTCCCGCTGGTGGAACCATGGCTCCCATCAGATCAACGAATATTTCCCAACTAGTGGACTGATATACAGGGAGCTTTGGGTTGATAGCCCTTTTCATTCTAATATGGGTTTTCTCATATAATTGGGATGGTGTATACACAATTGCTGCTGGAGTTACCTTAGCAATATAACACAGTCCAGTAAAGTTCTTCCATAACCAGAGATAGGCTTTCTTATCACATATATACATGTGACCCTCTATTTGTATTATACCTCTAGTATAGTTAGTAAGGTCAATAGTAATAGCACATCCGTTATTATAACGTAAGGCACTCTGATGCCTACTAAAACATGTGCAGTTTCGCTTAAATTCAGGAGTTACCATCATTGGGGTCGGAGGGTGTGTCTGTGGGTATAGAGCATCTGGGATGTCATTTGCACGAAACCTATGGGCATAAGTATAGCTATGGTAAATTCCTTCAAAGACTTTGGATTCGTTATAGCTGTTCCCGTAGGAACCGCACCATGAAGTAGGCAGAAAATATTTTTTTACTTGTGGCACACGTAAATGCAAAAGTACACACCCCTCATATTGAGTTATTGATGCCGCATATAGAGGCACCCCTTCCCCACCATGTCGCGGCAGATGGGTACAGATCCAGCAGTTGGTTATATTGAGGGCCACTTGCGTATGGTTAATTAATCGTACAAAAGTATTCTCACCATGTTCTTCAATACCACTATAATCATGTTCATGTCGGTTAGTACTTATCACATACTGTTTATCCTTCACACTGTTTAGCACTTCATTTGATTCATGTACCGATGGTCGTTCTAAATACCAAAATAAAATTGCCATGGATATAAAGATACATATAATACATCCACCAGTCAATAGTTTGCATCGACTCGAGCAACCGCTGCTTATTCGTTCGTCTCCAGGGATAAATAAGTGCACGTTCGTTTGTGAAGGACCTAGGTTATTATATACAGCAGAAGCCATAGTTTTACTGCAGCCTAGCGTTGTTGTAGGAAATCCCTAATTAAAGCATCAGTGTCTTTGTTACCCTAAAGGAGGTAGGTTTCACTGAGAACCGTCTTCCGATCTGTCCCACGTCTCGTAGTGCCTGTCCCAGGAGGGGATCGCTGGAGGCCCTTCAGGCTACAAGCCCGTTGACTTCAGTAAGGCAGAATTCTGCTAAAACCAACAAGAGAGTCCAGAAAAGTTCGTCTCCCTAATGGTCAAAGTTCAAAATAGTGTCCTTACACGTTGTTTGGCACAAACACGTCACGAGATCGGAGATGGTGAACACATTTGTCTGTGGCGGAAGGTAATGGTGCAGTATCGGGTGACAGCAGATCGTATTTTCTACTTGAAGGAGTAAGTAATGGTTGCGTTCTTTTGATGTGGTTTCCGTGGTACCAATGCGGCTTACCGTCCACCTTCACCGCAGTCTGAGTCGCCAAGAGGACTTGGAAGGGTCCTTTCCATCTAGGCTGCAGTCCGCTGGTACGATCAAATGCTTTGATAACAACCCAGTCTCCAGGTTGTATGTTGTGTCCTGTTCCCACAAGAGGAGGCGGTGCTGCTGCTTTAACCTGTGCATTAATAGAAATCAATCTATTAGTTAATCCAATACAATACTGTTGTAATACAGGCCACGTTTGCTCAGACAGTTTAGCAGGAGACATTGGTGTGCCGATGCTTGGTGGTCGGCCCATGACAATTTCAAATGGAGATAAACCATGTGTTCGTTTGGGCATGGTGCGCATATTCAACAGCGCAAGGGGTAAAGCATCTGGCCATTTAAGGCCTGTTTCAGCACATATCTTAGCCAGTTTATTTTTCAAAACCTTGTTAGTGGCTTCTATAATCCCGGCTGACTGGGGATGGAAAACAGCATGGAAACGTTGGTCAATACCCAGGGCCTTGCAAACCTTACTCACAACTTCACCTGTAAAATGGGTTCCGTTGTCAGACCAAAGGTATCTAGGGACTGTATACAATGGCACCCAGTTCTTTAGTATACATCGCGCCGTTGACGTAGCGCTGTTATCTCGCAAGGGATAAGCTTCTACCCATCCTGAGAAACCACATTTCATTACCAAACAGTAAGAGTGTTTGTTGACAGGTTCAAGTTGAATAAAATCCATATACACCACTTCAAAAGGACATGTCGGTAGTTTGCTGTGACCTGCTGGTGCGTTCACTCCCTTACCCACATTATACATCACACATATTTCACATTGTTTTGCCCATTGTCGGCAATACATTCCCAACCTTTTGTTATACCAGACAGTTTTTAGTACCTCCTCCATAGTTCTGGCATTGACATGAGATGGGCCATGAGTTACACTCACAACAATGGGTAAATAGGCATCAGGTAACACCCAAGTATCCGTGGGCACATGTGTCCATAGGCCGTCTACTGTCTCTTTGAATTGCTCATCCTTGTGCCAAGTTTGTTTCTCCTCGATGGTAGCATCAGCTTGTATTTCCTTTATGCGTTGCTTCGTACCTTCCTCAGTTACATCTTTCCCTACAATGAGCTGCCTACTCTCCCACCTGGAATCCCTTGTGGCTATTGATTTCGCCATTCTGTCGGCTAAAGCATTTTCCTGTGTGACATAATCTTGTATTCTTGAATGTGCTGCGCATTTCACTATGGCAACTTTAGCAGGCAAAGTCAGTGCTTGTAACAATTGGGCAATCAATCGTGCATGTTTTATGGTTTCTCCCTGGGAGGTTAAAAACCCACGTTCTCCCCATAATCGAGCAAAATTAGAAACCACTCCATGGGCATATGCAGAATCAGTGTATATTGTTACCTTCATATCGCTACTTAGCACAAGAGCTCTAGTTAGAGCGATCAGTTCGGCTGCCTGCGCTGATTTCTCCTGTATTTTCCCATTCTCAATCAATCGTTCACCAGTAGTTACAGCATAGCCGGCTACCGACTCTCCGTTTGGCAGCTTAAAACATGAGCCATCACAAAACAAAATACCATCCGCATCTGGGAGTGGGATATCACATAAATCCGTCCTCCCTTTCGTGTGTTCTTCAGTGTGTATTATGCAATCATGTGTGATGTCCTTAGGCGTTTCAGGCAGAGGCAGTAATGTGGCCGGGTTCAGTGTATTACATCGTTCTAATTTTACATTGCTCGCAAAAAGGATCATTTCATATTGTGTGAGTCGGGCCGTTGTGAGATGTTGCGTGTGTACCCTGTTCAGCAGGACATCTACTGCATGGGGAACTTTCACTATAACTTCGCTTCCCAGCACTATCCCGGCACTTTGTCTTAGTGCAGTTGCTGCTGCTGCTACTGCTCTCATGCATGGCGGTAGGCCTTTTGCCACCGAATCTAAAGAAGTGGAAAAATATGCACAGGGTCTCTGTCTTCCCCCTTCTTCTTGAGTCAGGACCGAAACAGCACAACCTTTCTGTTCATCTACAAATAAGATAAATTTCTTAGCATAATTGGGTGTGCCGAGGGCTGGGGCATGACATAATACATCTTTTATTGATCTCAGGGCATTTTCTAATTCCTCTGTCCATTGTATTGGGTCATCTCCCTGTGTTTCTTTCAAGATGGCTAGTAATGGTTTAATCATTACAGAGAATTCTGGGATCCAATGTCGACAGTACGATAGGATGCCTACCACCCTTCGGAGCTCTTTTGCAGTCTTGGGGCCTGTTATAGCCTGAATTAGGGCAATTCTGTCAGTGGACAAAGTCCGTCCTTCTGCAGATAACTGGAACCCTAGATAGTGGACCTTTTGTTTAACGTATTGCATCTTTGCCAAGGACACCTTGTGTTTATTTGCAACCAGGTGCAATAACACCAGTCGGGTCACCTGGCGACATTCTTCTTCTGTGTCAGCACATAATAGTAAATCATCAACATATTGAACCAATGCGGTGTTAGCAGGTAACACTAAATCATCCATTTGTGCTTTCAAAGCCTGACTAAATATTGCTGGACTCTCAGTGTACCCCTGCGGGGCCCTGGTAAAACGGTATTGTCTGTCTCGTAGCGTGAAGCTGAATAGATATCTACTTTCTTCAGCAATGGGTATGCTAAAGAAAGCATTCTTTAAATCTATTACTGAAAACCATTTTGCAGTGGAAGGGATCAGAGTGAGAACACTTGCAATATTAGGGACAACTGGATAGCGTGGTTCAACTATTTTGTTTATCTCTCTTAGATCAATAACAAAACGATACGGCAGAGCCTCTGCACCTTTTTTATGGACAGGGAGGATCGGGGAGTTGCATGGGCTATCATATGTTGGTTCAATTACTCCCAATTTTATCATGTCTTGGACAATTTCGTACAGTGCTTGTTCGCCCTCATGTGAGATGCGATATTGTCTTATCCTGGGCAATCTTACGTTTGGTTTCAATTTTATCACTATTGGGGATACATCTAGGACCCCTACATCATTTCCATGAGTGGCCCATAATTCATTTGGGATATCCTGCAATTCTGGGGGTATATCCTGTATTACCCCTATCATACTCACCGGTTGGCTAATGGTCATTCGCACACCTTGCGGGGAACAGTATATTGTGGCATGTAAAGCTTTTAGCGCATCAATTCCTAACAGGTTCTCGGGGCAATGGTCAGTCAGTAGCCACCCATTCTCCCATTTCACTCCATGTATTTCAGCCTCCACTACTTTGCTTACGGGAGTCGTGATTGGATTGCCCCCAAATTCAACAGATACCTTACTCTTATCCGATAATGGGACAGCGGGGACGGCCCTGATATTTACGGAGCTGTTTCCGGCTCCTGTATCTACCAGGCATTTCAAATTCTTGTGGGGTCCTATTCTGACAGACGCATATGGACCCCTCTGATCTATGGGGACTTGCACCAACCCCGCTGTCTCATCCCGGCCTCCTCAGAACACCCCACTTGTGTTGTCCTGGAAATCATCATTGTAATACACATCCTCGCTGCACTCATCACCCACACATACGCCCTGTACTTGTACAGCGTGATTAGGTTGCTGAAACATATTCGGAGGGGGTGGAGCTGGCCAGGGGGCCTCCCCTCCTGATTGGTTATCAAAGGCATTAGGTTGGGGTGCCCTATACTGATTGCTCTGGTTTCCCTGCCCACCATTCTTAATTCCTGGGGCAAAGGTTGGTTGTGACACTAACCGTGTACCTCGTCCTCTTCCCCCAATTTGTGGGCATTGAGCTTTCCAATGTCCCGGTCTCTTGCAAAAGGCACATACATTCTGTGGCAGACCATCCCTCCTGGGATACGGAGCAACTCCCTGGACAGCACCCCTCGCCTGGTTTACTGCTATGTTGTGAAAATTCTGGCAAGGGTGGTTGGGGTTAACATTATAACCGTATTTACCTGTCGTGCCCTGACCCTGTTGTAATTGCTGAATTAACACTTTGGTTTTTAAATCTTTATCCTGCTTAAGCCTTTGTAACCCTTTCACCTTTTCCCCACGTTCATAATACCTTGCCATCTCCAACAGGTCCCTTGGCTTCCTATTCATCCATGTACTTTCTGCCTTTCTAATACTGTCTTGGATGGTGGCATGAAGCCCTTCTACAAAACTGGTGGCAAAGTATCTTTGGCCTGTTTCAGAGGCCACATCTAGGCCACTGTGGGCTTGGAAAGCAGCCTCGAATCGTAGGAAGTATTGTGCCACTTCTTCCGTTGGGCCCTGTATTACAGTGGTTAGTTTCTCAACATTCACATCAAACGGGGGTAAAACCTTCTCGAGAGCCTTCAAAACATTTATTCCATGCCTTTTTAACTCAGGAGGGTACTCCTCATGTAATTTTCTGCTCTTATTAGCATCCTCTATCTCCTTCCATTTGATGCTATCATGGTCTGTGGCCCGGAATGGTGTCCATATTTCTTCGGGTAACAGACTGTTCATTATAGCATCTACATCCTCAACAGTATATAAACCTGGTCGGAACAATTTCCCCACCTCTTTATAAAAACCTGCCGGGTCAATTCTGGGATCAGGAATGCCTTTAGCGATTTGTATTAATTCCATGCGCGTTAGGGGAACATGCACATAGGTGCGAACAGGGTCTCCCTTGACGTCCACCGTAGGTTGACATTCCCGCATGGGAAATTGGGAACTCGCTTTTACCATACTCTCACCACCCCTCGGGGTACTTGTTTCAGGCGTTGTCGGGTCAGAATTCTGTGAGTAATCTAAAGCTTTATAATCCCTCAATAAACTCTGTATTGTCTTTACCCTCCATGCTCTTTCCTTTTCACCCTGGACATCTTTTGTTGGATGAAGGCGTTTGTCTAGATCAGACTTAGTCTTGTTCCGTCTGTTAGCATAGGCAATTTTACTGCCATCATCAAGGGCTTCCAAACTATCTAGGAGTTCAAAAATGACCTTCATCTGGAGTGCCCACCCACAATTTTCTACCTCCTTTGCAAGGGCTTCGGGTGTCCTTTCCCGGATTTGTTTCGTTAATTGGGAAACTAAGTTTGTAGCGTCTGAGGCGGCGGCATTCATTTCGCCCTGCCTAGTTCTCTGTATGCGTTCATCTTCTTCCTGTTCCCTGCGCCATCTTCCTAGTGTGTCTTGGATCTCCTTAATTATCTGAGTCATACATTCCCATAGTTCAGTATTGGTCGAACCCGTGTCTAAAAGACGTACGGCTTCGAAATACTCAGAAGTAAGGTCTGGTTGTGGTCTGCCTCTTACCTTTCTTGTTGCCTCCAATAATTCATACATATTCCGACCTACCTTCTTGAATTCTAACGGTAGCAATCTGCCTAATTGCTCTTTCACTTTCTCATTCAATTCCAACCCGTAGATCATGCCAGTTATCTTTGATAGCTCCTCTTCCCTTGACTTGCTAACTTGTCCAGTTCTTGGCCGGCCAATGAACTTTTCTACATCTCCATATTTCATCGGGAATTCTATCCCTACTCCCGCACTGTCAGCCGGCGGAGCCGAGGCTCCCGAAAATAACAAGTCTGATGTAGTCTGTTCTGCTTCTAGGCCCTGCGCGATGTCCTCATATCGAGGCGCCGGCATGACAGGAAACATACCTCCACTATGTTTAATCATCATGCGTCTGTCCAACTGCTCATACTTTTCATCTCTTTCCTTTTCATGTAAGTCCTGCAATTTTTGATTGACTGTTCGTTTTAACTCTTTTGCCTTATGTCTGTTTTCTGCATTGCGCCTGCGCATTCCTTCTACTCTCCATAATCGGATAGCTTCAAACTGGGCGGGTCTAACCCTCCGCTTTGCTAATTCTATTTCTATCTTACTAATCCGATCTAAGTCAAACGACCCTGTATCTGGCCACTTGTGTTCAATAGAATCTTTAGTGTATTCTGACCACTCTTTTAAGAACAAAGTAGAATTTAAACCATGTTTTATCAACATATCAAAAGCCGGAGTTCCCTCTAGAGGGGCATAGTGCCTTTTACCTATACCTTTCTTAAGGGAAGCCGTTTGACCCATTATACCGGTATATCAAACACTGTCACTTACCAGACAGATCTTCCTATATCTATTCAAAATCACAAAGACGGACTTACCACCGTCTATCCTTTTCATCCACTATTCATATACGCATTCATCAATCATCAACATCATCACTTATCTCTAGGGTCCCGCCAGAGTGTTCTGGACCCGAAGGGCGACAGCCTGCTGTCCCGTCGTCGACGGAGCCGGACAAACAAGGATGACGTGTTGGTCGCAATCAATGGTGCGGATTCAGTCAGTGGGCCCTCGTGATCGATTCCTTCTCCGGTTCCGTCGCGGTGGTCCTCACCCAGTGATGGGCTGTCGCTCCTTGGGATCCCACTTCTGACACCAAAATTGTGGGTGCGATTTCTCGCCGTCGCCAGCAACCAGTAAATAGGAACCCTATGAACTCAGACAGAAGCCGAGAAAGAGAAACATTACTTTATTATCTCACAAACATTCGCGAATGGGCTGCAAGTTCGCAGGTCTCGCAATGCAAGTCGTCGAAGTGCCGCCCCTCATTGTACATTGTGGCTTTATTTATACAGTTCCAGTCAGATAACAATATATTGCTGCGCGTAGCACGTATCCGCTCCAAACCGCCTTTCTCCGGTTTGAGATAGGCCCTCAGAACGACTCTTGCACATCTGTTATTATGGTTTCCTGTTATCTACACTTTTGGCCTTCGCTCGCAAGAGAACTGCTTTGCAAGTAGTTTCGTTAGATTTATGCTCCTTCCTCATTAGACAAAACAACCCTTCCTTAGCTGGGTCAGCAGATTCTTCCCCCAGCCCTGACATTTGCACCATATCTGCACAGCCACGTACTTCATGTAGTGCTTAGCTTTCTTTCAGGCCTGACTGTAAGTTTGTCCTGAGAATAGCTATTCCATTCATTATACGTATAACATAACTATATTAGCACCATGTGTGAGTACCAAATATACATATATGTAGTTGTATACCTTCAGATCATGTCTTTTAAAGTATGCACGTCACCACCACAGTGGCCTCACAGCACCAACTGGTGTCCATGTAGACTCAAATTGAGACCCTAGGCCTCAGGGTGGCAGTCATACCGTGGTTGGTGGGGTGAAAAGGATACCGGTCATAGGACAGTGGCAAACGGAAGAGTTCAGAGGTTAGGGAGACACACATCAACAGATTTAACTTATATCACGTAGTCAAATGTGTGATAGTTGGGATGCATTTATAGTTTCCGGAGTTCTGACAGGAAGACAATGTAATCAAAAGATGGGATGAGAACTTCCCTTATTGGCCAGCAGGACTTTCATCAAGGCCATCACTAACATGGTGTTATTACGTGTGGTCGTGTTGTGGATGTTTGAAAGCCTTCAAGGTGTGCTCAAGAGTTCCAAGCGTTTACCCAGCACCGGGCCTCCTCAACAAGAGGGAACTCTTCTTTGTGATAGTCCTCTCTGCTGTTATTTTATATTGACAGGCAGAGGTGGTGATTACATAAAATTACACACACCACCACACCAATTCTGCAAAGAAAGAGCAAGAATTTAACACACAGGAGCGGTATTGAGAGACAATCGGCAACCTAACTATACAAGGTGTACCTGATCTTATGATGTCTCTGATATACGGTGTCTGCCTATGGAAAATGAAACCCCAAATTAAATAGATTAACCCTGAGACGGTATTCAGCTTAACCCCTTAACTGTAATGGAAGAGCGTAAGGAAGTGCAGGAAGAGCCAATGTTGTCTCAGAACAATGAAAGGACAACACAACAAATGGGAATGTTAGTAGAGGGACACTTCCTGGGTAGAACGAGGGCTGCTACTAGGTACAGGATGGTGCATCGAGCAGCAGAGCGTTCAGAGATGCACGTGAGTGCTGCTGAATCCTGAGGGAACAACAATCTTTAGGTGAGTTGCAGTTCAAATGTTAGGGTAGAGTCCATAGGTTAACGCATGGGATGGAGTTGAATGGAAGGAAACTGAGTTCAGAGATGAGGCTGGTAACTGTAGCAAAGCGCAAGACAAAACATACGCGTGACTTTACCAAGTGTAGATGACATAAGCGAGCCGCAGGGCCCGAATCCGGAAGTTCTTTGAAGGAGCACCCGAAGCAAAGTGCTGGAGCAATGTTAGGGAAACCATTAGGCAAGGAGGTCAGTCGAGCGTGCCGGGTCGTGAATGTAAGGTCCACAAACAAATCCAAGGAGTATGCAACAAGGAGGTCGAGTAGGAAGTCCGAGGTCAAAATAACAATGGGAACGAAATCCGATGTCTAAGTAACGCTAGAATCAGAAGCAGAGTCAAAACGGGAACCGGATGCTTAAATACGCCACAAGGAGCGGGGACCGCGAACCTGCATCGTGGAGGAAATCAGGTAACTTGACACGTGACGCGGAACACGCGCCTGTCCCGCAGAGACCGGGCTCATCTCCACGGCAACCTCCAACGCTGCCAGACAGGGACAGCAAAACACTGTAACCGAAAGGGAGGCTTAATGGCCCCAGGGGCGCACAAAGCCCTTTGTGTAACAAACACAAAGCTTTCAATTGATCTCCCTCTGTCGGGCTCAGACCAACTTTATCAACATTACCACAAATGTTCTTTACTGTATCAAAATCGAAGACTTTTGATTGTGTGCAGGGTTTTACTTGACCCGTCGCAGGACCACTTCGATTCTCTACTTTCACGTTTCAGCTGGATACCTTACAGAGACCTTCGATTGAGCACCCACGTGGTGCTGGACCACTCTGTCAAAGGTATTGTATCTTCGTTTCAAAGTTCAATCACTCATCAGCAGTTCAATTTTACTTGCGTCATTTATCACACGTATTCCAAACAATGTTTGTTTCAGTGCTCGCCATACAATGTTGCTGCTTGCAACCTTGGCTTCAAAACAGAGTGGTCTTGTATGGGTCTCCTCAACTCACTGGTTGTGTTGATTTCACTTACGCTGCTTTGTTCTTGGAGCCAAGGACAGTACCACAGTGGATATTTCTCCCCGCCTTTATTCTTGATGCAGGAGGGCCCCAGGAATCTCCGACACACAATGCAGGACTCTACAGCCTGTTTTCCTAGTCTTACGCTTTCCAATCTCGAGGGCTCATGAAAGCAACAGTTCCTTGTCGAAAAGGTCAAGGGAACTCCTCTCCTTGCAATCAGTGGTCGAAGTGAGCGGCAGCAGTCGGGAGCGGTGCTCCTCTTCTTTTTTTAATGACCTTTTACAGCTCCTATACTTTTATTTTAAAAAGAAACCGTTTCGGAATGGTTTTGTTTTAAAATAAAAGTATAGGAAGAAGTTGAAACTTGCACTTTCAGTGCACTGCACTGAATGTTCCCTTAAACAACAGGTGCAAGTGTCTGGGTTTGTGTATTGTGTGTGGGTAAGGACGTGATGATGGGGTTTGTGGAGAGTGGGTGCAGGCCAACAGGGAACATAGTTCCACTACTTCTTTTCCTACACTTCAACCACTGCTTGCAATCTCCTTCTGTTTCACTGTCTTTCTCCTATTAAACTGCCATCTTGGAACTGCTGTTTCCTCGTGTGCTTTATTTTCATTTTCATTAAGGCAATATCGATCTTTAATTGCAACATATTTAACGAACATTGTTATCCTTATGAACCCCCTATTCAACACTCTTGAACCTTGTCGTCAATGCAGGTATTGTCTTCATACTTTCCCCATCCTGTCCCACCCTCACCCACCCTCCCCGCTCCGCTTTCCATTATTGTTTGAACCAATTAAAACCATGGTTTATAACTAGAACAGATCTATGAGCCTACCCCACAGTCGTAGCTACTGCCATCTCTATCTGATGTGAATGTTTCTGAGAATCCAGGGTTTAAAATATTGCATCTCCCTCTCCCCCACATAGTCCTGAAGGGGTTCCCATATGGCCAAGAATTTCAAGTATGTCCCTGATTTTGTGGCGCAAATGTTCTCCATTGCCATGACTCCCCATACTTTCACCCACCACCATGGGGCTGAAGGGCCTTCCACTGCCTTCCATTTTAGGGCCACTGTCATTCTTGCTGCGACTAGTAGGTGGGTTATGAGGGCTGCTCTGTTCCCTGATGCCGCATATGTCCCTTCTGCCACTGTACCCAGCAATATGATTTTTGGGGACCACGGCAGGTCTGCACCCGTTATGTCCCTGATAAGGGTCAGTATTTCTTTCCAGTACACCTTTATCCTTGGGCACGACCACCACATATGAAACATATCCCCCCTTTCTCCACACTGACGCCAACACTCTGAAGGATACATGGGGATCATTTTGTGTATTCTACTTGGGGGCAGATACCAGCGATGACAGAGTTTGTATGCCGATTCTTTAATTGCTGTGGATTTGGATAGTTTTTGAGCCCTCCTCCAGATTTGGCTCCATTCTTCCCGTGTGATCTCCTCCCCAATGTCCGGCTCCCAGTCTTTCATGTATTGGAGGGTGTCTTCTATTTGCGCCTTGTCCAGTAGTTTGTATAGTCTAGTGATCTCTTTCCCAGGTATCCCCTCCCGTATTGCTAGTTCTATGCCTATTGGGGGTCGTAACGCCGCTTTTTTTACCTCCGGTTGTGAGATCCAGTGACGCAGTTGTATATATTTAAATCTGTGGTTTTCGGTTATGCCAAATCTATGTTTGCATGCTTCCAAGGTGAGGGGGCATCATTCTGATACATATCTTGTAGGGACAGTGTGTCTGCTTCCTTCCAACCTGCCCAGAACATTTTATGAAGCCCCGGCGAGAAGTCTGGATTATGCATGATAGGGGACAATGGGCCCAGACCTTGTTTGACCCCTCTGCCCCGGATAGCCTTATCCCAGCTGTGCAGTGTCGTCTTAGTGGCTTCCAATAGGATACCCCCGTCTCTCTGGCTTTTGGTTTTAGGAACAGCAGCATACCCAATGGGACATCTGTCGCGGTCTGTTCTATTTTCCCCCACCCCGGAAGAGGGTCTCTGCCCGCCCATTTCAGTGCTGGAGTCAGCTGAGCAGCTAAAACATACCTCCCTATATCCGGAACTCCCAGCCCTCCAAGAAGCGTGGGCCTCAGTAGGATCCTTTGATCCTTTTTTGGATCCTCGGATTCTTGTTCCCCCATATGAACTTAAACACTGCTTTCTGGAGCTCATGAATCTGTTGTGGGGGAATCACCACAGGGATTGAGCTTACTACATACAGTAACTTGGGAAGCAAGTTCATTTTTGTCGCCGCTATTCTAGCAAACCATGATAGTTCCAGGGCGTCCCCTCTCCGCAGGTCTTCCTGCAGGCTCTTCCAGAGGGGCGTAATGTTTGCCTTAAGTCATTTCTTTATGGTTCTAGTGATATGGATTCCTAAATGTTCCAGCGACCGCTTTTCCCATTTTAGGGGGTAGTGTTCTTTCAAGCGAGCTATGTCCCCACTACCTTCAGTAATATTCAGCGCCTTGGATTTTGAGTAAATTATTGTGAAGCCTGATATTTTCCCAAATTTCTGCAATTCTTTGATTATTTTGCGTAGTGTGTGTTTTGAGTCTGCCATGTAGAGCATAACGTCGTCTGCATAGAGGGCTATCTTATTTTGGAGCTCCCCGGTGCGCACCCCTTTAATTCCTGGGTCTTCCCTTATTCTGCAGGCAAATGGTTCCATTGCCATGGCAAATATAAGAGGGAAAGAGGGCACCCCTGCCGAGTGCCTCTTCGGGTGTTGATTCTTTCTGAGGTGTGGCCATTCACTATAAGTTGCATAGATGGATGCTGGTAGTCTGCTAAAACCATCTTGGTGAATGTCGGCCCACATCCAAAGCCCTCCAGTACCAACCGTAGATACCCCCAGTTTATGCTTTCGAACGCCCGTGTGGCGTCAAGCGCAGCGATCGAGAATTTTTGGTCCTCCCTGACCCCCCAATCTATGATATTAATTACTCGCCTAACATTATCCTGTGTGTGTCTCCCCCTTACGAATCTCGCCTGATCTTCGTGTACTATCTCGGGCAGTACTGCCGCCAACCGATTCACCAGTATTTTTGCATATCATTTTGCGTCTGTACTTAGGAGGGCTATGGGCCGGTAACTGGTGCAGTCTACTGGGTCCTTCCCAGGCTTTAGGGGTAATATTGTGGTCGAGTGTCCCATGTCCTTTGAGATTGCTCCCCTGTCCCTGATTAAGTTAAAAAGACGCGTGAGGAGGGCAGCCAATTGTGCCCTGAACATTTTGTAGAACCCATTTCCTAAGCCATCTGGGCCTGGTGCTTTTCCCTTGGGTAGTGCTGCTATCGCATCGCATACTTCCTGCATTGTGATTAGGTCCCCCAAGTTTTCTTTGTGGTGTTCCGATATCTGTGGGAGATTAATAGACACTTGCTCTGCTACATTTAGATTCTCATTAGTCAGGAGTTTTTTGTAAAAGTGGACCATCATTTCTAGTTTCTCTGTGTCTCCCGTTTGCAATTCCCCGCTACAATTTCTTAACCGGATAATGTGGTTGCGTGCCTTCTGTTTGCGTAGTTTGGCTGCTAGAAATGTGCTCACCCTCCCCCCATGGATATTATATGATTGTTTAATGTTTAGTAGCATTTGCGCAGTTCTGTCTGCCGTGTGGTTCTCTAATTTGGCTCTGGCCTTTTTAAGATCCTGCCAAGTCCTGGGTGTCTGACGGGATTTATGGAGCTTTTCAGCATTCCCCACCTCATCCTCTAATTGACGTGTTATACAGTCTTTCCCTCTGTAATATTGTGTTGCTTGTGCTATGAATTCCCCTCTGATTACTGCCTTCCCTGCATCCCACACCACCCTCCAGTCTACCTCTCCATTGTCGTTTTCCTTGAAATAATTCCTTATGACTTCTTCCATGTGTGCCCTTAGTGCGATATCCCTCAGGATTGTTTCATTTAGCCTCCATTGTGGTCGGGGTCTATTTATTGTCCCTTGTAGTTCTATGGATGTCACTACTGGGGCATCAGAGAGATATTGAACACCAATTTCTATTTTTTTGACAGAGGGGATCAATGTGGAGGACACTAGAATCATGTCTATTCTAGAGTACCCCTTGTGCACTGCTGAGTAGTGTGTGTATTCTTGGATTTCTGGGTGGAACAACCGCCACGTTTCTATCATCTACAAGTCTCTGAAGAGTTTTCCGAGGGCTCGTCTGTTTTGCTGGTCTGCTGCCGTCGGGGTTGAGGGGGGGGTTTATCTAATTGTGGGTCCATCACGCAGTTAAAATCCCCACCTATTATCACTCGGCCCTCACACCATCCTCCCACTTTCTGGAGTAATTTGGAGATGTACTGATCCTGTTTTTCATTGGGGACATAGACTGCTAGAATAGTATACAATTGGCCATTAACAGTACCTTTTACTCCCAGGTATCTACCTTCCTGATCCTTCATTGTTTGCCACCCCTTTTGTTTTTGTCTGACTTGAGGCGAAAAACTGAAGAGGGAATGTTCTGCTCCACATCCTTTTTTCATCTTTCTGGAGCAGGCATGTCTCCTCTAGAATTGCTATCTATGATTGCATAGCTTCCAATCTACCCAAGATCGAACACCTTTTCGCCGGGGAGTTTAGCCCCTGGACATTAATCGAGACAATGTTTACTTCCTCCATTACTCCCTAAGTGAGGATTATCTGCCTGTCGGACCCATATTCTGTTTGTTATAGCTTTCTCTGTCTGTTTCGCTTTCATACTGTTTTACAGACATGTAATGTGAAACCTCTCTACCTAACATATCCCAACCCGAGGGTCAGGCAAAGTCGGGCAATTCACTGGACGGCCCTTCCCTTTTCCCACAGGGGTAAAAGGTGGAGCAGGAGAGTGCAGGAGGAGCAAGGCGAGCATAGCAGAGATCACGACGTGACAGCTACCAAGCGGCAGTTCAAGAGAAGGAGAAAAGCGAAAGCGCAGGAAGCGAGCGGGTGGCGAGGCCGAAAGTGACCTTGCCCTTTTCATCCCAGACCCGCAGAAACTTTGTGGAAGAGAGCCTAAGACTGCAAACAATAGCACAAGTGTCCTGCAGCAGATGTGAGCCGTACACGGGGCAGGCTGATGCCGTTAAGCAGGAGCGAGGTAAGCTCCCGTGCCTGTGGTGCCGGCCTTGACTCCAGAGAAGCCAACCAGTGAATACAGGGGAAAACCGATAAGAACCGGGCTGTGCTGAGAGACAATCGCAGGAGTGGCAAGCTTTGAACTAAAGCAATTGAACTTTGAGTGAACTGTTAAAAGTGTGAAGGGGAGACTAGTTGCAGAGGGAAAGCAGCACCGTGTGGGTGCTCTTTTGAGATTCTGGGCGAGCCCCATATGAGAAAAACTACAAGTACCATAAAGCCATAGGAAGGCCTGCTAAATAGGTCTAGGTGGTTATACAGAGGGTCAAGTAAAATCCCCGTACAATCAAAAGACTTTGATCTACAAGCACTATGAAAAAACAAGAAGTGAATCTCACAGCGAAAGTGAACATTGAGAAGTGAAGGGAATTGACTCCCGTTAAAGTCAAGAAGGGACCGAGCCCGGACGAGGGAGATCCGGGGTGAAGCTAATACTCACAGCACTGGCAGTCGAGAGAGGTCCGAGCCCGAACGAGGGAGATCCAGGGGTGAAGCTGCCACCCAAGGGCTGACAGTTGAGAGAGGTCTGTGCCCGAGCGATGGAGATCCAAGGAGTTAAGAGTTAAGCTATCACCCAAAGTTTCATGAGAAAAGAATAATAGATGCAAAGGAATACTATTGAGAAACCGAGATGAAGCTATCACCCAAGTACTAGCAGTCAAGAGAGGTCCGAGCCCGGCAGAGGGAGATCCAGGGGTGAAATTGTCACCCGAGTAGTGAGTACTGACAGTTAAGAGGTGTCTGAGCCAGGCCAAGGGAGATCCAAGGGCGAAGCTTTCATCAAAACTTTATGTGGAGAGCGATACGAGAAGGGTCAGCTCAGAAGAGGGGGACCCTTGGGTGAAGCCGTCACCCTATTTGTATTGTGGATTACAATTGAGAAGGGTCAGCCCAAAAGAGGGGGACCCGGAGGTGAAGCCGTCACCCATATGGAACTTTGGTAACAAACTTTCATTTGTTAAAGGAACTTTTGTTATTGATCATCTGAACAGATCAGGCCTGACGGCAAGAGGCTTTCTAAGGAAATGAGACTTGGCCATTGACAATCCTGAAAACTGTCATTGGAACTGTCATCTCCTGCTGGAGAAGCCCGAGACTGCACTGTGCTCTACCAACTCCACCTTACCCCATGCTCAAAAAGTAGGGAAGGGAAATACCAGGCTACTGCAATCCTGATTTATCATTTGAGAACACACCTTTCTTTTTTCTTGAAACTTAATGACACACCCTTTTGTATTTCGCGTAAGGAATTGGCAATAGGCTTTCTTAGTATAGGCCCTTTTTATTTTTGGCACAACACCACTAGGACTGCCTTACTTTTCATTTGATGGTCAACACCTGTCCCCATCTTAGATTTAGGTTTAGATTAGGTATTTTTCCAAGCCGCATTACACTTTCATTGTTCAATAAACACCCTTGAACTGTGATCACTTGTGTCTGTCTCATTTGTTGTCACCATGAGTTTCTCACAGCACCCACTTCTTTTAGTCAGATAGGCCAGATCTGCCAAATGTGTCCCCCAATATAGCTCCTTGACGTCTCTAGACACCCCTTTGGGTTGGTTATCTTAGTTGATGTTCCCTTCCGTCCATCACTTAGTCCTACATTTCTAACTGTTTTCATTCTCTTTAGAGATAGGCTCCCAAACGGAACTCTTCATTCATCCCATCCGGGGTCAAGCTGTTTAATTTCTCGATCTAAAATCATTCTCGCTGGTCACTTTTGTTTAGGGAAATGTCCTCCTCTTTCAGATTTTCTTTTACGACTTCTAGTATTATGACTTTCAGTTGAGCTACTGTGTGTCTCTTTTCAGAAAATCTCTAGCCGCTGGTGAACGGACATTCTTTATGTTTGTTCCAGCGTTCCATCACCTTCCTTACTGTCTGTCCTATGTAGAAGATTCCACAGGAACAACTGAGTCCATAGATTACTGAGTTTGTGTCACAAGTTGTGAAGTCTTTGAGTCTTATTTTTGCGCCATTGTGCGGATGCCTTGCATAACGTTATGTGAGTTCAAACATGGGAACGTGCCCATTTTCTTCTTCCTTAGAGTCTGCTGTTTGTATGTCCTTGGTCTTTCGGCCCTCTTATTGGTCTCTAAATTTCTGTCCTCTTTTGCAGGCAATGATCAGAGGTTTTAGAAAGAGTGTCTGTAGAAGTGGATGTAATTCTATCAATCTCCAAAGCGGCCTCGGTTGCCAGATTTGGGATGGAATTGTGGGACTATTCAAATTTGAGTGCGGTCCAGACTCTTGAGAATCAATTCCTTAAGAATCTGCTGGGCTGCAGCTTCCGCTCCAAATTCTGGAGTGCATATGGAATTGGGTTATACACCAATCGGGGACAGGGATTCCCTGCAGCCAGTACTGCACTGGCTCAGGCTATGGGGTAAATGTAAAGCATCACTCACCCACAAATTGATCATCTCACTGATCGACAAGGACTTGGGAGGTAGGGCCCATGGCTGTCCCATATTAAGAAACAGCTGAGGTGATTAACATCACACACTGTTATGGTGTAGTCTTGTCTTGTCACTGGCCTGGAGTGCTTGCTATCAGAATGTTGGTGTATGAATGCAGCTCAGGAGAATGTTGTGTGAATCTGTGAGTGAAGGTTCTGAGAGTGTCAGTTGGGGGTCTGAGGTGGGATGATGGGATGGCCGGTGGGTCTACTCCTTTGATAGTACTGTTAATACCCATCCATGTTTCTGTCCTGTCCATACGTGACTGTAAATACTACATACTGTACATACTGTATAATAAAGCCTTAACTGGTCCAACCTAGACTCCACAGCAGGTCTGTGTATGAGTGCTGGGTGCTGATGACTACAGAGAGGCTTTACAACAATTGGCGACGAGGACAACAAGAAATACAGGAAAATGGGACTTGAAGGAGTGAAGCTGCAGCGACAAACATAGACAGTAAGGAGAGCTGTGAGAGGGGGATGCAGCCCAGCAACTGTGTATGACCCACCGCTCCCCCGAACTTTAATACCCATCCCGCCCACCATAAGGGTTTAAGTAATTAATAAATACCACTGGACTCTGGGAGGAAGGTCCCCAACAACAGGAACCCAGAGATTCCATGTTGAATTCTATGCTCCAGCATATGAATAAGGTGATACTTTGCCAGCACATACTGACTTTATAAATGAAAGGAGCACACATGTCTGTTGGGCACAACACTGGGAATATGAAGCCGATATGAACCATAGGACTTACCAGCCCTGGAAATTGCCAGTGAGTGGTGTGGCGATGGACTATCCTAGCTGTCTTGGTGCAGGAAAAATTAAAGAAAGAAAACGTCCTGTACGCCACAATGGTCACCTGGAAGCAACGTGGAGGGGCTTCCCGAGACAATGAATGCAGTGCTGGCACAGCGCGGCGGTGGGAATGGGAGGCCCGGTGAGGTCTTCTGTTGAATGATGACATCTTTAGAACGTCGGGGTTCTTGGCGATAGTAGCCTACGTGTGTTGGAACAGTTTGAATGCTGGTGATACTGTGTGCCGTGTTATCAGAGGGAGGAACCTTTTTGCGTGAGGAGTGAACGTGATGTGTCACGTTTCAGTTCATTAAAAAAAAATAATAATAAAGAAACGGTACTGTGGATGAATTCCGTTCCCATGGATTGTTGACAGTGGAAGTGAGGATATCACGCACATTTTCTTTTTCTTCTCCAAGACATCTGTGGAATCCATTTTCACAGACCTGGTTACCGGCGTCACTAGGGCAGATTGAATGGAGCGCTGCATTGGTAACGCGTGTGTGAAGCATTTTATGTCATTATTGAAGTATGCTATGCTCTCTTGGGCAGAGATAAACCGATGGAGTGCCTGCCTTTGAGTCTGTGAGAATGGATAGAGAAAGCACAGAAATACCGAAGCCAAAGAACCAGGGGTTAATGACAATCATTTCCCTGGGCATCCAGCGTTACTTGCAATGGGCAGAGTTTCCCCGCGGATCGTGTTCTCGTATATAAGGAAAGGTTTAACTGCATACCCCTAAGGGCTGTGGTGGCAGCATGGTCTGGGTGCAGACCGATCTTGCCCTGCGTGCGAAGCACCTTACGAGGACGTACCTGCCCATCTAGTTTTCTTTTGTTCTGCTTACGCACAAGCTAGAGGATGGTTTATACGACCTCTGTTGCAGGAATTGGGCTTTGCACAATATCAGCCTGCCCTAATAATCTGTAGTGGGTGGATACACCACGTGTGGGTTGGTCTTTACTCACAAATCTGCAAACAGTATTTTATCTCCGAAAACTACTGCAAAGTATACCGCCTTGAGATGATTTTTTGTATACCCAGCAATGATCTGTGTTTTGAAATTCTTCTTAGCTGCTATTTCTACAAGGTATTTATGATCATGGCCCTTTACGACCCTGGCGGAGGACCATGGTGCAATTTGCACCATGGTCCATGGTGCAGAGCTGCCAACTCCGCCATGGGGGTTGGCGGACTTACCGCCCCATTCCGACCTTGGCGGGGCGGTAAGTCCCCAATCCCCATTTACCCTTCCCCATTTTTGCCCCATAGGGTATAATGGGAGTGGGGAAGGCGTTAATTACGCCACCGTAAATTACGGTGGCGTAATTAACAACAGGTCCCGTAGCGCCATGGATTTTTCCGCCCGGAAAAACCAGGCGAAAAAATCGCCATGGCGCTACGGGAACTCGTAGTCTGGCGGAAAGGCATTACGCTGGCGTAAAACCCTTTCCGCCAGGGTCGTAATGAGGGCCGATGTGTTTTATTGTGTTGTAATAGGTATGTATTTTTGTATTTTGTAATGTTTTTATGGATTGTTTTTTATGCATATCCGAAATAAACATGATGATCATGAACATACCCTGCTGCTGTTTTCAGTTCCTTTAGAGGGTAAAATCCCTTCTCTTTATCCTCTACGTCTTGTTTCTCGGGAGGGGAAAGAGGAGCTGAAGGCGTTACATCTTACCCTTTATGCTGACTAAGCATCCATTCCCTATAGGCTGGGTCTTGATTCTCATTCTGGTACGTCTTCCAGAGCTTTGATAATGCCAATCATTTCTCGAGCTTCTTTCCCTTATGCTTGGCATGTAAATATGTCGCCAGAGTACGTAATACCGTATTTGACATTGAACCTCCTGGTGGCAAGGGCATAAATGTCTAATATTGGTTGTGCCCTTAATCCATTCAGAATGATACTGCCTAATTTTGGCAATATATCTGCATAAATGTACGAGAGGTGTTTCGTCCATGATGACAAGTCAATTCAGACTGCCAATTTTATTAAATATATCACTCTGAATCCCCGGAATCAATAGGCTTGTTAGTAGGTTTAGTAAGTGCCTTGCCTTCCCTCTCCTCACCTGAGGTCTCTGATGGATCCTCTGATGGTTCTTCAGATGATGGTGGTTTCTTTCTTCTTTTTCTTGTTCTGGATTTTTTCTTTGTTTCTTTCTTTTTGAAGAGGTAAGGACGGGCTCCCCCAGAGGCCACCTTGCCTTTCTTGCTGTTTGCCGGGCAGCGGGGGCTCCGGGGAGCCCACCCCAGTCCAGGGCAAAGCTGAGGCTAAAAAACCCTGGTGTAGTCTGTGGCGGTTGACAGTCTTGAAGATTCTGAAGGTGTTGTCTCCTGATGTCCTTAGACTCGCAGGAGTCTCACTGTATGCTCGTGGGCTGTACTGAAATGGATCCAGTAAGTAAGTAGACTCCTGATCCCAGAATGCAGCAGTGAGGTGGTAAGTATACTGTGGGAGGAGCGTCCGGCATAGACAGGACTGCGAAGGGAGACAGATCAAACTAGGAGGGGATAGGCAGAGGATCCAGGTAGGCTCTTCGTGACAGGTATGCAGGAAGGAACCGGATGAGACCCAGCGGAGCAATACCACAGTAGGAGCTGGGAAAGGAAAAAAAGGAGAGCACGCAGAGCGCGGGATAGCAACAGGGAAACACGGCGGGATGCACTCTGAGAGCACAGGGTAAGGAGTAACAAAAGAACATGCAAGCGGCATTAGCATTGAGCTTACCCAAATGGAGGGTTGCAACATGCAGAGCTGATTCCACGTTTCTGGTAAATAGACAGCGGCGGCCATGTTGGAGGAAGTCTAGACCGCTAGTCTATGCTGCCGAACTAATGTGACTGCGGCATTAGGAAGCTCTACAGTGATCCCACACTCCCCAAGTCCGGAAAAGGACCATATCATTTTAATATATATTTGAGCAGGCACCATCAATCGCCGCTCATATTCCAGAAAATCAGAATACCTTTATTGATTTTTTTTTGGTGTGAAAAAATCTATTGACACTGTTTTTCTCCTTCGTTTACACTTTCCGTTAATTATATCGTTCTTTGTTTTTTAGTATCTTTAAACTATCTTCTTTATTTATATTTTGGTTTCATCTGTTTTTAGCTATTAGATTGACGTCTATCCTTTGTCCAAAAAATGTAAGGAAAGAAATTGTTATTTATTTGTTTATTTATTTATTTATTTATTTATTTATTTATTTATTTATTTATGTTAGCATTTCCTCTTATTATTTTTTGTCCTTTTGTTTTAAACATGTTATCGCTTATACAAACATATTATACCTTTTACATACGTGCACTTTCAATACATATACTCCCCTTACGTACTGTTACGCTCAGCTGGTTCCCACAGGGGCGTCGATCGGACCCGGACAGCTGCGGTCTCCACCAACGTGATGCGTCGTGAAGAGATGAGAGTCTGTACTGGCCCTCCTAATCTTGTCTGCTAGACTCGTAGAAGTATTCCCCTGCAAGTGGAGAAAGGGATTTAGCCACCCGTGGACTATAGTGATGCCCCCCCCCAACTGTTCTCGTTCTTCCCACTAATCACCTCCGATATCCCCTCTTGGTAACCTCACCTTATGTTTTTAAATGATGAGCTCTCCATCCTGCATGGCATGCAGGGGCACGTGGATACCAGTTACTTCACTGGTTTGAAGGTACTGGAGGAGTTCCGGAGGAATATTGACTCCAGTGTCTATAAAGTTCAAAGAGTTCAATATGTCCGATGTTCACTCTTGTTCCATTCCCTCATTAGGTTGCAGCTGGGTCCAAAAGAATATTGCTTGGAGGCAGCTGATGGCGTTCAGGTAAGAGTCTGTATTACCAAACACTGTACGATAAAAGTTGCATGAGCTTAACTTGCTGTTTTCTCTCCCTTTATAGGTGCGGCATAGAAAGATGCAGCGAATTAAAGGACAATACCTCCGGTGGTAAAGCAGGTAAGCCTATGGTGGCAAAGAGATTGTCTTTGTCGGTTTTCTCAGCTCACCTTGTTATTCCTTTTGTTTTCCCCCCAGGTGCTGGGTTTCGACGAAGAAAATGATGGAGGCAGCGCCGAGTTGAAAGATGCGGTGGACTGGTGAGTATAACGCGGCGCTGCTGCTTGGCGAAGCGACGCGTGCTGAAATAATGTCCTTTCCAGATTCGGAGATGTGCTGGATCCGGAATCAGGTAAGGAATCAAATAATGTCCGTGATCTAACCTCTTCTCCTTTCTTTTCCTTTTGTCTAGGAGCTCTGGATTCGAGGCGGGCGTGGCAGAAGACTGGATGCTGACTTGCAGACATGGTGAGCGTTACGCTGCTGGATGCAGAATAACACGAAGCATGAGCTGCTGTTCGGGCGTGGTTTAAATAGCCTGCAAAGTAGTCCCAGGTAAGAAGTTCCCCAGAACCACACCCGAGTAAAAAATAGTCCCTGTAATAAAATAGTCCCACCCAGGCCTCACGTTGGCTTGGACTCATTTGCAGCATGGTCTGCATAAGGTAAGTAAAGTCTATGAACCTTCGCCTATGGCGCCAGGACTGTTTTCTATGATGAGCCTGGCGCCTAAGGTGCCAGGACTGAATCCAAATAGCCCCCAGACGGGGCTGTTGAGGTTTTAATGAGTATCTGGATGCCTGCTCCCGGGGCTGATGGACTCGATCCGGATGCCCGGGGGTAGGCATCATGACACGTACGTCTTCCTTTACTGTCTTAGTAAATGTAACTCCTCTCTTTTTATTACTCCTTCTGGGAGTTTGATAGGGATCTTCTAATTGGCTCTGCCTTTTGGAATCCTTAATACTCCAATATGAAACTATAGCGTGTGCCCTTTCCGTCTCTCTTGAGCCCGTGAATTTGAGGTATTCTTATCTCTGTTCCTTTTATAATCCCCAAAATCCAGTTACTCGTTATGTCTCTTATATATACAACATAACACATTAACAATCTCTCCCCCTCTATGTTTTTACCGTCTGCAATGGTCTACTTACAGCCGTGGCTCAGCTCGAGTCCCTCGGCATCGACTCTCCCTCAATCAACCACTTTGTCTTTCGTCCGCTGGGCATCTGCGGGGACTGGACAAGAATTTGGTCAGAGGGGGACCTGTCGACCGTATGTTGATCACGTGATTTCTTTGTGCACTGCGCTCCACAGGAAACTCTGCGTTCGTCTGGCTTGTGGTGGGAACCATTGATCGCGATTGTCTGGGAATCCGGGTCTGGGCTCTAGGTCAATTAGACCTGAACTGTCCTCTGCTACCAAATGTGCTTTAGCACCTTGAAGCATCTTTGTGTTACATGGAATTACCAATAAAATGTCTTAGAGGTGGAGGGGGTGTGGCCAAGTGCAGCACTGAATGGTGGCTTAAATCGGAGCTGCCGCTCCCGTGTTATTATTTCAAGTTCGAAGGGACTCCGAACTTTAATAAATACCTTTCCTCTTCATATGCCCTGAAGTCCTGGTTCTCCGGAACATGGGGGAACGTTTTCCCAGCTCCAGGTCACAAGTTTGTGGGAAGAGGCGACGAGGCCTGAGGCACCGGTGCCCAGCAGTAAGAGATGCTTTATTTCTGGTCACTGACGTATGGCGCTGCTCTTTGCCTGGGAAACTTGAATTTCTCCACAACACAGGCTGTTACAGGAATAACAGCTTCTTCTACAACAATTAAGCACACAGGGTACTTTGAATAGATGAACAGGAATATTATCAGCTGGAAATATCTCCTCAAAACTGGCACCAGAGGTTTTTAAACATTAAATAAGTGTCATCTACCCTTCTTTTTCTTAAGGCTCCTATCAATTATATCCAGGAACTGTTATAGCACAACTGATTATTTGAATATCCTATAAGAGAACTCTCCCAGTGTATTTATATAAAGGAGGTGGCTCACTGGTCTTCTGGGACGTACGATGCGTTGTGTGTTTTTCTGTGCCTTGCACATCCTCTATTGAAGTTGAGTTAATGGGGGTCCTCTGCAAATTATTTCATCCCAATAACTTGGGATGGTAAGCTGTGGTGACCTGAGCACTTCAATATAACTGGAGACCAATGCACGTTGACATTTCTGGTGCAGTAAAAGGACCACCTCGCTCTGCTAGAAATGCTCTGCTAATAAAGAAACAGCAACGGCCCCCTTTAAAATGCCCAAAAGTGACGCCCCTCCCTTGTAAAGGCCCAAAAGTGACTCCCCTCCTCCTGCTGAAACAATTTTGGAATCGGATATGGAAACTATTTTACTTGAAATTAGAGCAATCAAGCCCTTTAGGGAGACCACTAACGCTAAACTCTATCAATTAGATGAAAGATGGGTGAGCTTTGAGAACAGAATTGAAGAAGTAGAAAAAAGAGTGAGCGTAGCTGAAGATGTTACTACTAGAGGTACTCAGATGGAACAATCCATACTTACCCTTCAGAAACAAAATGAAGACTTGGAGACTAGAAATCGTAGGAATAACCTGCGGGTCTTTGGCTTTCCAGAAGGAGTGGAAGGGGAGGATGTAGATCTCTTTCTTAAAAATCCCTTCCAAACATTTTGAATTTACAGCCGTCCATTGCCTTTAATATTTAAAGGGCACATAGGATTGGACCTAAAAGGACAGAATCATATAAGAAAAACGCACCAAGAACAATCATTTTCTTGCTCCTTGAATACACTCAATTCCAATTGATTCTGCATAATGCTAAAAGAATTGATCATTTAATTTGGAATAACCACAGGATCTTTATTTCACAAGATGTGTCCAAAATCACAGCCCAGTGGAGGAAAGAACTACTCTCATATCGCCCTGCGCTCAAGCTAAATTCTAGATATGGTTTGATCCACCCATGCACTTTCAAGGTCACCATTAATGCAAAGACATTCAAAGACCCAGTTAATTTAAAGAACTACATTAGTCTGCAAAAGATGGAAGCGATGGATAAAGGAAACACCAGTCACTCATAATTTTCCTTCCATCTCCACCGGTCTCTGCCTCATTACTTAATTTGAAAAGGAATTCCTTGGAATAATTATCCCTCTGGAACTGTCAACTTAAGGACCGTCTGGAGCGGTCCTTGTCTCTGGATTTGTTCGCTGTTTCGTCCTCTGTGGGATGCGCCTACACCCCTTTATGGCATTTGGCATCGCAACTCTAACTTTTGAGCCTCTTATTTTTGCTCTATCTCATTTTCTCATATTTACTGGGTGGGAATGTGTCTATCACCATCAAGGTGCAAGTTGCTACTCGATGCCACTCTACTGACAGGTGTTGCAATGTTGGTCCTTTTCTGTTTTCGTTTTTATATCCATTTTTATCACTTTATAACAACGTTTTGAACCCTACCTGTGTACCAGAATATGTAAATCTCTGAATAAGCAGAAGGCACTTTGACTATAGACGAGTTGTTCATGTTTACCTTGTGTTAATATTACAGTTATTACCCTTTTCTACATTATGGCCCAAAGATGTATGACATGGAATGTTAAAGGTTAGAATAGCCCAATGAAAAGACAGAGGGTATTTTGGTTAGGCGAGGTATTAGCTAGTCAAAAAGATGGTAAACATAATGGAGTGGCAATGCTAATCAAAAAGGTTACTAACTACCAGGTCCTACATAAGGTCCTACATAAGGACACAGGTACTAATAGGTACTAATAGTAGATGGGATTTAGCTAAATTCTCTGTTCATTCTCAAATGATCTCAATTCTCAATGTTTATGGGCCCACTAACCCAGATCCCAAATTTTGGAGGGGAATGAAACAAATTATTTTACAATCAGACCTTCCCAATTTGATATGTGGAGACTTTAATAATGTTATTGATCCCTTTCTTGATAGAAGATCCCCATGTCAATTCAAACATAGCAAATCACACACTGAATTTACAAAATGTTTAGCGGAGTTGTTGACACTTGGAGGCTCTCACATCCTACTGATCTGGACTTCACCTTTCACTCCTTCCCACATAACTCGCTATCACGCATTGATCTTATGTGTGTCACCAAAGCCTCAGCATGTACAATAATTGACTCCACTATTAAATGCTCTCTAATATCAGACCATTCTCCTGTAATTACTGATATAGAATTGGGAATGCGTTTAAAATCACATAAGCAGATGAGATTTAACAACTCACTACTCAGGACGCACATTTCAGAAATCCTTTCTCAAATTTCACCACTTCTTCTTTCATATTAACAAAGATGATGATCCCTCTGCGGCCAATAATGGGATGCCTCTATGGATGCCCTAAGGGGACATATAATCTCCTACGTAGCCAAAATAAAGAAAGAGGCCAGGAAAGATTTAGATGCCCTATATAATGATTTGCGAGTTTAGAGAGTAAATATAATGCTACAGCAAGTGATGCTTTGCTTAAACAAATTCTAACAAATTCTATCTCTTTGTTTCTATATTAGCAAAAAATAAAAGCTTGTGGTGTGGTGCTAAAATGTTATTCCAAAATATATCATCCAATTAAGCTCATAAAGCTTTGGCCTTGTATCTTAAGATCAAAAAAGAGAGATCCAGGATATCTGCGATTAAAAATGACTCTGCAAAATAGTAACCTCTGATGCACCGATCCTGGGTGTTTTCACTAAGTTCTATGAAAATGTATACGCTTCTGATCACTCTGGTTTGAGTATTCATTTCAGCTTGTTTTTTGATCACTTTAAACACAACCCCCCCTTTTAATATTGATCTAAGCAACTTAGATGGCCTTATTCATATCAATGAAATCACTAAGGACATAAAAGATCTTTAAAAAGGGTTTTCTATGGACTTTTTTGCACGTTTCTCTTCAATCCTTTGACCTAAGTTAGAATCACTTTATACGTTTTCTCTAAAGTAGATAAGTCACCAGGCTCCTTTACGGAAGCCCTTCTGATCCTATTTCCCGAACACAATAAAGACAGTGAATTACCCAAGAACTATAGACCAATTTCGTTAATTAACTCTGATTGTAAGATTTTTGCAAAGATGTTGGCCAATAGAATAGAATCCTTTATGTATAAGTTAATTAATCCCGATCAAGTAGGATTTGTCAAAGGCAGAATTATTTCAGCAAATTCCAGCCTGTTTATGAACCTGTTGCATTACATAAATAAGAAGAATCACCCCAAAAAACCCTATATGGAAGTGGCACTAGATGCAGAAAAAGCTTTTGATCGCGTTGAATGGAATTTTTCATTTGAAGCCTTGAAATCGCACAGCATTGGGGATGGCTGCATTAAGTTAGTTAAGCTTTTATACTCGGACCCAAAAACCTCAATTTGTATTAATAATCAATTTACTCCTAGATTTTCCTTCCATAGGGTACTAGAAAAGGAAGGCCCCATTCACCTATTTTATTTGTACTGGCCCTGAAACCGCTATTACAATTAATACGAACCAATAAAGACATTGCTGTTATTAGATGTGTGGGATCTGCTTATGCAGACGACATATTGATCTTCCTTGAAAACCTGACTACAACTCTTACTAGATTCAATTATTTTTTTCGCTCAGTTCTCGGGGTACAGGTTGAACAATGATAATTCAGAAATGCTCCCATTTAACGCCTACCCTATTAAAGAAGATTTTGTCCATTTCGGTCTTAGCTGAAATCCTATTTCTATTGATTATCTAGGTATTTAAATAGACTCTTAACTTCCTCAAATTATTAAAATTAACCTACCAAAACTACAATCAAAGATTAGAGGCCATTAAAGTGATGTTCACACATGTGATTTTATACTACTTACAAATGCTTCACACTCCCTTGCCAGCCTCCTTTTGTAAATCTATTGATAAAATACATATAGATTTCTTATGGGGATCTAAGAAAAAGAAAATAACTGCTGCTAGCAAACTAAGATATCAATTTGTCAATGGTGGTAATTTCTGAATTTGAAAAACGATCATAGAGCCTTCGTTCTCAAACAAGCCAAATACTTGGTTAAGTCATAAACCCACCTACTTGGTTAATTGTTGAAAAATGTGTTGTTTCGCCATTTGATATCAAATATACAATGTATCTTTTCAATGGATCCAAACTGGGCTTTTCTAAAATGATCTGTCTCACTAGTTCTCACTCGAAAGACTTTCTGTTTCATCAAATCAATAAGCTGGCTAAGGCCCTCTCTCCCTTTATTTGATGCAATAAGTCTATAACCATAAATGATTTGACCTATTTTCTGCAACATTTGGATTAACAAAGGAATTAAATTCATTGATCAAATAATTGTGGATGGTAATATCCTCCCTGCAGAAGAATTTAAAAACACATTCTTATTGCCAACGTTTCCTTTGTGTCAATATTTTAATTTAATTAATGCATGTTTAGATGCTAGCAGTAGAAACAATTCCCAGCAATTACTTGTAGACCCTGCTAGAATGCTGTCATGATTCCATCTAAATGCAGGTGTAGGGTTTCCCTTACTCCCATTGCGGTATCTCCTGCTTCGAGGATCCGCCCTCTGTATAAGCATTATCAGCACCGTTTCCCTGTCAAGCGTGCTCCTCGAGTAATACATGCCCGGACCCCACTGCCGTGGAGATTACCATGGCGACTATGGAAGCCTATGTGTACACGACGTCACGCAGCCGCGTATGCGGCAACCAATGGAAGGGCCGGCCCGAGCGATCACGTGACACGCAGTACGTCACGTAATAAGTATCGCTTTCGCCGGATAGCCGGTGCTTCTGATTATTGATATTGATGTTTTATTTGTGTCGCGCTCATACACAAGTGGTTCAGAGCGCGACCAGACAAGGGAGGGGTAACAAGGGAGAACAAAAACAACAATCTTACTAGGCCCAGTGACATTGAGAACGCGCTAGTGCATGGGAGAGGGAGTGGGGAAAAGTGCATGGGGGGAGTGGAAAGTGCAGAGCAAATGAGAAAACAGGTAAATAATGAATAAATAAAAGACAACAGACAGTGGTAGTGCAGCCAGCAAGTGGCAAGTGCTGGGTTAAGGCAGCAGACAGGGTATGTCTGATAAGTGAACGAAGAAAAGGGGGGGCTGTATGGGTACAGATACAGACCCCAGTGCAAGGGGTGGCACGGAGGCATTGCGGGAGGGTGGCAGGGTGAGCAGGTACCAGGGCCCGGAAGACAGAGGTTAGACACAGTGCACAGTGCAGAGAGAGAACAGATCAGCAGAGGAGAGGGGGGGCGAAGGCAGGAGCAAAGAGGATGGTCTTGAGGTGCTTCCGGAACCGGAGGTGATTCTCCTCAAGTTTCATAGTGGCAGGGAGGCTGTTCCAGAGGGAGGCCCCAGCCGAAGACAGAGATCTACCCCCAGCTCGTTCTTTGAAAAACAACTGGCTCTGAGGGAGTTAGAGGTAGAGCAGCGAAGAGCTTGAGAGGGGAGGTATTTGTGGAGGGATTGCTGAAGGTATTTTGGACCCAAGTCCCAGAAAGCCTTGTGGATAATGCAGAGGGTTTTGGATTAGAGGTGTTCCATGGATTCTCTGTTCCGATTCTTCTACTGCCTGATTCCTTGATTGCCAACCTGTTTCTGCCTACCTGACCTCTGTCTCAGGCTACTCCCCTTGGTTGTTAGATCCTGGCTCATGAATCGGACCTCTCATGGACTTGTTTGTTCTTTTGCCCTCTGTACGTTGCTGCCCGCATCAAGCCGACCTACTGCTACGTTCCTGGATGATTTTGCCTGCTGTTCCTGAACTGACATTCTGCTTGCCTGTTGCCAACCGTTTCCGCCCCTGGATTGCCATTCTGTGTTTCTTCCTGAAACCAAACCACAAGAGACGCTCTGCTGAATCCCTTCGACTATCCACCCATTTCTGGACTCGGCTCTGCCCGTCAACCCGAAAGGGGGCACTGACTTGAGACTTTGGCTGAGTGCCTCCAACCTGTATGTTTTCAGACGTCCTTGTGCCGTCGGGACAGGTCTCACTAACACTCGCCCACTCCCTTTTGTACGTTGTACTTTGGATTTACACAGACCTGCACCGTCTCTGCTGTACCGCTGATGCACTCCCGAAAAAACCATCTCTCGGAGCTGGTATCACGAGGGGTCCTGCTACTCAACAACACACGCCCCGCTGTTCCAGCTAGGCGAGACAAAACCCACCGGAGGTCAGATTCTTCCTCTGTCTTTTCATACATCAAAGGAAGTTAGTGTTGTGACTAACCGCTCTCCTCTCCTTATTGCAGCCTGGTGGTGTTCCTGTAGCGTGTCCCATCCTCTTTCAGTTAATTGATTCGTCTGTCTGTTATATTACACACCAGAGGGATACATTGATAGAAAGAATTTGTCCTCGGCTAGCGAAGCACGAATAGCCCAGCCCTTGGTATCCAGGTATCTTGGAGTGTCCCCAGGTCCGTGGAAACATTCACGCGGTGAGTCTTAACAGAATCAGAAGCTTATACTTTGGCCACCTTAGTTCAGTCGGTCTCTGTATTACGGGCTGACATGATGGCGGCTCATCAAGCTACCCACCGCCGTATAGCCTGAATAGCCTGAAGAGAAAAAGGTTGCTATATTCTATTCTACAAAGGCTCTCTGATCTGCTGAAAGATATTCTTGCCACCGTCCCTGTTGTTCTTAAAGCCTATCCTGAACTGCTGGATCTGGTACTACAGATAGATGCGCGAACAGCCGAAAGGAGGGGAGAAAAAAGACCAGTGTTACAGGTTCTTCCCCGTTCTGAACCCTCCGCTACTGGAGACACAGAACCCATGCAGATCGGCGCAGGGCGTGGTCCACTGACCTCTGCCTAAAGGGAAAACAGAAGGAAGAATAACCTCTGTCTATACTGTTGTTCCTCAGAGCCGTTTTTACTGTCCTTTCCTAAAAGAACTTCCAGGAAACCGGGAAACTCCCGAGCTCGACTATAGATGGAGTCCGAATGTTGAGTGAAGCAATAATGGACTCCCCATCGGAAAACATCCTGACCCCATTTGTGGTCCCTGTACTCTTCTTGTTTACCACTGGTAAACACTGGAAAACCCTGGCTGTGATTGATTCAGGTGCCACAGGCAATTACCTTGATCTACAATATGCCCAGGAAATGGGGATTCCGGTTGTCACAAAACCTTCACCTGAATTGGTGAATGCAGTGGATGTGGCCGCGCTGCTTTCTGGTCTCGTGACAGAACGCACCACAGATTTGTACATGTCTACTGAATGTGGGCATACAGAAACCTTTTCTTTCGACTTCATAGTCGCCCCGCAGTTTAAGGTCATCCTCGACCTTCCTTGGCTGTTCCGGCATAACCCTACTATAGACTGGCAAAGCAAAGAAGTCCATTTCCATTCAGACTTTTGCGACAACCACTGCCTTGGTTCTATCGTTCGCCAACATTTGGGCCCTTGTCATCCTCTTCTTGATACTGCTTCTGTTGTGGATGCTGTGTCCCCCACTGTGGTCACTGTCCTTCCCAAGGAATATGAGGCCTTTAGGGACGTGTTCGATAAAGGTATGGCAGAACAACTACCGCCTCACTGCCTTATGATTGTCGAATAGATTTGGTTCCCGGAGCCAAGATACCCAACGGTCGGGTGTACTCTCTTACCCAGAAAGAAGATCTCATGCTAAAAGAGTACATAGACAAAGCATTGAGTATGGGATTCATTCGTCCCTCACGTTCTCACAGAGGTGGAGTTCCTTAGTTACGATCTAACTAGTACCGGAATTACTCCTCTGTGGCCTGGAATATACACATCTGTGCTTTAGCTTACAGACTGTTTTCCCTGAGGCGTTGTAAGACAGCAGAGACGTGCAGGATGTGTTGTTCGTAGGAGGGTGAATAAATCAGGATATCATCAAAGTATATGATTACGAACTGGTCCAGCATATCCTGAAACATATCGTTCATAAAATACTGGAAAGTCGCTGGGGCATTGCACAACCCGAAAGGCATCACACAGTATTCAAATAGACCAGGGTGGGTGTAAAAGCGGTCTTCCACTCGTCCCCATCCTGGACTCGAACGAGATTATATGCCCCTCGGAGGTCTAGTTTGGTGAACAGAACGGTGGAACCCAACTGGTCTAGCAGAACAGAAATAAGGCGCAACGGATACTTGTTGACAATTGTGATAGCGCTAAGACCCCTATAATCAATACATGGTCTTAGGTACCCCTCTTTCTTAGGGATGAAAAACAAGGGAGAGGCTGCAGGAGAACGTGAGGGACGAGTGAATCCCATACTCAATGCTTTGTCTATGTACTCTTTTAGCATGAGATCTTCTTGATTGATTGATCCATGGTAAAAGCAGTCCTCGAATGGGCAGCCCTGACAACCAGGGAGGCGTTACAATCATTCCTTCATTTTGCCAATTTTTTAGGAGATTCAACCGGTCCTTATACTCCATGGTAGCGCCCCTAACGGTTCTTACCAGTGATAAAACGCTGTTTGTCTGGAATGTCAAAGCCGAAAACACCTTTGATGCGCTAAAAGCAGCATTTACCTCGGCTCCTATTCTACAACAACCAAATCTGGATTTACCCTCTGTAGTCGAGGCGGATGCCTCTGGTGTAGCAGTGGGTGCCATCTTATCCCAAGAATGTCCTGATACCGCTGTCTTGCACCCTGTGGCCTATTTCTCCAGGAAGTTAACTCCTTATGAAAGAAACTATACCATCACTGAGAGGGAGCTGTTGGCGGTCTGCAATGCCTTCATGGAATGGAGGCATTATCTATTGGGCGCTACCCATCCTGTGAAGGTGTACACCGACCATCGCAACCTCCTCACCCTTAAGTTGGTCCAGTGTTTGACAGCACGACATGACAGATGGCATGAGTTCTTTTCCATGTTCGACTTAGTCATCACCTAACGTCCGACATCTGCACTCCAAGGCTGGCACTCTTTCCCACCTGCACAGCAGTTCAGTGCCGCAGGCATCCTAGAGGCCACTCCTGGTTCCTAACCAGGTGGTATGTGGGTGAACGCCACAATAATCTCTCTGCTCCTCCATTCAAGAATAGGTCGCTGTTTAATCTCCAGAACTGTCCGAATACAATATGGACATTGTGCACTCACTCCCCTACATCCAAGGACGGATTTACGTTCCTGAAGGGGTCTCCCGGCTCCCTGCGTTACAGTGGTGTCACGACTCCAAACTCGCTTCCCATGCGGGCAGGAGGAAAACACTGGATCTCCTAAAGAGATGGTGTTGGTGGCCCTTTATGCACCGGGAGGTGGCAGCCTACATCTCGTCCTGTGCGGTTTGTGCGCAATGTAAAACTACTCTGGTGAAACCTATGGGTCTCCTACGGCCGTTCCCGATCCCACAACAACCCTGGTATATGTTGTCGATGGATTTCATTGTGGAACTCTCCACAGTCCAAGAATACAATACCATCTGGGTCGTTGTGGATTATTTCACTAAAATGGCTCTTTTTATACCATGTTGCGGCTTTTCCTCTGCCTCAGTACTGGCTGATCTATTTCTTAGGAATTTGTTTAGATATTTTGGGCTCCTGGCCATTATTATCACTGATATGGGGTCACCATTCACGTCCCATTTCTGAAAGGCCCTCACATCCTCTTTTACACATCCTCAGTAGGATCGTTGTCTCTGTCTCCCCTCTGTTCCCCCTCCCTTTCCTCGTCACGCCTTGAAACACTTGTGTATAGGCGTGTTATGAATGCCATATCATCATAAAGATACTCTAGTGCCTACCACCCACAAAGGGATGGCCAGACAGAGCAGCTCAATGCCACGTTTGAACAGTATCTGCGCTGCCTCATTCTACAACACCAAGACACCTGGTTAACCCTTTTGGGGTCCGCAGAATTAGCATACAATAATTCATTGCATACATCCACTGGTTCTTCTCCTTTCTTTGCTCTTCACGGACAGCCCCCCCGTGAATTCCCAAACTTTTATGATCATCTGAATTGCAATGGGAAGAAGAATGTGGAATTCACTTTGGGGATGAATTGTGGTCCATGATTTGGTCCAAGACTAAAATTATATCCACATCAGCGAACCTAACCCAGACCCTTTACTTCTTCATGCATAGAGCATTTATCACCCCCAATAAGATATTTTTATCTAAATGAGCAGATAATGATTTATGCTGGTCTTGTCATTCAACCTCTGGGTGCTTTAGACATATGTTTTTTTACTGTCCCTTGGTAAAAAACATTCTGGAACCATGTTTGAAGTTTTCTTCGACGGATCTTTAAAATCTCCTTTCCCTTAAATGTAACTAATATCCTACTTGTTAGCTTAGCTCTCAACGAGGGCAAGATCAGGTCATCGTTTGTTATCCTTGACCTGATTATACTTCTGGCAATAAGCTCAATTACATCAAACTGGAAAGATTTCACTAAAATCTCCATAAACGGTTGGTCGAATAATATATGTGATGTCCACAGAATGGAGAAGTGTATTGCTAACTGACCTTCTCTCTCCTCCATACATGATAGAAGATTGCATCCTTTTGTTGATTAATTAAACGATACAAATGTTTAAAGGGATAGTCCAGTAAAAAATTTGATTTAAAAAATAGATAGGCAACATTAAAAAAAAATACTAGCACTTTTTTTAAAAAAACTTCCTATGTAAAATTTTGAGCTATTCAAGCTCAAAATTCACAAAAGCAAGCACATGGGCGCATCCTTTTTGTGAAATCGATGCCCGCCTGTGCTGGCTTTTGCGGTGTTAGGACAGTTTTTCTGAAGTCCAGTTAAGGGCCTAGCAAAACCATTCTACTGAGGCAGTACAAGACTCCACTCTTAGAATAAGGCTGTACCACCTGAGTTCGGGGTAGCGTAGACAGAGCAGCCAGGCTTATCTTAGGAGGGAGAGAGGGCAGTAGATACAGTACAAGTGAAAATTGTAATACAAATGATCCAAAGAAACACTGAAACACTATGTATTATAAAAATAAAGGATTTATTTAAATACAAGTAGGCCCAGATAAATCTAGGGGTTAAGTAAATACTGAAACATTATATGAAATCACAATATAAAACACAACACTATACTTGAAAGTACACAGACCCAAGTATAGACCTTATTTGGAACACCTAACAGTAGTTCTAGGGAAGTCAAAACCTTGTTATACACATTTAGTATAGGCCAAGCCTATTCCTTGGGAGTAAAAGACCAATGGTTACTTTTAGATTACTTTTGGTAATACAAGGACAGTAGGCCCTTCCAGTTGTACAGTGACTCTTGGAACAAATCACATAAACAGTCAACTGGACACAATACTTTTGATGAATAGTGAAACACTTATTCTAGGTGCAGTAAAAACCTATCACTACTTTTGTCATAACACACAGTTATACCAGGTGAGCAAAACCTAATGGATGTAATATACAATTACAGATGCTTTGGAAATCAGGGAACCCCAGATTGAGATAAGCAATAACTCTTGTCACTTATTTTGGATGGCACACAGCTATCACAAGGTAAGTAGAACCCACTTACTTTAACTTCACAATGAAGGGGAAAGTAAAACCCAATGTCACACTTTACAGAATAGATATTCTAGGTAGGCAACAACCTATTGTAGACTTATTAAAGACAGGCTAGCAGCAAGTCAGGGGAAGCAAGACCCAGTTGGGGGACACTCATACAGTTATCCTAACAGGACTAACCTGGTGATACCAACAGTTGGAGGACACTCATACAATTACCCTTCAGGAATAATCTGGTGAAACCAACACATTACTTTTGTAAAGAGGCACAACCTAATCACAGGAGAGTAAAATACCTTCACATCTACTTTCTTTTAGACTGGCAAAACAGTGGCTAAGGAAGGAAAGATGTTAACCATACTTTTAAGAATAGTGCATCACACATCCAAGATCAGTAAGAACTTTTGTAACTGTTCACTCTTAGAATTAAAGTTACCAACCAACTCTTTACAAGTAAGTAAAAACACTTGATTTCTTTTCTAGGCAGAAGTCCCAATCCCTTCAAAGTCTTTTCCCTTAGAGCATGAGTGTTCTCAGTGGCAGAAGGGGGTCACTAGGACTAGTGACCAACAGGCAGTGTTAGAATAAGTTCTTTAGTAGCAAAAGTCAGAGTTTCCTTAGGAAAACTGGCAACCAAGTGAGTACTTTACTTCTAGGGTTAGAAGAGGGTCCAGGGGCTTCGCAGAAGACACCCCAGCAGGATTCTAGCAGTGGGACTGGGTGTACTGGACGAGGGACCTCCCAATCACAGAAAACACCCCAGGACTACACAGAAATCCCAACAGGCTTAAGGTAAGTATATACCCAAGCCAACACAGTACCTCAGCAATGAAGAAGAGATTGCAGCAGGAGAACTTCAGGGACTGCAGCCAAATACCCGGTCACTGGATTCCTTGTCCTGGAGACTGAACACAAGACCTCAGAAGGGACTTTGCAGCAGGGATCGATGAAGAAGGCTCTAGGCAAGATTTCTCTCGCAGCTGAATGCGGTTCTGCGGGTTTGGCGCCTTTTCAAGGAGCACAGATGAAGACAGAAAATCGCGGTTGAATTCTCGTCGTTTAAAAGGTCCAGCACTCTTGTGAGGGGACTTTTTGGACTCGATTCGTGTCTCTGGAGATAGACCAAGATGCCCACGAAGTTTCAGCGAGATTCGGAATTCGGAAGACCGTGCACCGCACAGTGGCAGGAGGTCCCAGGGTATTGGGGTATTGCAAGAACGCAAGGTCGCAGGAACCCGTGGGATGGCTCAAAATGCAGGTCGTCTTGAGTCTAGTGGGTCTCACCAGGCTCTGGGTTCGGGTCGTCGATTTCGGAGGCCCCAGATCGATCGGAAGGAAGGGCTGCAGCAGGCTCCGGTTACCAAGCAGGCTCTCCGGCCGCTGGAAATCATTCCCGCCGCTTTTCCTTCGTCATCCTCTTCGGTTTTCAGTTCCAGTGGTCGACATGACTTCAGCTTCCAGGTTTCCAGTATTTATCAGGAACTGCAACACAACCTCTGCATTGTCTGCCCGCATTTTACAAGAAAGGGGCGTTTGGCTGTCCAATCAGGAGAGCCAACCCCCCACTGGGATTTGGCCCAGTTGAAGGAAGACCTAAGACAAAGGAGGGGGAAGTTTGGGACCCCTCCCCCACTTCCTGTGCTTACAGACTGACTGGAGCCTGGGCGGGGTGTCCAGGGGACTCCCGCCGAAGACAAAACTCAAACAAAGGATTTTCCCACCCTGGATGTCAGGGGAAGGAACAAGAAACGACAAGAAACACTAAAATGGCAGAAAAAGAAGACAGGGGCCATTTTGGTAAAAATGAGCACCCTTAGGTGCCTTTACTGCAGCTGTGCTTACAGCACGCGGTAAAGGTGCACCAAATTAGTAAAAGGTATCACTGCCACCAGCCATTAAAGGTAAGCTTGTCACTGTAACAGAATTGTTACAGTTTAAATGTGAAAGGGGATACATTGTATCTCCCCAGCACTCCACATAAGGTGGGGTGTGCTAGTTTCACAGAATAAGATGTAAAAGGGATCCAAAGATCCTTTCTACCCTTGGGAACTGTAGTTCACTCAAGGTTAGCACAAGAAAGTTAAATGGGGAGCCCCTAGGGCAACCCAGCAACAACAGGCACTTATTGCCAATACGTTGTTAGACATGATAACTTTAAAAAGACACTATGGAGAGTCTTAAAAATGACACCCATAAAAAGAGTTAAAGACAGGTGAGTGTGGAAAAAGGTTCCCACTCACTGAGGTATTAATGGAAAATATCTCACTAGAAAAGCAAAAAGTTCTGGAGTTGAACCAGGCAAGGAAGATTTACCATCCCTGTGGAAATCTTACCTAACACTCGTCCCCCCCAGACTAAGGAACAGGGGAAGCTAATCCTCACCTGGATAGATCTCTTGTTTCTAGTCGGTTAAACTGTTTGCTGAGTCAACTAGCAATCTTTTTGTAACCCTTGCTGTGATATTTTTTCTTACATTAGTTATCATTTGCAAACTATATGACCTACAAGTAGTGTTGGGCACTTTTCTCTTGTCTAAGGTATAGGGGATCTGTTTAAACAGTCCCTCAGAAGTTGTGACAACCTCTGAACCTACAATAGGCTTTTTAAAGGGGTTCTTATAAATAATTCCCTTAGACCTAGAGGGGTCTCCATGATTCCTCACCACCTCTCTCACATGAGCAGGTTGGGTCTCAGGTATCCTAGTTGGAGGGGTTGTGGCTAAGCATTGTACATCCTTCCACTTCCTCTTAGATCTGTTTTTACCTTGGTTAGGGTTTTCCCTTCTAACACTAGGATTTACAAGGGGGTCTTCAGCAGAAGAGCCCACAATGTCAAGGGGTTTAGCCTTAGACATATCTTTTCTGGATTTCCACCAGCTTTGGGGTTTACCAGTCCTCAAAGGCCTAGTTAGGTTTCCATCTTGTCTATCCACCCCTTCCTCAGAAGTAGTGTGGGTCAAAGACTTTAGAATTGGAACTGAAATGGTAGAGCATGGTTTGTGCTCCCATTTCCCTAATAGTCTAGATTTTGATTTGCCTTTGTTAGAGGTTGCCCTGCTAACATTAGGACTTACAGTAGGATTCGCTATAGAGGATCCTGCTGGTTTAGAGTGGTCTCTTGAAACAGAGACCCTAGCCTTGTCAGAACACCTATCCATCTCTCCTGTAGGAGTAGTTGGAGTCACAGGCTTTTTATTAGAAGGCCTAGTAAGAAAGCTACTCTTAGGTTTCTTATAACTCTTTTTGGTGTTCAGTTTTTCAGGCCTAGAAGTTACATTCTGGGCACTCTGAACTGAAGGAGAAAACTCAATTCCTACCTTGGGGTCAAGGAAACTCCTTGCCCTCTTAGGGTTGTTAAAAACACCTAAGCTTTGTACATCCATCTGGATCACCTCCACTGTAAGTGGGTTTTCAGGCGTATCCAGGTTTAGAGTTTTTGGAACCATTTCCACTGGAAGTGGGTTTTCAAATGTTTCAGCCACTACAGGTTTAACTGAAGGGGCCTTTATTCTAAAGGACATACACCACACAGGGTGTGTGACATGAACACTAAGGTTCTTGTCAGGTTCAACAAAGTTTTTACACAGTGTTATAGATTGGACAGGAATACATAAGTTTCTATCCACAGGTTGAACCACTTCCACTCTAGGTGGGGTTTCAAGAGGTTCTATACACTCAGTGTTAACTGAAGGTGGGGTCACAGCAGTGACCTGGTTAATGGTATTACACCATATGGGTACTAGGACAGAAGTTTTTAAGTTTCTGGGAACTAGTTGAACCACTTCCACTACATGTGGTTTTTCAAGAGGCTCTAGCACCTTAGCAGCAGCTAAAGGTGGGGTCACAGGAGTGACCTCTAGCTTTGTGGGCCTAGGGGCTTTGTCCCTATTTGAAGTTATGGGTGCTACACCCAAGTGCCCTTCAGAGTGGCAGTTAATGCCTTTTATCTCTAAAGAGGGGTCTCCTAAGGGGACCTCTCTTACTTCAAGGTTAAGAGCCTCAGCCTTTTTACAAGGAGGCTCAGCTGAGTCTAAGACCACAGCTTTTCTGCTATACTCAGTATTGACAGATTTCTTAAGGGATGAGGAGACAGCACTTTTTGACCTACATCTATGCTCAGAGTCCCTTAAGGAGTATAGATATGTAGAAGTTGTTTCCTTATATCTATCTATGAGAGCTGTTTTTACCCTATCCCAGTTACCTATTTCTACTTCAGGTAAGTCCAAGAGCACATGGTAGTCCCTCTTGGGAAGTCTAAAAAGAACCCAGGGTATTCTATCACTCTCACACAGACCAAACCTTTTACAAGTGAGGTCAAAAGTTTTCAGCCATACAACAATGTCACACTTCAGATCATACTGACTCACCAATTCTGGAAACCTGGAAGCTGAAGACATAGAAGAACTGGAAAAAGAAGAGGGGTGCAGAAAATGGTCTTCTACAGACCTGTTATACTTTTTCTCATAGTCCCACATCTTCATATTGTTTTCCCACAGGAATTTTCTTATATTCAGTTCCTTAGATATCTCAGAGCACATGGTAGGCAGTAAGGTAGAGGCAAGAGAAGGAGAGGGGGGTGAACTAACATCCTCCTCATCAGAACCCTCATCATCCTCCTTTGAGGAGTTTGGACAGCTGTCTGAACCCTCATCATCCTCACTCCCAGCAATATTGTAAGAAGTGGACACAGGTTCACTGAAACCATGCATATGGTCCCATAACCTTTGAAATAATTCAAGCTTACTTCCTTCACAATTGAGGCCCTTCTCTATACACATTATGACCAAATGTTCTATTGCAGCATAAGAGGAGTCCTCAGGCCTAAAGCAGGCCATGGTGTTGGTTCTTGTGTTAAATACAATAAGTACACTTTACCTTGGCTAAACCAAACCTACTGGATGGTTTCCTTTGGACACAAAGTATATCAATAATCAATGTAATGCAATCCACCTTGATCCCAGCGCATGCCAACAGTGTTAGGACAGTTTTTCTGAAGTCCAGTTAAGGGCCTAGCAAAACCATTCTACTGAGGCAGTACAAGACTCCACTCTTAGAATAAGGCTGTACCACCTGAGTTCGGGGTAGCGTAGACAGAGCAGCCAGGCTTATCTTAGGAGGGAGAGAGGGCAGTAGATACAGTACAAGTGAAAATTGTAATACAAATGATCCAAAGAAACACTGAAACACTATGTATTATAAAAATAAAGGATTTATTTAAATACAAGTAGGCCCAGATAAATCTAGGGGTTAAGTAAATACTGAAACATTATATGAAATCACAATATAAAACACAACACTATACTTGAAAGTACACAGACCCAAGTATAGACCTTATTTGGAACACCTAACAGTAGTTCTAGGGAAGTCAAAACCTTGTTATACACATTTAGTATAGGCCAAGCCTATTCCTTGGGAGTAAAAGACCAATGGTTACTTTTAGATTACTTTTGGTAATACAAGGACAGTAGGCCCTTCCAGTTGTACAGTGACTCTTGGAACAAATCACATAAACAGTCAACTGGACACAATACTTTTGATGAATAGTGAAACACTTATTCTAGGTGCAGTAAAAACCTATCACTACTTTTGTCATAACACACAGTTATACCAGGTGAGCAAAACCTAATGGATGTAATATACAATTACAGATGCTTTGGAAATCAGGGAACCCCAGATTGAGATAAGCAATAACTCTTGTCACTTATTTTGGATGGCACACAGCTATCACAAGGTAAGTAGAACCCACTTACTTTAACTTCACAATGAAGGGGAAAGTAAAACCCAATGTCACACTTTACAGAATAGATATTCTAGGTAGGCAACAACCTATTGTAGACTTATTAAAGACAGGCTAGCAGCAAGTCAGGGGAAGCAAGACCCAGTTGGGGGACACTCATACAGTTATCCTAACAGGACTAACCTGGTGATACCAACAGTTGGAGGACACTCATACAATTACCCTTCAGGAATAATCTGGTGAAACCAACACATTACTTTTGTAAAGAGGCACAACCTAATCACAGGAGAGTAAAATACCTTCACATCTACTTTCTTTTAGACTGGCAAAACAGTGGCTAAGGAAGGAAAGATGTTAACCATACTTTTAAGAATAGTGCATCACACATCCAAGATCAGTAAGAACTTTTGTAACTGTTCACTCTTAGAATTAAAGTTACCAACCAACTCTTTACAAGTAAGTAAAAACACTTGATTTCTTTTCTAGGCAGAAGTCCCAATCCCTTCAAAGTCTTTTCCCTTAGAGCATGAGTGTTCTCAGTGGCAGAAGGGGGTCACTAGGACTAGTGACCAACAGGCAGTGTTAGAATAAGTTCTTTAGTAGCAAAAGTCAGAGTTTCCTTAGGAAAACTGGCAACCAAGTGAGTACTTTACTTCTAGGGTTAGAAGAGGGTCCAGGGGCTTCGCAGAAGACACCCCAGCAGGATTCTAGCAGTGGGACTGGGTGTACTGGACGAGGGACCTCCCAATCACAGAAAACACCCCAGGACTACACAGAAATCCCAACAGGCTTAAGGTAAGTATATACCCAAGCCAACACAGTACCTCAGCAATGAAGAAGAGATTGCAGCAGGAGAACTTCAGGGACTGCAGCCAAATACCCGGTCACTGGATTCCTTGTCCTGGAGACTGAACACAAGACCTCAGAAGGGACTTTGCAGCAGGGATCGATGAAGAAGGCTCTAGGCAAGATTTCTCTCGCAGCTGAATGCGGTTCTGCGGGTTTGGCGCCTTTTCAAGGAGCACAGATGAAGACAGAAAATCGCGGTTGAATTCTCGTCGTTTAAAAGGTCCAGCACTCTTGTGAGGGGACTTTTTGGACTCGATTCGTGTCTCTGGAGATAGACCAAGATGCCCACGAAGTTTCAGCGAGATTCGGAAGTCGGAAGACCGTGCACCGCACAGTGGCAGGAGGTCCCAGGGTATTGGGGTATTGCAAGAACGCAAGGTCGCAGGAACCCGTGGGATGGCTCAAAATGCAGGTCGTCTTGAGTCTAGTGGGTCTCACCAGGCTCTGGGTTCGGGTCGTCGATTTCGGAGGCCCCAGATCGATCGGAAGGAAGGGCTGCAGCAGGCTCCGGTTACCAAGCAGGCTCTCCGGCCGCTGGAAATCATTCCCGCCGCTTTTCCTTCGTCATCCTCTTCGGTTTTCAGTTCCAGTGGTCGACATGACTTCAGCTTCCAGGTTTCCAGTATTTATCAGGAACTGCAACACAACCTCTGCATTGTCTGCCCGCATTTTACAAGAAAGGGGCGTTTGGCTGTCCAATCAGGAGAGCCAACCCCCCACTGGGATTTGGCCCAGTTGAAGGAAGACCTAAGACAAAGGAGGGGGAAGTTTGGGACCCCTCCCCCACTTCCTGTGCTTACAGACTGACTGGAGCCTGGGCGGGGTGTCCAGGGGACTCCCGCCGAAGACAAAACTCAAACAAAGGATTTTCCCACCCTGGATGTCAGGGGAAGGAACAAGAAACGACAAGAAACACTAAAATGGCAGAAAAAGAAGACAGGGGCCATTTTGGTAAAAATGAGCACCCTTAGGTGCCTTTACTGCAGCTGTGCTTACAGCACGCGGTAAAGGTGCACCAAATTAGTAAAAGGTATCACTGCCACCAGCCATTAAAGGTAAGCTTGTCACTGTAACAGAATTGTTACAGTTTAAATGTGAAAGGGGATACATTGTATCTCCCCAGCACTCCACATAAGGTGGGGTGTGCTAGTTTCACAGAATAAGATGTAAAAGGGATCCAAAGATCCTTTCTACCCTTGGGAACTGTAGTTCACTCAAGGTTAGCACAAGAAAGTTAAATGGGGAGCCCCTAGGGCAACCCAGCAACAACAGGCACTTATTGCCAATACGTTGTTAGACATGATAACTTTAAAAAGACACTATGGAGAGTCTTAAAAATGACACCCATAAAAAGAGTTAAAGACAGGTGAGTGTGGAAAAAGGTTCCCACTCACTGAGGTATTAATGGAAAATATCTCACTAGAAAAGCAAAAAGTTCTGGAGTTGAACCAGGCAAGGAAGATTTACCATCCCTGTGGAAATCTTACCTAACATGCGGCACTAATGAAGGAAAAGCCAGCCAGCTGTAGTAAACAAAAGCTACCTCTGGGTGGCTTTTCCTTCGTTGGTGCTGTACGCGGAGGACGGGGACCGGAGACCAGAGCAGGAAAGCTGCAGCTGAATCTCGGTAAGTGCTATTTATTTTTTTTAAAAAATAAGCACTAGCTGCGTTTTTTTTTGTAAGTTTTCCGGGCTGGAGGAGCCCGGAAAACTTAGAAATAAAACCGCGGCTTTAAAAACGTTGTATTTATGTTTGCGGTCAATTTTGAAGCGACCGCAAACATAAATACAACGTGGTGTTTGAAAACGCTGCGGTTTTTCTTTCCAAGTTTCTCAGGCTCCTCCGGCTCGGAGGAGCCTGAGAAACTCGGGAAGAAAAACCGCAGCATTTTCAAATACAACCGTGTTGTGTTTCTGCCTGCTGTGGCTATCACTTTGGGTCTCCGGTGCTCCACCAGGGGAGCACCGGAGACCCAAAGTGAAAGCCAAGGCAGGCAGAAAAATACAACACGGTTGTGTTTCTGCCTAAATCTGCTTTCTCATTTAGGGCTCTCGGGGGCCCGAGAGCCCCAAATGGGAAAGCAGATTTAGGCAGAAACACTGCAGCATTTAGCATTTCCCATTTGGGGCTCTCGGGCCCCCCGTGGGGAGCCTGAGAGCCCCAAATGGGAAATCAGATTTAGGCAGAAACACTGCAGTATTTAGCATTTCCCATTTGGGGCTCTCAGGCCTCCCGTGGGGAGCCCGAGAGCCCCAAATGGGAAATCAGCTGTAGGCAGAAACACTGCGGCATGTAAACACAACCGCGTTGTGTTTCTAACTGCCTTGGCTTTCACTTTGGGTCTCCGGTCTCTGGGGGAGCACCGGAGACCCAAAGTGATAGCCACAGCAGGCAGAAACACAACGCGGTTGTGTTTGAAAACGCTGCGGTTTTTCTTTCCGAGTTTATCAGGCTCCTCCGAGCCGGAGGAGCCTGAGAAACTTGGAAAGAAAAACCGCAGTGTTTTCAAACACAACGTTGTATTTATGTTTGCGGTCGCTTCAAAAGCGACCGCAAACATAAATACAACGTTTTTAAAGCAGCCTGGAAAACTTAGAAAAAAAAACGCAACTAGTGCTTATTTTAAAAAATAAATAAATAGCACTTACCGAGATTCAGCTGCAGCTTTCCTGCTCTGGTCTCCGGTCCCCGTCCTCCGCGTACAGCACCAATGAAGGAAAAGCCACCCAGCGGTAGCTTTTGTTTACTACAGCTGGCTGGCTTTTCCTTCATTAGTGCCGCAAAAGCAAAAGCCAGCACAGGCGGGCATCCATTTCACAAAATGGATGCGCTCATGTGCTTGCTTTTGCGAATTTTGAGCTTGAATAGCTCAGAATTTTACATAGGAAGTTTAAAAAAAAAAGTGCTAGTATTTTTTTTTATGTTGCCTATTTATTTTTTAAATACATTTTTTTACTGGACTGTCCCTTTAAGCTTCCCTGTATTGCTAATCCTATCTACAGTTGTGTGGCTATTTTGCTTTATCCGATCATCTATATAAGATAAACCCCCCACTTTTCTGTCTTTTTTTCTCTCCTCTTCCACCATTTTTCATCATCGCTATTATCCCTCTTCTCCTCTCAATTAATCTGAGTAATTTACTCATAAGTACATGAATTCATGATAATTCTGTTCTTAGCAATTACGTAAAAAATATCTTCAAAGTTAATGAATTTCATGCTCTATTTGTTCTTAATTATTACATTACAGAATGTACTTTAATGATCGTAAATGTTATGTCATATAATTGATTGCTCATATATACTCAGATTGTAATTGTTTATTCTGGTACAAAATAAAATAAAAACTTCAAACAAAACAAAAACAATGGGGGTCATTCCGAGTTTGGAGGCAGCCATGGTGCTATTAGCACCATGGCTGCCTCCAAACATGGGTCCGTGGTGTCGGAATGGGGATTTACTGGAACATTCCGACCTATGCGGACCGGTAAGTCCCCATTTCGAAAACCATTCCCCATTCCCGTTTGAGCCCCCATAGGGCTGAATGGGAATGGGAAGGAGCTAATAATAGGCCCGCAAATTGCAGGCCTGTTATTAGCTCCATGGTCCCTTAACGGGTCCCGCTCAGGGCGGCTGGTAAAACCAGCCGGCCCTGGTGGGACCCGCTAAGGGACCTCGTAATAGGGCGGTAGGGGGTTAACGGCACCGGCATGCTTACGGGTGCCGTTAACCCCCTACCGCCATGGGTCGGAATGACCCCCAATGTCTTAGACCAAGTAACCGGACAGACTCAAAGCAGATGGTAAAATACTGCTTTTATCTCAATGAAGCAAAGCAGGGTTAATAATCATTCATCAAATTGATTGATGCAGGATCACAATGTCTTCTTGATTATACTTAGTTTATTTAATGCTAGGTGTGCCATCTATGACGTCATCCGACTTGGCAAACCATAAATTCCATTGGCGGGAGGGATTGGGAACATATCTACATATAGAATTGTATACTGGTTAATAACTCATTGTTGTATTGTTTATTAATTTGTATAGCGCACCGGGCCGTTAAGCAACTGGGCGCTTGTGAAGTCTTAGGTTACATTTCCATACGTATCATACTTTTTCATATATATCATACAGTAACCATCAGGGTTGAATATACATATATATTTTACATTTACCATCAAGGTAACAGTTATGGGTGCATATAAATAGATTACATTTACAATTGACGGTAGCATACAGGATAAGCAGAGGTATACAGAGAGGAGCGTTAGCACGGGTGTGTTAATCTTAACGCAAGTGTCTTAGTAGGTGGAAGCTGGCCAATTCAGGGTGATACGTCAGCAATAGTTGGTGTGTAGCCATCATTTAGCATTGGTTTTGAAGGAGTGGAAGGAAGAAGTGGCTCTTATGGAATCCGGGATAGAGTTCCATAGGTGAGGTGAGCTGCCAGTACTGGGAAACTAGAGCTTCCGGTTCTTTTCAGGTTGAAGTCGGGGATTCTGATACTATTGGTTTGAGCCTTTCTGATGGGACGTTTGGATGTGTATTTAGTGAATTCCTCTGTGAGGTATGCAGGTGCTTTGTTATTGAGACAGTTATGCGTAATGTTCAGGGTTTTGAGTTTGATTCTGTCATTGATGGCTAGCCAGTTGACGGCTCTTCTTTGGTCAGAAATGTGCTGTCCTTTGGGGATGCCTAGTGCTGTTCTAAGAGCGTTATTTTGCAGAGTTTGAAGTTTATTGGAGTTGTGTTTACTAGTGTCTAGATAAAGTGCATTGCGGTAGTCTAGTTTCGATAGGATTAGGGCCCTTGCTATAGTGATGCAGCTGTCAGTGGACAGAAATGGTTTACATGCATGAATTAGTTTACAAGTGTAACTTGTTGCTGACGCTGTGGCATTTACTTGCTTGTCAAGGTTAAGGGCTGAGTCTAAATAGAAGCCTAAGGTTTTGATTGGCTTCCCCTTTTCTGTAGGACATGCCCTAAGCTACCTCTACATATGTGGCTCACTGATTACAGCAAAGATTATGACAGCAGAATAATACTTGCAACATTATATGTAAAAGTGCATGGCAGGCTTTTCTGATTGTTTGGCAACCCAAATCCAACCTTGGACATTCTCCTCGCTAGCAGCACGTACATAGAAATGAAACCGAGGTTCTTGGAGATGTGTCAGCTCTCCCCTTGTGTTATCAATTGGTCTACCCTCTCATCGGTAGGCCTCATACCAATGTTGTCTGTTTGAAGATTGACCTTGCCAGTCTGCACTGTCTCGGAACATTCAAGGAAGTGAATGCACACCATTATCTTCTTAGCTTCAAGCCTAATCAATAGCCCTTGTTTGCAAACTCTTTGTCACGTGTTACAAGACCATGAATTTGTCAATTTCGATGGTGAATTCAACACTATTTGATTCAATTCTACTTGGTGCAGTTGCTCCTCTTGGCCTTTAGAGACTTGCTTGCTGCATCCCATATAAACTTTGTGCAATTTTAATTGTCCAATGCTTGGCATCCGCAAGTGTTCTTGTTCCTCCTAATCTTGGGAAATAAGTCCTTTGCACATGATCTGCTCATTGCACTCCCTTCATACTTTACCTTCATCTCTCAAAATAGCATTCTTGGTCCCAGGCCAATGTACTCCTCTATTTTTCAAGGTGAAACAACTTCTTCATCATCTTTTCAATTTGGGATTCTGGGCTCGTGTTTTGAGGTAATTGGGTTGATTGACATGAGCCGCCGTCCATCTTGTTGTAATGGTCGTCCTAAACGTTGAATTATATGTGTTCTTTCTTTCTACCTTGCATTTCATTGTATTTACAGTTGTTGACCGGTGAGTAACTTCATTCTTCTTTGTGTTCATGATTACTCTATCATTGAATATATGTTTGTTCTTAGTTCTTTAATTACATTGTCATTCTTAAGAATTTTCATATTGTTTCAGCATAGGTTCTTACAACTTCTTTATGACATTCTTTTGCTGTCATGAGACTTTGTTTTAACGTACATCCATTCTGTTAATGGCTGCATTTCGACAGCTCGGCAAGGGGTATCCTTCTTCGTAACTTTCCTCCATTATATCAGCTTGTGGGTACACTCTAAATGGTTGCCTGAGTGCATATCGTCTCTCATATACTCGACATGGTACAGGAATGTTGCAAGTATACATACATGCATGGGTTCCCAAATTGTGGCTCTTTGTCTGTCATTCCAATAGGATGGTGCTAAGGGGTGGAGACCAGGGAGAAGGTGTCTGCCTGCTCCTCTACAGTACCATGGCCTCCTCTCGATTTCTGAGATGGTGGCCAGGTTAGAGAGCGCCTAGCTCTTTCTTTTATTAGCATTTTCAACATATACTGCCCCCTTTCCCTCCTCCCCAGCTCCCTTTCCCTCCTTTGCTCCTTTCTCCCTTCCCCTGCACTCTTTCCCTCTTTCCCTCCCCCCTTTTCCCCACCCGTGCCTCCCTTTTTCCCATCCTCTTCCCCCCTTTCCCCTCCCCATGTCCGACTATTAGTCCAGGAAACGATACATAAATTGTCACCTCCAGATGTGATCCAGCTTCTACATTATGTCTAGTTTTCTCACATTTTGGGGGCACCATTGTTGCATGTAGTCTCCCCGGAGATAGTCCAATATCATTACCCAATTCTGGCGCAATGTGTCCCCTTCACCCTATACCCCGTATGTAACCCATTCCATGGTGCTACCCTCCACACCTTATGGAGCCATTCTATGTGCAGGGGAGGCGCCAAGACTAGCCAGGCCGCTATTGGCAGTATCATAAATGCTTTGCGCTGAGGTCTCGTAGGGATTTTGAATTCAGGGTCAAAAAGGCTGCACAGCCATTCCTTTGGGGAATAGGTTGGCGGACTGCACACCATGTGTTGTATCTGACCACTAACGTCCTCCCAGAAGTCTTTCATTATCGGGCAATCCCACAATACATGCCTCCAGTCGCCTCTCCCCGAGCATCCCCTCCAGCATTCTTGTGTCCCCCCTGGATATATTGGGTGCAATCTTTCTGGTGTACAGTGCCATTGCACCTTTATCCTGTGCCAGGCCTCTCTGGTTTGTATGGGTCTAGTTCATTTTGGTATTTGTTCCCAGAGGGTTTCCCAGTGTTTTACAGGTATTTCTTACCCAAGTGTTGTTTGCCATTGCAACATATATGTCCATGTACGCTCTGGGCCCTCTCCCTGTAGGATATGACATGATATGCTAGGATAGGATATTTATAACTCGCTTAATACTCGGAGTTCTCTAAGCGCAGACCCACATGATATGATATGATATGATATGATAGGATAGGTTATTTATAACGCACTTAATACCCAGAGGTTTCTAAGCGCGGACTCACATATAGGCTTTGTCGCCAGCTGTTTGTCCCCTGCATGTTTTGTAATAAACTTCTCGAATGGCGTTACTTCCCTGTGCACTGCCCGTTGTATTCCGGGTTGTTTCAGCCAGTGCCTCAACAGATAGGTGTAAGGAAGGCCTGGTTATCAGAAGTACGACAGACACGAGGAGTTCAATCCAAGGGTGTTTATTGAACCGTATATGGGTGAGAAAAACACTTAATCTAAGCCTAAATCTAAGATGGCAGCAAACTACAACCATCAAAATAAAGAAAACGCTGTCCTAATGGTATTGTATCCAAACAAAATGGCCTATACTAATAAACCTATTGCCAAATCCTTACTCTATATAACAAAAGTGTGTGGGACCATGATATGTATAACAAATGACTGTAGTGCCAAAGGAAATGTCCAAAAGGTTTCCGGTAGTTGAGAACTTCTGAACTAATGCACTCCCTTCCCCGCGTTACATCACGGGACAAGGCGGAACAGCGGCATACCTGTGAGCACTGCTTGAGTCTATAGGCATCAGGAAGCAGTTTCTTCAGAACGGCAGGATCCCTCAAATCACTGTCCTTTGCTTGGCATCCCAAGCTCTCACCATGCAGGATTCCCCTCTTCCCCGGCTTTCTCGTGATACCCATTTGTTGGGTTCACCTTTGTCTTTACACCAATGTTCAGTCACTTTATCAAAAACGCAGGATTCCCCTTCTCTTGCTTTCACTTGGCATCCCTCCGTTGGGTTCACTGTTGCCTTCAAATCACAGTTCAGTTAAGTTTACCAGTTCTATTAGCTTATAACACTGAGGAGCTCTTAATGTCTTTTTAAGCAAATATTTGGTTCACTTCAACGATTCACTCAGATCTCCCTACTGCGGGGTCAGACCTTCCTCTGTAGGCAGTTCTGGCTTCCCTCGGTCGGGTGCGATCCTTCAACTGCTAGCATCACACTTGTTACTTTGCAATCTTTCAAGCTTTCACTTCCAAGTACTTGCCAGTTCAATACAGAGACCTCCAATAGACGATTGCGTCTCGCTGGTTCACTCTGTTATATTGTAGCAAGTGCGGTTACTTTCAACACATCAGGCTTCTGTTTCTCACGGCTGCCATCCTACGCGCAACCCACAATACTGGATACAGTTCAAAGGTTTATACCGGCCTCATCTCCCGAGGCCTTCTGGTATCTGCAGTACTTAGTTAGCATCACAGGGGTAATACATCCTTACATTAGCTTTATCCTTCGCGTCACCTCCTGTCAAAGACTTTCAACTGTACGAGGGGGTCTTGTACCCATGACTTTATCCTCGTATGACCACTTTGACTATTCGCCTCCTCTCTCGGGTATTCTCAAGTGCTTCAGATTTCTTTCACGGCTTCTCTCACACGCACTCAGCATTCTTCATTCTTGCTACAATGTGATTTCACTCGTGGTTTCTCGACAGCCCAACAAGCCTTCAAACGTTAATGTCATTTTCATTCATCAACATAAGACGGTCTCCCATTTCACTCACCCGCAGCGGCTGGTACATTTTATCAAGACCTTCCGTTTAGTCAAGGCTTTTGGCCCAGCGCGCTCATCTCCTTTCAAGTCCTCACACTGCACATGAAGGAGGTACCGCCGTGACCTTCTGCAGTAGCAGCGTGTTGCCCCTTTGGGATGCTGCAGCGACCTTCACCCTGCAGTTGGTAGGACCTCGGCCTTTCATTCGCCTCCTGGTCCTGTCTGCTCTGCTTCCATGATCGCGTCACCTTCCCAGGATTTCCTGCCCTTTCATTCTGCTGGTCTTGCGTGCTTCGGTTGCCCTTCTCGCCTTGCTCTTTTAGGGTCTCCCTACGCCGGATTAGGACCCCTCTCCTCAAGATTTATAGTCCACAGAGAAGACTTCCCTCTGCCGGGCTCGAGCCTCCTCTCAACATTCACGGTTTACAAAATATTTTTTTGGACTCCCATGACCAGAATGCACTGTAATTATTTTGCTCCCACTTCACAGCGCCCCAAAACAGCATTCCATGGTTTTGGGAGCTGCAGGAGCCATTAGGGGGATGTTTAAATGAGGGTCAGTTCCCTCTCGACACTGCAGTCTCCTCTGAACTCACAGGGCTGGCGTTTGTGCAGTTGTCTCCTCCTCTAGGTCTCCCAGGATCTCTGCAGCTCCCTTTTGTTCATTCTCTGGCTTCCCGGCACCTTCCAGCATCCCCAACTCGCTCAAAGTGTGCCTTTGATTTTTCACCTTTTATACTTCCTGGCAGAGGTAATTAGTTTCAGGTGTGCCTAGTTCACTGTACCTGGCCTCATTACTGGGACAGTCTGCTGTCAAAAGGAAAGAGTCTATCTTCTGTTTCTGAGCATGTTTCTCATCAGTAATCTTCATCCACCCAGTTACTCTCCTTCTCGTCTCAGTGTTTGAGTGAAAAAGGGGAGAGGGAGTTGGTAAGTCGGTAAATCCTGTATAGTAAGATGGGGAAGAGGTCAAAAAGGAAAGGGGATACTGCGTCTCGCCATCGGGTGCCCCTACCCTACACCCTGAGGATCCCTCACCTAGGTGATCCTCCTGCTCTAGCCCACCCCCAGGAACTGGATCCAACAGCGATGGCCGTGTCCTGGCCACCAGGATGACAAATCCCCAGGGACTAGTACATGAGACACCCTCTGGTTACTCACATAGAATTCCAACCTATCTTTTTCATTCAGCCCAAGCTGTTGTACACTCCTCAAAGGACCGGACCTCACCTGCCACCATCATGTCTCCCACCTTTCTACACCCCTCGCCACCTTGCACAAGAACCCTGGCTTGTCCCGGGGGAGAACTGCGGGTTCCAAACAGTGGGGTAAACAGAGATGGGTTCGCAGTTAGGTCACAGTGTCTAAGTAGGCGATCCCTCAGATCGCAAACTACCAATAATATCTGGCTTATACCTACATTTCGGGTCCTGTCTTCCCTATTTAACCATAGTAACCCCTCCAAGAGTTTCCCTGCTACCGCCCTGTGGATCCTAGCCCACGGTTTGGACATGTCCTTTGAGAACCATTGGCGTAGAACCCGCAGTTGGGCAGCTGCATAATATTTGGCAAGACTCGGAAGACCTAAACCCCCTTCAATCTAGGAGCCATCAAAGTCTCTAGGGCTATTCTAGGACATTTGTTTTGCCATATGAATTGTGATATTAACTTGATGACTGCCTTGAAATACGATTGTGGAACCTTATCAGGGAGCGCCTGGAATCTAGGAAGTGTGGTCATTTTTATTGTAGCTATGCTCCCCAGCCATGATATGTGCAAGGGGTCCATCTGCTTAGGTCTGCCTTTATCTTGGAACGCAGCCCCGGATAGTTTGCCCCATATATGCCTGAAATGGGCATTGTTAGGTTTACTCCAAGATAGGCGACCGGGTTCTGCTATTTTGAACGTGGAGAATGTTGGCAGCTCGGATTTTACCATATTGACCACCTTTACTCCTGAGACTTTCTCCATGTTGGAGAGTTTGTTAAGTAGTGACGGTATTGAGGTTTCTGGCTGTGCCAGGGTCATCAACATATCATCAGCAAAGGCCGCTATTTTGTGCTCCTTTTCGGCATCAAGCGATATCAATATTGCGGAAACCGATGACGCTCCACCTTTTCAATCAGATGGGACACCTTCCTAGTATTGTCCTATGTCGGTCGTCCCTTTATAAATCCGGATTGGTCTGTACCAACCAGGTCAGGGAGGAACAGTGACAATGTGGCCACCAGGACACGTATAGATCTTAGCGTCCAGGTTTAATAGTGCAATGGGCCGATAGGAACCGCAGATCGTCGGGTCTTTGTTGGGTTTGCTAAGCACACTACCTTTGCCTCCACCATTGACTGGGTCACTGTTCCTCTATGGCTGATTGAGTTGAAGAGACGCGTTAGCCTCGAGCCCAGTTGTTTACAATATTTTTGATAGAAACACGCCGGGTACCCATCTTTCCCTGGAGTTTTGTTACGTGGCAGGCCCTAGATTACAGCCTCCACTTCTTCCCCTGTGATTTCTTCCTCCAGCTGTTGCCTGTCAGAATGTAGCCAGTTTCCACATTGGAACCTGTCTAAAATCTTGCTTTACTGCCCGTTGGTTGGGATTATCAGATTTATAGAGTGACCTAGAAAATTCCTCAAAGGAACCCACTATCGTTTCTGTAACTGTAGCTATCGACCCATCCGGTTGTTCATGGCTGTTATGGTACGGTTCGCCTCTGCCTGTCTCATTTGCCCGGTTAGAAGCCTGTTTGCTCTGTTCGTGCTTACATAATAGTGCTGCCTTGTATTCAATAGAGATCGTTCTGCCCTGCGTGAGCAGAGTAATTCTAGTTGGGCTCTAAGTTCTTTAAATCTTTTGTTTATAGCTTTACACTTTTTCCCTGCTAAGGTCAACGTGGTCTCCCGTATGTGGGATTCGAAGTCTGTTTCCATGGCTGCTCTTTGTTTCTGCTTTTGGGATTGAAGATGTCCCTACATTACTGATTCGACTGCCCCCCAGATCCCTTCTTGTGTTGGTTCCTGTTTCTCGTTGCAAAGTACTGGAAAACACTCATCTATCTTGTCTCCCAACCGCTCCACCACCATTTCATCTGACAATATCTCCCAAGGAAGCAACCAGGACCACCATATGATCAAATGTACATCTAGGCACAATAAGTGGTTGCCACGGGCATAAACAACGCTGCGGCGCGCCGAGTGAGAAAAAGAAAGGGTTACACATAGAGATACGATATGGGAGAGCAGCAAAGCGTGCAGGTGTGTTGTTGATCCAACCATGCTACGCAGCATCATCATGTATATCGTGCAATCAGTATTTAGACAAGCCTTGCGGTTTACTTTTAATAGACGGGACCGTTCTGGTAACAGCACCAGCAGTTATGAGAACTCGGAGCACGGATACATTGGGGTGTTTTACCAATGTGATCAATTAGAAAGGCACGAAATGAGGTGACATCACTTGCAGTGTCCCAATCTCTAATGAGCCCACACGTCAGTTAAAATGAGGCATGACAGAGAATTACACATTGCAGTAAAAATAAGAACTGAGGAGAAACGAAGCAGACAAATAAGCACAGAAATGCACACACACTTATTTGCTATCATTTATGTGATGCAGATTATGGAGAGATTTGGTTGAAAACCATACGCTCACTGCATATGCAGACGCTGGGGATATAGCTCCCAAATAAAAGACAAAGAAGGACAGAAAGGTAACAAGACATTTATTTTGATCTGGGATGTGGTGGAAGATTAGGGAAGGTTTCCTTAAACATAATATTTGAGGACAATGAGTAACCTACCAGTCTATGAAGACATAAAAGAAGTATTCTTATTCTTTTCTCAATAGAGACCACTGTGACTCTCAGGGATATTATACAGAGAAAAGGCCGTACCCCCCCTAAGAGAGAATAAGGTTAGTGTCAATCTTCTGAACGCCAACGGGGTCATGGTGTGATATCACCTTAGTGATACTACTTATTTATACTTTTCAAGATTTATTTCTAGAGACCCGAAGAAGTAGCTAAGAGGCCGAATAATTTGTTGGAGATGTTTATAGAATCTATTTTTGTCCTAACGAAGATTTCCTTATTTATCAACAAAACCGTGGCGTATGAATGGAGTTTGCTTTGAAGGGCCGAAGCGCACGAGTGTCGACATTGTTTTATCCAATCAATGTTTTTTGAGAAAATTGTTTTTTAAAAAACATAAAGAGATGATGGAATAATTGATCTTAAGGGAACTTGAAAGATATGATGGTATATTAAAAGAAAGGACTATAAATGAGTGTGGTGTGAGAAACCGGAGGGTGTTCTCACTGGTAGACCCCGGGGATCATTTGTTCAGGTGGCCAGTATGTATGATTGGCTGGTGTGTGGTTTTTTAGAAGTAATAAATCAGAAGAAATGTATATCTGTTGAAAAACAATAAATATTAACTTTAAAATTGCATACATTTTTCTAGTGAAAAGTAAAATTGCATATATTTTTCTATTTTTCAGTAATAGGAGCACAGAAAGCTGTAAGGTTCACGAGTTCACTGTTTTTGAAATCACAACATGAATGGGAGAAGAGGGTAGTGTGTGTTGTTGCGTTATTGGTATTGAACATCCCTGTTTGAATACACACCCCATGACAAAAAATATCGAGGGATAGACCTGTTATTTAACAACTCTCTATAAGTGTCCTTCCAAGGGATTTGCTTTTACACGATGGGCAAAACCTAAAAGGAGTTTTCACCATAGCGGATGGAAAAAGCAGCCAGACAAAAGGAGGAGGAGGCGGATGGGCAAAGAAAAGGCATTCTCAAGAGAATAGTCAGTAGAAATGTATCCCAACTCCCCCTGCTTTAAAGCAGTGAAGAAACAGCCACCAAGCGGCAGAGGGTGGAGTATTGGCAAAACGGGATCCGCCGTCGAGAAGGATGTCAATAGGTTGTCAAACAGCCATCAAAGATTTCTTGCAATGGAAACAAGATACGACAAGTAGCAATATAAACCGGAAAGCAGGAACAAAGTGTGGGTGCGATTTCTCGCCGTCGCCAGCAACCAGTAAATGGGAACCCTATGAACTCAGACAGAAGCCGAGAAAGAGAAACATTACTTTATTATCTCACAAACATTCGCGAATGGGCTGCAAGTTCGCACGTCTCGCAAAGCAAGTCGTCGAAGTGCCGCGCCTCATTGTACATTGTGGCTTTATTTATACAGTTCCAGTCAGATAACAATATATTGCTGCACGTAGCACATATCCGCTCCAAACCGCCTTTCTCCGGTTTGAGATAGGCCCTCAGAACGACCCCTGCACATCTGTTATTATGGTTTCCTGTTATCTACACTTTTGGCCTTCGGTCGCAAGAGAACTGCTTTGCAAGTAGTTTCGTTAGATTTATGCTCCTTCCTCATTAGACAAAACAACCCTTCCTTAGCTGGGTCAGCAGATTCTTCCCCCAGCCCTGACATTTGCACCATATCTGCACAGCCACGTACTTCATGTAGTGCTTAGCTTTCTTTCAGGCCTGACTGTAAGTTTGTCCTGAGAATAGCTATTCCATTCATTATATGTATAACATAACTATATGAGCACCATGTGTGAGTACCAAATATACATATATGTAGTTGTATACCTTCAAAAGAATCTGGGGGGACCTCGACGGGTGAAGGGTTTTGTGTACACAACACGTCCCTTATCGATCTAGATGTGATTACCACTAGATGACGGACTATATGCACAGCACACAGCAATTGCATCAACATGATGCTATGCACATAACATTTCATCTCTGGGCATTGTTACACGCACAAATATGTTTGCAAAAATCTGAGTAACTGTATTAAGCACAACCTCAGTAACTACAATCACCATATACTGAGCAAAATCTGGCATGCCATCACGCTTTAAATTCCTGCTAGTACCTATATTCCAGGCTCACCACTTGCACTTATACCTGGACTTCCCCCTTCAAACATGGCCGCCTGTTTTTTTTTCGGGCATCCTAATAGCGCCTGCGAGCACAGCGCAGACACTGCGGGAACTACATACGCCCCAGTAAGATACGCATTTATCATTAACAGGGCACTCTTTCAGTATCACTGCACTGTGCCAGGCGTCAATAATAAGAGACGCCAATGTGAATCTCCAGGGCACCGGCTGTGTGAGACACCATTGCCCCTAGGCCGGCGCTCGACAGGAACATCTGCAGCACCCTCTGTTGGGAGATCTGTGCTTCTCCAATCACATAAAGGTATTTATTTCCAAACACCCAGCTTGCATTGTGCTTCTACAGGAGAGCGGCTCTCACATAAGGTGATCCTGCTCCTACACCCAGCTTGCATTGTGCTTCTACAGGAGAGCGGCTCTCACATAAGGTGATCCTGCTCCTACATCCAGCTCGCATTGTGCTTCTACAGGAGAGCGGCTCTCACATAAGGTGATCCTGTTCCTTACC